>NW_028145538.1:755000-1025000 GCF_977016875.1 Pavona decussata | reverse complement strand
ATTGGCTTATTCTTGAATAAACCCTGGTTGGAAAAAATTCTGACATTTTACGATTTATTGAAGTAGCTCTTAATCTGAGACTGAATGAAATTCTAAAGTTTTTATTTTGCTGTACAAAAAGTATTTTTCGCAGCTGTGGAGGAAATCTTTGAGTGTTAAGGTGAAACTGCTTAGTTTGCTTCATTGGTGTAATACATACATAGACTCAAAAAGCTAGAACCACCTTGTACAGCATAATAAACAGCACCACAGGAAAGTACTGCTTAGTAGCTTTCATTTGAATAGTCACACTTTAGGATTTCATCCACAGACTCAACAGTTAGAACCACCTTGTACAGCATAATAAACAGCACCACAGGAAAGTACTGCTCAGTAGCTTTCATTTGAATGGTCCCACTTTAGGATTTCATCCACAGACTCAAACGATAAAAGCCGCCTTCCACAGCATAGCAAACAGCACCAAAGGAAAGCACTGCTCGGTAGCTTTCATTTGAATGGTCACACAGACTCAAAAATTAGCAGCCACCTTGTACAGCATAATAAACAACACCACAGAAAAGTAATGCTTCATCTACGGCCTCAAATGTTAGAACCACCTTGTACTGTTCAGTTGTCTTTTGAATCTCTAGGGATTGATTTCGTACGCTCCATAGCTTCTTTCCTTTGATGTTGTTTTTCTTGCCTAGAGTAGAACAGATTTTACAATTTTGTAGGTTTCAGGCAAAAAATTCCACTTATCAGAACATGTTGCCTGGGTGTAACCCACCGTACCGGAAAAGATGGCCACTGGTACATTTACCCATAATTCTAAGCGTACGAACCCCCTAAAAACGCTCATAACGCACAGAAAAGTGCTGAAACCTTCAAACCTAGCATACACAAAGCTGTTATTACAGGGCACAAATTTCACACAGAATTTGGCTTTCTATGTGCCTATTGGTTGTGTTAGGTTCACAAGGTATTGTGGTTAAATGTACAGCCGCCATCTTATTCTGTACGGTAGATTATAATGATCGATGAGTATGATGATGATGATAAATAAAAATATATATGTAAATAAACAACAGCTTAGTTTAAAGAGGGTGGCACTCAATAGTCTAGCGAGTAAGAGACTTGTGACTCTAAAAATGGATTTCCACTGTCGCGTAAATTTTACGTGCGTACAGACGTAAATTTAGCTGGCTTTACGTACGTAAACAAAATAAGAAGCGACGTATGAACGGCTTGCGTAAACGTAAAAAGTTGAGCGCTGTTCAACTTTTTACTTTTACGCTCGCGGCTCGTACATCGCTTCTTATTTTATTTACGTACGTAAAGCCAGCTAAATTTACGTCTGTACGCACGTAAAATTTACGCGACAGTGGAAATCCACCTGAAGATCTGGATCAAATTGGAATTCGAAAATGTTGCTTTTGAGCAGAGGAGAAAACCGGAGTACCCGGAGAAAAACTTCTCAGAGCAAGGACGAGAACCAACAACAAACTCAACCCATATATGTCTGATTCCGGGCATAGAACCCAGGTCACATTGGTGTTGTTCCCCTGTGATGTCTAATCTACTCATACGGTATTAGGTTTAAGGCTATGAAAGCTTAGAAATTTAAATGTTTTTCGCAAGGACCGTCTGACTCATTTTTTCTCGTTCCCAGGCTCTTAACGAAAACGCGTCCCTGGCTTTTGTGCGACCCAAGTGGATCCTGGTCTGTCACGAGAAAGGTGCACTTGTTCCATTTCAACCATACATCATAGTTCCTTCATAATCTTTAGATAAGAAAGTCATCAAATAAACGGCAAATGTTACTATGAGGAGACGATTGTCCGAAACGTAACAAAAAAACGCCGATTCAAGAGTATTATTTATCGTGTCACGGACAGCGTAATGTTCTCTTGGCTGGAGGGACATTTTTCCTGCTGCAGTCGTTCCATGTGGTATAAAAGAATCGAACTCTACCCGACCATCCGCCAAAACCGACGAACGCCGAATACAAATCGTTTACTCTTTGGTTTGACGGACAGTTGGAAGTCTGGTTACCTGTAGACATTAGACTTGTGTCTTAAACCTGGAAGGGACATTTTTGTTACTGCCTTAGTCTGATCATGCAGTATCGGAGGAATCGATCGTCACCCGGCTATCCGACAAAAACCGAGGAGCACCGAAGGTTAACCGTGGAACGCCGAACAAAGATCAATAATTTTCTGCGTCACGGACAGCTTAGCCGGTTTATTTCGCTTGAAGACACTTCGCGTGTTTTGCAACCACAGTCTGACTGTACATTGTCAGCTATCTGACAAAACGGCAATAGTTTTTTTTTTACTTAGAGTCTTAAACGGATTCTCCGGCGAAAAGTCACGAAGGGACGCCGAGGAGCGATCGATCATTTGTCGTATTACAGACGGCATAGATTTGGGGTTTGGACAGAGCTCTGTACTGAAGTTTCTTGTATGTTGTGACCTGTAATTCAATGTGGCGACAGTATAATCCTTCTTTCAGTGTTTGTTCGTTTCTAATGCTCAACTAAAACTGTTACATATGACGGATGATTTCATGTTGTCATGGACACATACGTAAGGTGATTGACAACTGCTGACACATCGCACATGATGGTTAGCTTGATAAAAACTGCGCATGCTTAAAGCTTGTGGTAGCTGCCAAGGGTAGTTAGCAACACGTCCGGGTGGGGGTGGGGGAATATTTATAGCTTTGCAATGATCCTTTCTTTTGAACTAGACCATAATTATACAATGGCAAATTATACAGAAAACAAACATTGAAAATGTGTTTCTCTGATTATAACATAATTCTTTGATGATGGGAGTTGTCTGAAAGAAAGGGTTTGGCCTCACGCTCCGTGTTAGGGTCAGAGCGTCTAAAATCCTTGAATTCAACCTTCATCCCTTATCCATCAAGCGTGAGTAGAATAATTAAAAAAAAAAAACATCCAAGGTATATGGCTAGATCTTGCTGATTTCATTTTGCTAGAAAGACCAGAAGATTATTTAATGCCTGCTATTTCTCGAGCGTGATATAACGGCTGATATGTCATGGCCTATAAGCCAATTAAAACTCTGGAATTGCAGTATCCAAGGCTCTAATATAAACATGAGAAGGACTGTACAAGGTGGTTCTAACTTTTGAGTCTGTGGGTGAAATCCTAAAGTGTGACGATTCAAATGAAAGCCACTAAGCAGTACTTTCCTGTGATGCTGTTTATTATGCTGTACAAGGTGGTTCTAACTTTTGAGTCTGAGGATGAAATCCTAAAGTGTGACGATTCAAATGAAAGCCACTAAGCAGTACTTTCCTGTGATGCTATTTATTATGCTGTACAAGGTGGTTCTAACTTTTGAGTCTGTGGGTGAAATCCTAAAGTGTGACGATTCAAATGAAAGCCACTAAGCAGTACTTTCCTGTGATGCTGTTTATTATTCCTTAAAAGGGGGTTGAGTCTGGGTGAAATCTTAAAGTGTAACCATTCAAATGAAAGCCACTGAGCAGTACTTTCCTGTGATGCTGTTTATTATTCCTTAAAAGGGGGTTGAGTCTGGGTGAAACCCTAAAGTGTGACCATTCAAATGAAAGCCACTAAGCAGTACTTTCCTGTGATGCTGTTTATTATTCCTTGAAAGGGGGTTGAGTCTGTGGGTGACATCCTAAAGTGTGACCATTCAAATGAAAGCTACTGAGCAGTACTTTCCTGTGGTGCTGTTTATTATGGTGTATAAGGTGATTCTATCTTTTGAGTATGTGTATGAAATTCTCAAGTATGACCATTCAAATGAAAGCTACTGAGCTGTACTTTCCTGCTATGCTGTTGACTATTCAGTCTAAAACAAGTTAGCTTTCTGCCCTCACACTCTTACGAGTTGAAAGGTCAGCCAAGTCTTTTGTTGGTGCTGTCAATTTTCGTTTTGAAGATGAGAGGCCCAGCTTAAAGTGCTAAGCTTACATCCAAGAATCTTAAAAGGAAACGTATTGAGCAGAACTTTCCCGTGGCAATGTTTGTTATTTCTGTTAAGATTGTTATAGCTTTGAGTTTGTGCATGGAATTACAAGAACAGTGTCACGCTTTATTAAGCTCTTGCACGCAAAGTTCATCATCCAAACGTTAGAGCACAGCAAATTTAGTCCAACAAAATCGAAATGAATCATGGATGCATAAGCATGGAAGAAGACTGACGACGATTGTTAACCAAAGAACTAGAAAAGGGACAATTTTTTCAAGATGTTCGTTCCGTGACATTGCCCTTTAAGTGCACCATTTTTGAATGGCTCTTTCAAAGTGAATGTGCTTTTTAAAATTGAAGACGGTGGTCACGTATTTTCGCTCTTAAAATATTGAGTTTCTTAATGAAATTCTTAAGTGCGCCATTAATTTGAGAGCTAATGAGCAGTATACAATGTTTCTTTTATATATGGTATATATAATGTATGACATATGGTGATTTTTATCATGCTACAGTATACAATCATATATGTGAATGAATTGTGACATTCAAATGAAAGCTACTAAGCAGTACTTTCCTGTGGTGCTGTTTATTATGCTGTACAAGGTGGTTCTAACTTTTGAATCTATGGATAAATAAAATCCTAAAGTGTGACCATTCAAATGAAAGCTACTAAGCAGTACTTTCCTGTGGTGCTGTTTATTATGCTGTACAAGGTGGTTCTAACTTTTGAGTCTGTGGGTGAAATCTTAAAGTGTGATCATTCAAATGAAGGCTACTGAGCAGTACTTTCCTGTGTGCCTGTTCATTATGCTGATTAAAGTTGTGCTATCTTTTGAAACTGTTTGTTACCTCGGTTTTTCAAATGAAATGTGAGCTGTGCTTGTCAAGGTGATGTTGCAGAAAAATCATTGAGTTCCTATTCCGGAAATTAAAACCGGCTTCTGATCGCAACTTTCCTGTGGTACTGTTTATTATGTTGTACAAGGTAGTTCTTGCCTTTGTGTCTGTAGTTGAAATTGTAAGGTGTGTAACAGTTCATATGAAAGCTACCGAGCAGTACTTTACCGTAGTGCTGTTTATTATGCTGTACAAGGTGGTTCTAACTTTTGAATCTATGGATAAATAAAATCCTAAAGTGTGACCATTCAAATGAAAGCTACTAAGCAGTACTCTCCTGTGGTGCTGTTTATTATGCTGTACAAGGTGGTTTTAACTTTTGAGTCTGTGGGTGAAATCCTGAAGTGTGACCATTCAAATGAAAGCTACTGAGCAGCACTTTCCTGTGGTGTTGTTCATTGTGCTGTACAAGTTGATTTTAACTTTTCAGTATCTTATCATGAAAATCCTAAATGGTATGATCATTCAAGTGAAGCTAGTGAGCAGTACCTTCCTGTGGTATTGTTTATTATTTCAAACTTTTGAGTCTGGATGATATCCGTACTATTCAAGCGAAAGCTACTAGAAAGTAATAATCTGCAATACTTACTGTTTGTAACATAAAAGAAAAAAAGAATTGATTTCTCACTTGATTTGTTATAAAATATTAAAGAAAATCTATGATAAAATTAATGTAAAATTGTTTATATGATTTCAGATGGTCCAGTCCTTATACGTAAAATCCTAAACCAGTTGTTTTGTTCTCATGGTCGCGATGTGTGGGAGTTCTCGTTCACATTTTCAACTGATGTTTTAAGAAAGTTAACAAAATCTTTATTTTTTGCGTTTCAAGTTCTTTTTTTTGTCGAGGACGATCTCACGCCAAGAACGAAAAGCTGATAAAGGTACTGTGTTTCACCTTGGCTCGCCATTAACCTCGTCTATGCGCAGGTGTTTCTATCGCGTTTTGCGGTTGCAAGTTAAACTTTGTGTTTAAACTTCCTTGGCCGAGATCACGCCACGATGTCTCGCTCTAGAGTCCGCTATGCAATAATAGCCTTACTACTAGCCATGATACTATCAGTCTTCCTCTTTCGTGACATCTCCTGACGCGAAACTTTAATCTCCGTTCTTTTTTACTTTCATGTCCAACGCCTATATTTGTTATCGGTGTTGTTTTACATATGCCTCGTGATTCTTTCAAAATCTCACGCAAGGCGTAGAGTTCTCACTTTTCAGTCTTTCCAACGAGTGTGTTATAAGGGAAATTTAGTTGCCAGCATTATCTCCTCTTGCGTAGGCCTTGTGCACGCGCACCGGTTTATAAATACGGTATCGCCTCGCCGAGTGGGCGCATTGTTAACGAAATGGCCTAACGTTATCGCTTTAACTACTTGAATTTCTTCCTGAAAAATTGGCACGAAAGCTAAACGTGTATGTCATTAGCCGGAGTCTTTATCGCATTTAATTTCTCGTTTCCTAAATATTTCATTTTACATTTCCCCTTCCGTGGTGAAGTTTATTTAATCGGAATTTGTAAATGTCAAAAATCGATTAGTGCTCTCCTAATTAAAATTCTGTAATGTTTGCCTCGACTGCGTCGAAAGAAAATAATCTGTAATGATTAGCTTAGTATTGATGGAAAAATAGTCGAAATGGTTGAAGCTTAAGAACTGGAAATTAATTAAGGAAAATTTTGAACGTGGAAAACCCGCACGTAGATATAGAGTTTACTAAAGGCCCTTTTTATACACGCAATTTACATGGTTGGAAATTATTTTTTTGCATTGTCGATGGGTTGTTTTTTTTTTTTTAGTTAACCGACCGATTTCCCTATTATAATTTTTACCCCCCGACTAACAAAAACAAAAAAGAAACATTTTATCTAATCTTTTCCTTTTTTCCATCTTTTAAATAATTCAAGAGAATTTTAAGTCAAGAGAATTTTAAGCCTTCCGAATTTAAGAAGCCAACTAATTTTAGAGAAGCTCGACTTGTGGCGGTAATCGAATACTGCAGTCGACAATATCAGGCATTCTTTGTTCTTTCAGTTAAGGAGCCGTTTTTGTTGCTAAAATATGTTTTTGTCGCGCGACATTGTGAATTTTATGGCGTTCACATGTCGTGGGTGGGTAAAAAACTAAAAGCATTCGCGTAAAAGTGTACAGCCAGACTATATATTTTAGATCTTTTTTTTGTTGTTGTTTTTTTGCAATTCAGATTAGTATGTAGTGAAAAATAAATGAACAGCTACTCGGCAAAGTATCGCTGAACATTTCATTTAAATGGTCACACTTTAGGATTTCATACACAGAGCCAAAGACAGAACCACCTTGTACAGCATAATGAACAGCACCACTGGAAAGTACTGCTCGGTAGCTTTCATTTGAATGGTCACACTTTAGGATTTCAACCACAGACTCAGAAGTTAGAACCACCTTGTACAACATAATAAACAGCACCACAGGAAAGTACTGCTCAGAAGCTTTAATTTGAATTCAGTTAAATGGTCACACTTTATCCTAAGAGTACGGTAAAAAAAAGCAACAACATAAAATTACCTTGCACCGCATAATGAGCTCTACCACATAGTAAAGTACCGTACTTCTCAAAGGCGCCGACTTTCGGCATTTGAATGGTCATACTTAAGGATTTCATTTACAGGCGGCTCAAAAGCTACAAACATCTTGTACTGCATACTAAACAGCGCCAGAGGAAAGTACGGCCGAGCACTTTTAACAGCTTTCATGACACTTAAGAGGTAGAGCCACCTTGTACAGCGTAATGGGAAATACCGCAAAGGAAAGTTTTATTGAGTGCCGGTCACACTTAAGGATTTCACTGATCCAAACACCGTCAAACGAGTTAGTCAGGCATCTTCGCCACCTTGCACCGGACAGCATTTAATTACAAACATTTCCAAAGGAGGTAATGCTTAGTAGCATTCATTTGAATGTTAACACTTAACGATTTCATCCAGACTCAAAACTTGAACCACCTTGAACAGCATAATAAACATCACCACAGCAAAGTATTGCTCAGTAGCTTTCATTTGAATGGTAACACTTTAGGATTTCATTCACAGACTCAAAAGTTAGAACTACCTTGTACAGCATAATAAAAAAGCACCACAGGAAAGTAATGCTCAGCAGCTTTCATTTGAATGGTCACACTAAAGGACCCCATTTACTCATTCAGTGTTGGAACCTCCTTACCCAACACATTAAACAGCGCTTAATGAAATCGCCGTTTCTCTTTCATTTCATGCCATCTCAAACCAGGTAACGTCATATGGTTCGAGGCTTGTATGAAAAAGGTTAGTTTTCTTAAATAACTGTTTTGGGCATGGCCAACTTCAAAGAAGCTCAAAATCAATTTTCACCTACAACTAAGAAGCCAAAGAAATCAAAATGCTATGTTTAGAATAGTAATGTATGAAATGAAAGTATGTAGACACAACGTTTTTATTTTGCTATTTTAATGTCTTACCCTAAATTTAAAGTCCGTTTTGTTACTCCGGTTGTCTTTACTAAATTCCCCTTGTCTGTGTCAGTCTGGAGAAACAGCATTTATTTTTAAGAAGATTAGCACGCCTAAGTGATCTGGATATAAAAAGCTGATGTTAACGATCTTCTTGTGCATTTTTATAGAAGACTTTGCTTTGTTGTGCGTCCACTGAGCAATGTCTTCTTGTAAAACACATACGTATAAAAGATGTTTTTGTTTATTTTTTAAAGTAAATGTCGTGATTATTTTATCTCCCGTTTTAAATCTCTTTTCCATTTGTTTTGCGTAATAGTCACGCGAAAACACAATGTACGTTTGAAAGAAATGCATTTTAAAGGGGATTTTCGGCGGTTGGCAGACCATGAAATATTTCCCCATGTCTGAGACTTTCTACGCCCCTCTTATGTAAACATAACGTGGGGCGTTCGCTCACGTTCTCCCAGCATCAAATAATAGTTGTTTTATTCAGTTCTCAATGGCTTCGATGATTGATTAGAGGGATATTGTAACTTTCGTTGCGGCCATTGAAATGGGAATTATATAGCTCTATTATACCAATCAATTCACGTCATCCACGCTTCAGAATTGTCTTAAACCGTTGCTTTTGTCTTGTCGTTTTCGATATGTTTGTGTTTTATGTCTACACAGTTGTGTTCCAGGCTGTTCATAGACGCTGTTATCAAGCCGGAATGTTTAGCGCTCCAAACATCTTGACCCCAAACAAGATTACAAAAGAGAGATTAGATTTAACGGGTTAAAAACCGTTCAAACCGTTAAAAGAAATGACCAACGAAGCCAAAGGTCGAAGATTACTAGCTTGAAAAACCTCCGTTTAACACTCATCGAGGCGACGAGGGGCCATCTTATCTTTTTGGGTGTAGGTCATCGCTCTTTGGTCCTCTTTCGTGAATTGTAAGTAGTGAAAACACAGCCCACTTGAAATTCTTCATTTAGCAATGCCGAGTTTCCAGCGTTCTCGAGTTTCATCGCCTGCAAAATGCACGCTAGTTTAATTTAACGCGTTCCCTGTAAATATTTTGTCGCTTTCACCGTGAAAAAAACAACAAAGTGGGTGTTAATCTTGCTGGATTTTTTTTTACAATTTTTCCCGACCTGTCAGGTTGGGAGAGCATATCTTTGTATGGAAATTTGGGTCTTGTTTTATCCCTTGCGTGCATCTTCAAGCACATAAGCGTTTCCTCGTTGACAAGGCGGCGAAATATCAAAACATCGGTTATCGGAAAAATCTGACAAGCTGCTCTTGATGAACGTCAACGCGTTTTGCTCATCTCACGCGAGGGAAACACGCATGAGGCGTTGTGTTGTTTACTGCGATCGACCGTTCCCATTATATCAAGAGTAAGAAGCTAATATTTGCAGCTGCCATCTTGAGAACACAACCGACGACATCCTGGTTTGTTAAAAGGAAACCTGTATCATCTAACTGGCTATTATATTCGCTGCAATATTTGTATTGCGTGTGCCAAAAACAAATTTCTCTTTAAAGGTCCTTGATGATTCTAAAACCGTGGGCGCACAATATGTTTTGCCTGTGAGAAAATTCAAATTTTTTGCTGATTAACTCGTTTTTCTGTTAACATGTGAAGCTATTTTCGATTGCCGGCGGTCTTTCTCGCACCGCGCTGAACAAATTAAATAGGTAATATCGGTTGTGATTAGTTTTGTATTGTTTTGGTTGTAGTTTCGCAGGGGAAATTGTTGGTATAAGGCATGTGGATTTTTGTCTAGTGGCCCTTATCTGGTTTGTATACAACAAAGCTAACGCGGAGTCTATATCATTCTTTTTCCTGACTCCATTTGTTTGAGTCTTTGGCGTATTCTGTCGACCCTGAATAGAAATTTCAAGAGTTTTGTTCGCATAAATTTGAAATTAAATATTCACTTGCTTTGCGAAAGCCTGCCATGGTTTATTTGGCACGAGTTGGATAGTAATTGTAATAAACTTAGCCGCAAAATTAAAGGACGCCTCGGGATCGTTTTAATACAGCTGGAAGCAAAGGGTTTAATGACATCGTGGAGAGAATAATTTATCGTTAATAAAGCAATGCGAGTGAGACAGAACCTTCAGTGTTTTTGGGGGGAACAGCATAAATATTTGGCTTTCTCCAAATTTTACACCACGCCCCGCAAAATTAAGCTTTTGAATTTTTTATGGAATAACATTCGGTGTTTCTAAAATTAATGCTGGGTCTCATTCAAACCCGAAGGTTTTGTTTGTTGTAAAACGGTCCAACCGGTTGTTGCAACAAAAACATTCACTTACCATAGCTTTTAAGCATTTTCACGATATTGACAACAATCTCCGCAGGGAGCGAACCCCGAAGAATAGAGAGAAATTAAGTCTTTAAAATGTCGCTTGATTCCTCTGCGTGTAACAAAACCAAAATGAGCATGCCATATTTCGTTTATATTTTGATTGTTTTCTCGCCTTCTTTGTCTCAAGATGTGTGGTTTTCTCGCTCCACAGGAGGTTTTAAGCTATCGCTTCATTCCATAGAAACACGCTCATTCTTAATAAGAATTTACACGGCTTAGAATTACTGTACTTCCTATTATTTAAGTTTCTGCCTTAGAAATAGAACACCTTTGTGTATTCCCCCAACCAATTTTGTAAAAAATAATTATTGTCTTGTATAAATGGAAAAAAAACAACTTTTATTTTATACATTACTGAGGAAATCGTAAATTTAAATTCCACCTAAAGGAAATTTAAATTTGTCAAAATATGTCCCAGTTTCTTGACACAAATTGTAATGATTTTTTTTTTTGTCGTCTGTTATTACATATGAATGTTTTGCTCAGAACAGAAACCACAGAGTAATTTATTCTCGCTGAAAGCGTGAAAGTCAATCATCTTCTTCAAACGTGTAATTCGCTATAGAAGGCAGCAATAATCAGTTTTTAATCGTGTAATATGCTCACGGAAAATTAAATTAACTTCACCGGCCAGTGAAATGATTTTTCTAAACGTGGTTTGGCTTTTTATCGTCAAATCTTCTGAATATTATGAGCAACAGGAGGCTCGACTGTCGATTTGCATAAAACAGTGTTGTCTCTGTTTCTCGCTTACATTTTAATGAGGCTGGGTTTACAAGAAATCGACCCAATAGGAATGGTCCGTTAGGTTAGCATTGTTGAAGAAGCTACCGTTACTATGAAGGCAGTAGACATCAACGAAAAGCATGCATTAAGATAGATAAATCGCTTTTTAGTGGCGCCGTTTCTCTCGCTTGAAGCCACATTGAATCGGGCAGGACAATCGTCTTACACGAATTAAAAACACCATTCATATTCCCTTTTAAAAATTAAACCATCTAAACACCTTACACAAACAGTAAACGAAACCATGACGGTCAAGTCAAATTTCATCGCTTCTGTTTCCCTTTGTTCTGCCGTCTTCACGAAGCGGAGGAAAAAATTCCCCGTTCTGCTCAATCGTGAAAAGAAAAGGATCCCTTCGGCAATTTTTCATTGCAGATGTAATTATAATGATCTGTCGGACACCTAAGGCTTGCTGGAACAAAAGATTTAACAGCGTTCTCTGTCGTTTGCGAATTACAATTCCATTATCTGAAAAAATACTACTACGTTTTGTTTGCTGACCAAAATAATTGGCTTTTGCTGTTTAGCTCCTCCTCTGTCACAACTCGCGGGTCCAAAAATATCGAAAGTGGCAAAAAATCAAGTCGCGTGGGATATCCTAGAATTTCCAACGAGAAATTTGCTTCGTTTCGTGGCGATTTTCGACGCGAAAGTGACTTTGCTCGAGTCAGCACGGTCAGGGGAGATTTTAATTGGGGGTTCTACCTAAATTAAACGTGATTCGTGCCATTGTTAATGTTTGTTGTTTTTTGATTTTTCCATTGTTAACCCGTGTTTCTGCCTCAACGCTCGGCCATCGAATGATTGATAGGTGCTGTACATTATAAATTAATTAACATTGTTTGCAGCGTAACAATATATCAGATGATCACACCCGCGCTTGGGAAAAAGAATAAGCTTGCAAACAACGTAACGGTTCGTTCGCGGCCAACGTCGGGCAACCAACGACAGTGCTCGCAGAGCGCGGATGCGGTTAAACGGGTCCTGGCAGACCGTTCCCTAAACATACGTCGGGGCAAGCGTGTTTTTCTCTCCGTAGCGCTTCGCCTCACCAATTTTTACCAGTTATATCTTGGGAAGTTTTGTCTAAAGTTATAAAGAAATGGTTTACGTGGTTAGAAGTTGAGCGTACGCGGCTGCTGGCTAAGCCCGCAGTTTTCAAGATGCCGAAATCCTTCTTGGTAAAGAACAAGAAAGTGCGCCGCGCTGAAGACGAACTCCAGGACAGCACGAAAGCCGCTCAAGGCGAAGATAAACCTCCAGGTAAGGGCAAGCTTCAAACGTCCCTTCAGGCTAAAATAGCTTTAGTTCCCGTGTCTACTTGACTCTTGACAAATGATGCTGCTCGTAGTTTTCTTTGTAACATTTACCGTACGCAGTTCACCGTTATAAAGTGTCACAGCATTACGAGCGCAGATGTTAGCGAATGAATACGAACCGTGCTATAACGGCCACTGATAACTTTTTTGGTCCGCTCGCCGAGCTTGAGTTTTGCGGCTCAAACCTGCGGCTAATTCCTCGGGGCCGTTTTGATTTCTTCGAATTGGGACTTTTTACTTCGGCCTCGCGGGGTGTTCGGAAAGCAACTCTAAGAACAATGGGGATATGTTACTACAAACAGTAAACCGATGCTTATCAGCCAAAATCACGGCTTTGCCAATTGTTTCCCGTTTAAGAGCTTTTTACGATCGCGGACGAAAAAGCGTGTTTAGGCGAACTTGGTTTGATTTTCGGGGTCAAGGAAGAGGAAGCCTGCGTTTGTTTCTGACGCGCGCTTGTAATCTATTCAGCTCTTACGGACTTAAGAATTGGGGTTAAATGGAACGGATATACGATAGGGGACTGTTAGGCCGCAGCCTATTACATGGTATAATGTTTGTAGTCTGTGTGCACGAAAAACACACGCTGCCTAGTCACGAAAAGTAATTCGAAAGCTTTCAGTGATTACATTGTGTAAACTGAAGTCCGAGGTACAAAGGCCCTGACAGCCGCGAATTGGCGGACCGAATTGATTTTTAGCGCTTAGCTGCGCTAAATATCGGCCCGAATTGTAGATAAGTGTTTTGGTCTAGTTTGAAAGATAATCAGCGAAAAGGAATTCAACAATGCAGATCATTGATTCATTCATATTCAAATTTTGCACTGTGTAGTGATAAACGCCATCTCACAAAGGGACTAATGGATACATCAATTGATATACAATAAAGATTTTGTATAGCGTTTAGGAGGGCGCGCGTGTCTTCCGTTAAACAAAATTATTTTCCGTGTATGTTTCCTTCTCAAGAGCGATGATTCGTGGTCGGTTTACCGCGATCCCTCGCTCACAATTCCCTGAACCTCGCGAGAAAATTCGCGTGAAAATTGAGCGCTAGATATCAATCAACCCAGTCGTAACAATTATGGTTAATTTAAATTTATGTAAATTCTCATCGCTTAAAATGCGAGACCTTTCAGATGCTGTCCATTTTTCGTGGTTTGCCAAATGACGTGTAAACCGATTCTCCACTTGTCAATTTTCCCGTGTTTGGACGCATTTATTTTCGAAAACAAAAACTTCGTCGGCACTTTTGTTTTTCCGCGCACATTTCCACGCCTTTTAAGAAGCTTTTCTGTGATTTCAAGACGAGACCAAAAACACTTCACGAAACGACAAATTTTAGATGCAAAAAGGACCGGCATCTCTGTCGAGAACGGAGGGCTTTTGAGCTGCGTGAACGCAGCAGATGGTCCACTTTTTAATTCGTACTTTTTTGGCCGCAAATTTGACAGTGACACTACTTAACCCCTTAGCCTAAATGTCTTTCGATCAAAGGCTTTTCTCGAAAGTAAAACACTCAAGTGTGCTTGCCAAAGGTTCCGCGTTGAACTGAATATCACTACATAAAACGCGAACTTGACACTAGATCCGAAAGCGCTAGTTTTGGTTTCGTAGAAACAGATCCAATACCGAGGAAATTTCTCGCGGGCGTCTGCAGATTTTAGCAGGGTTTGGCGCACGTTTACTTTGAGGCCATCGGCCTAATAGAATTTTAATTTTCGCCAGCGTGTTTGTTAAGGTTCCTGCTAGGTGATAGATTTCATTTAATAAACCACTTTGTGATTAAGAACATTGCTGGGCTTTTAATTCAATAAATTTCTCCTTTCTGCGATGTGTCCAAATTAATGAAATTACAGCGAGCTGGGCCAGCTTTAATTGAGTCGAACAGAATTGAAAGCGAGCTGAAAACACACCCGGGCCTATCTATCTGATCACTCGACACGTTTGTTCAACGAAATGCAAGCTTACAAAATTACTGTGAACTGAGCGGAAAATTTTCTTCCTGTGTTTGTCACCGTTGAACGTAATCATTGTCAGAAAGATAAAACACTCAACACAATATGATTTTATGGGCTTATTGTTCAGGCCAAACTCGTGTACTCTATAAAATAAGAATCTTTGTGTTTGATGTTAGAACGCTCGACATTTCATATTTTTCTCTCCGGTTGTTTGTTTACCCTGCAAACCTGTCTAGAAGGCCACTTAAGAGCTGCGCATTATTTTGGCAGTTTCCTCGGCAAGATTTTATTTATAACCATTTTGTGTGCTTTTCTTTTAACTGTAATGATATATTTCCTTTTAACGTACTCTTAGACTAGTCGATAAGAGGTGAAGATTTTTTTATGAGTATCGAGTTTATCTGGGGCGAAAAGTTAATTTGGCAAGTTAGAAGATGCAATCTTTTGCCACCCGAGATCTTCCTCACCGATTTGGAAATCTTTCAAAAATCGATATTAGAAAGTAAATCCGTTGAATGAATATTGTTTGTGAGGAAATAAAAATCTACGTTTAGTTTCTTTATTTGCTTTCCTTCAATGTCACCAAGTGAAAATGGATTTATTGTAAATCTCGATCACTAGAGTTTTATTGATTTCCACAACGGTGTACTTTCGATCGAACTTTTCACCTTGGAGTTGCAAATTTCTCAGGTTACTTCGAATCCGAAAATTACTTTAAGGAAAGAGACTAAATTACAGCTTCTTCTTCTTTTTTTTTTTTCTTTTTTTTTTCTCGCACCTGTGTCACTTAAATGACAAATGGCGGCCTAAGAAGTGCTTTCGATGACCGAGAAAGAAAGTTTTTGTTTGCGAAATTCAATTCCTTTTGACTTGTACCCAAACTTTAGTTTTTCCTGTTTCAAAAGTGCTTCATAAGTTGCTTTTTTCTGATCTTTCATCTGTAACACGATCGTACTTTATAAAACTAGCCAAGGCCCTCCTTGGCGTGAGCGTTCACTTAAATTCACTGACGTCGAATTTTGATTGCTAAGCGAAAAACGTTTATCTTCAATTCCGGTGGAAATGTTGCATTTTGTTTGAACCGATTTTGTTTTAACTTAAACTGGCGCAATGTTCGAAACTAGGTATAGAATTTTCCTTTGTGGTTTGATCCGCACGAAACTGAATAAAACCTTCTTTGTGGCGATAAAACGACCATACTCGAAAAGCACTTTTATCAGATAACACATGTTTGGAGATTAAGAAACAAGGTTGAAGCACTCTGAGAATCTGAAATCAACTACTCTATATTCATTTAATGCAAGGGCTCGCTCTTCACAATATGGCCGATTTCTTTCAAACCGCAAAATGTGATATTGTAGAAACGTGGACGTGAAACATGATATGATTCATCCAGCGTCAGTTTTGCCTCCTGCTTTCACTAATTTGCGTTTTATTCTCGTAACCAGTTTGAAATTAGTTTTTCTCGGTGTCAAGGATTTCAAAAGTGTAAAGTGTTTCGCAGGTACTTTGAGTAAAGTAATAAGTTAGAGTGGACTTTGCGCGACAGATAGTTTCACTTTAGCTGGGTGCCAGTATTGTCTTCCTTTATTAGCCGAACACGTGGGAATTGTATTCGATTGCAAACTGAAATTAAAAAACAAAGTGTTTGTTCCTCCTTTTTGCTACAGGTTTCCTGGTATTTTTTTCCAGTATTTAACAAATCAAGAAAACAAAATTATCAGTGGCAGTGTTTGATTTCGTTCATGTCCGTTTTCCATCTCCCAAACTTTTTCTCAAAACCGCAGATGGCATGCGTTCATTATTTATTTCACGACGCAGTTAAATTGCCCAGAAAGATCTGAAAAACCAAAGGTGTTGAAAAAGCTACCCGTCGATATTAGTTTGTAGTTAATTTGAACTACCAGGTTATTAAAACTGCGAAGCCAAAACATTGAATTTGTCAGCCGAGGGTATGCTTGTCTTTCCATTCGTGGACTTACACCCCAAAAGCCCTTATTTGCTCAGCAACTTGTCCTGTGAATTTTTAAGAGAGTAATTTTCCTTTCTTTCTCTTTTAAATTCTACTAAATGTACCAACCTGCGATGGGTTTGAAGGCATTGTATTTTGCTTCTTGGGCTTAATTTTTTGATGCGTTTGCGTTTGAAAATGGATTTGGTTTGTCGAACAAAATCTCTTGAATTAGAAACTGTGCCTAGCTTGACGTAATGTGGAAAACTAAGCTATTAAATAACTGCCTTCAGTAGGTTATTCATGATTCATAAACTTTCGGAAAAATTAAAGAGCCAGAAGACTGTTTTTACTTAATTTACTCTCGATTATTGTTACTGTGTCCTTTGATTTTACAAACGGCAAAGTGAATTTCTTCGTTGCTTTCTCAGATGATCAGCGTGTGTTGTCAGAAGATGAACAAGAACTAAACAAGGGAAATCCAACGGCCGATGAAGAAAAGAACGGAGACGATGATTCTAAAGAGATTTTACTAAGCAAGGATTTGGAGCAAGAGATGGTAGTCTCTATTCCGAGGTTACAGTGTGAAAACGATGCATTTTCAAGAGCGGAATCACATACAAAGCGAGAAGGAACTGTTGAACACGCAAAAGGTTTCAACGACTTGTGTTGGTGGAGCAGTATTAGTTCAAGATACGAGTTACAAAACCTTCCTCCACCTCCTAAACTTATCAGTTCTGTTCCTAGAAACGGTCTATCGAAGGTACATCATTCTCGCTCACCCGAGCATCATTCTGTGATTAGCTTGAGTCAAAGACACCATTTTCCATTGACAGCGAACAGTTTTGGCGTGGTAAACTTTCACGAGCACCGAGTCCCCGCCATTTCCGAATCAATACCTGTTCGTGCATCTTTGGATGGACTTCGTGAAGTATCGTTGAATCTTCGTCATGCGTCGGAAGGTCATCGTGAGTCCTCGCTGTGCCCGAGCATTCCGCAACCCACGCCCGCTCCACAGTTTAATGGCAATCACTTCTTTATTCACAGCCATCCGTTTTTAACGCCTCACCAACAACAGGACTGTATTTCAAACCTTCAAAACAAGGAACAGGACAGGAAAGGCGGAGAAAGCGACGAAGCGAAATACAAATGTGAAATTTGCAACAGTTCCTTCACACTACAGCGCTTGCTGAATCGCCACATGAAGACACATTCTTTCTACAAGCGCTACCACTGCCAGTTCTGCACCAAAGGCTTCAATGACACGTTTGATCTCAAGCGCCACATAAGAACACATACAGGAATAAAGCCATTTAAGTGCAGCCGATGTGACAAGTCGTTCACGCAGCGCTGCTCGCTCGAAGCGCACTTGACTCGTGTTCATGGTGTGGTACACAAGTTTGGCTTCCGAGAGCGACGCTCCAAAATGTTCGTTTGCGAAGACTGTGGAAGCACTTTTACGGAAAACTCAGATTTCATGAAGCACGTACATGAGTTTCACCCCGAGACTGAGAAAATTATGAGAGCGAGGAGAAACGGAGGATTTGCTCCAAAAATTAAAGGGCCTAGTTGAGTATCTTAGGACGTGATAAGGTAACCGGATTTTGTAACAATCTTTTTAGCCTTTAAAGCCTAAGAGAAAGTTAAATTCAAGCTCAAAAATGGATTTTGAATTTGAACGAAACTACCTGATTGATAGCTTCAAAGTGAAGTTCAATACAATTTCTTCTTTCTCACGATGAATGTCGCATGTAAAAGACGCTCGCTTCACGCGAGATCTGTGCGCTGGAGTCGCGCGATCTCGCGTGTCTCTATTGAAGGGAGCTAATGGTTCCAAGAAGCTCTAAGCGTACCCAGATCACAACAAACATAACAAAATCAATTTATTTTATGGAGAGAAAACCATAAGAAAGAGAAATATGGCAAATTTTGAAGAGAATGGGTGTAGTGACCCCCAACGAGAACAAGCTAAGTTTTTCAAGGTTTGGACGAATCTTGTTCCTTTTGAGGAATTAATTTCGCTCATGAAAACTTTGTTCTTTTCTAAAGTTATGCCGGTGTAACGTGGATGTCTCTGTCTGGTACTTTCTTGTGGATCTGTTTGTTTTTCATTGTTTAAGTGAAAATTTCCTACACATTGTCAAATATACAATTTGTTGCTTTCCTTAAATGATAAAGATTTTATTGATTGCAGCTTTGGACACGTTCCTCAAAGTTATGTCAAGTTTTTCTCTGTAATAAGTGCATTTCTAGCGCTGTTGAATGTTTACATTGCCAGTAAAATTCGGATCGGCGTTATAAATTCCGTGTAAAAACACTTTGGAAAAGTTGAGTTCTAATACTTTTTGTTTGTTCAAATGCAAATATTAACGAGCAAATTTTCTTGAGCCTGTTGATGGTTCACTGTCTTTTGGGGAGGGATTGCAGTATTCACATTCAGTCACACGTTTTTAAAAGTGTTGCGTCATTTTAGCCGAATAGACAAGACTAAACCTCATACTTTTTCAAAGGAAATCTTATCGCAGAAATATTTATGATATTTAATGAAGGTGGTGTTGTGTCGATAGAGAGATTCAGAAAATCGTTTACGGCAAACGACAGAAACGACTCCGTGATCATGTTTACCCTATATTTGCGCTCGCTGTTTTCAGTTTCTCAATAAAACTGAGTAGTTTTGCGTTAGCAACAAAGGTAAGAATAATTTTGTACGATCCTCATTTGTGTACCAATGTTTTCAACAAAACATAAACGCGAATCTCACGTTTGTCGTCTGCCGTAAACGTGATTCTAAATATCTCTAATGTTACATAAACCTCAGAGATGCCAATATTATATAATATTGTAACGCTCGGTGAATAAGTTGTAATGCAGTGCGTTCAAAAGTATTTCACTATTTTCGCGGCTTGTAGTTAAGATATAGTTACCATAATCATACTTTGTACATTTGAAGATGATATTCATTCATCAATCCAACACATTGTTACTACTATTCATCTCTGTATGATGTAGGAAAATAATTCTCTCACTCTCGGGACTGTTGTGTGGGGTTTGCGTACGTAGAATCCTGAGGCTCTTTGACCACCGGTTAGTCGTCTGGCGAGACTCTAAGGAACTGCAATTTTTTCACCGCAGGAGTTTTACGGTAAAACAATGCAAGCCGTTTCGGAGCAGCCAATCAAAAAATTTAATTTTTTCGATTTCTCCAGAGTATCTCTTAGTGACCAACCGCTGGCCAAAGAGCCTGAGGATTCTGGGTACGAGATTCTCTGTGGATAAGTTGTTTTACCTTTTTGCTGTAGAAGATGGTTGAAATCTTAGAGTTTGGCCATCCAAATGAAAGCTACTGAGCAATACTTTCTTGTGTTGTCATTTATTATGCTGTACAAGGTGATTCTAACTCTTGAGTCTGTAGGTGAAATCCTAAAGTGTGACCATTCAAGTGAAAGCTACTGAGCAGTACTTTTCTGTGGTGTTGTTTATGATGCTGTATAAGGTGGTTCTAACTTTCGAAATCCCAAAGTGTGACCATTAAAGTGAAAGCTGTTGAACATTACTCTCCGTTTCTTACTCATTATTTAGAGAGCGATAGCGCCTGGGAGTGAGTTGGTTTAAGGCTCACATTTAGTGCAGCAAATATAGCAGGTTTTGGTTGATTTTAAAAGCATTAGCATTAGCATTAAAAATGCATTTAACATTGAAGTAAAAATCACATCATAGTTGGATCAGTTAAGCAAGTGATGCTCAGATTTCTCCTCTACTGGCTGTCTTACTTGTACCACCATCCCTCTAACTAGGACACCATTGTGGCCTTGTGAAAGAAATGGATATAGTCAGGAGCCCATTACCGTAGTGCTTTTGTTATAGTGGCCTTGCGTTACATAATGTAACTAGCGTGACACTTTGAGTCGCAATTTCAATTTTTGTGAAACATATCTTTACTAGCGTGACACTTTGAGTCATAATGGCCTAAAATAGCTCTATATATTGCGTGACAGGTCGTGTAGTATTGCGTGACGTGTCGTGTCAAAACAATATAAAACAGCGCGACGTATCCGCGCGCATTAACAATCAAATTAGTCAAATTGAAGTCACAATGAAAATTTAAACAAAATCCCTTCAAAATTTGATGATTACAATTTAAGACTTTCCCCTAAATGGGCTATACAGGGCCGTGCCGCTGGATAGAGTATGGTTTTTGGCCCCTCTACCCTGAACAGGGTATATAATTTCTGTCCTAATCAGGGCCGGTCTTGATCCGTCCTCGACAGGGTATAGCTGCAAGACTGTCATCGAGTATTTAGCAGTCCGAGATCGGAGACGTTTATCTGTATTTATACAGCAGGTCATCAGTCAACATTAGATCGTTTTCAGGGCAAGATATTAGCACTATCGTTTTCAGTATCCGAATAGGGTATTAAGATAACGGACGTTATCCTACACAGGATAGGTATTTGAGGTTATTTTTATCTTAAACAGGGTCAGGGTTGCAAAACCCCAGCGGCACCCCTATACCCAAACATGGTAACCCCCCTCCCCCTCGGGCTAAATAGACGTATGTGAAGACCGAATCGTAAAGTATTTTATTTATGTTTTAGATCCGAGAATAAGCGTGAGTTTAGATGCAGCTACACAAGCAGTTAGTCCATTCTCGCAATCTTATACCCAGCGAACTTTCGCTACAGCTCGAGAGTTAGTTTTTTCAAGACAAGTAAACCTTCATTCTGGTTAGGTTTTCCTCGGGTCATGCCAACACCTAAGCTTATTTGTTTTTGCAATATTTATGTCAGCGTGACAATAAGAAACGTTTATATCAGCGTGAGTGATAATCGCCGAAAATAGCGTTACGTTACGTGACAGATCATTACCACGCTCTATGATTGGTTAGCAGCAGGTTTTGATTGATCAACGTTTTCGATAAGTGTTGAACATAGTGCTCAGTAATCATCAATCTTGTACATGGTTGGAAACATGTTCTTGCTTCACGATCTTTAAGGCCAGTTATTTTTGTGAATTTCTTGCTTGGGCGGCAATTTTTGTTGAAACCAATCAGGAATGAGGTTTTTTTTTTGTTTTGTTTTTTTCAGATGTGCCAGCTGCTTTAATTTTTTGCTTAAGCTGATTCTTCTAATATTTGCATTCGCCACATCTGTGATTGGTTGATTTTACAGGTTAGGGTTAGATTGCCAGGTACGTTAAATTGTCAAGTAGGCTAGATAACCATGTACGGGTTCAAACCCGTACATGGCATTTTGACCAATCGCAAATAAGCTTTGTTGTATCAAACTTTGGGTTGACAATAGGACACATTTTTGTTCGTAAAACAAAGCTTGCGATTACCGAAGCGTAGCCTGATTACCCGCGACCGCGAAATTCAAATATCTTCGTAAGCGACTGTAGTGTTACAATGCCTCCTTTGGGTAGTGGGGTGTGAAATCAATTGTTGAGGCAGAAATATTCTAACGGGAGAGGACTGGGAAATTGGGATATGAAGAGTTTATTCACTCTTGCAGATGTCTCAAGGCTTCCAAGAGTTTTCGTTCAAGCATTCATTTAAAACGTGCAAACTAACCGATGTGACCAATCACAAATAAGTTTTGTTTTGAGGTCAACCTTGCGCTTCCCTTGACAGTCACACAGAGCCCCGTTGTTTAAGCAGACTACAGACCGTTGTTAAAATTAACAGAGTGATTCGTTCAATAAAGCTTTAGAATACAAATCACAAGAACAGGGGTTACAGAGTTACACGAAATTAGTAATTAGCACGAGAAAAAAACTGAATTCTGGTTGTTTTAGTCAGGTGACGCCATTGTGAAAATGTCCTATTTCACAAACCGTTTTATGAATGAAATCTCACTTGCAGTTCATATATATCTCATATATTTCCCTTTCAAAACGAACATAAATAGATTTATAAAGCTGCCACGCATGGCGAGAACATTTCCAGTCTTCTAAAGGTATTACATGTACAGCTATTTCAATTGACGTTGTCAGATCAAAGCTGAGCTTAAAGACATTTTCAAAGAGGCTGCAACCTCATCCATTTGATATCCTAACATTTCTTTCATCCAAATCAATGGCTCGCCATCGGATATCTTCACTGGACGGACGAGGCATAGCTGATTTTGATGAACTTATTCATAACAAAAATCCACTGAATGTTGAGGTCTTGTCTTATAGCTTTATACTTTGATCCTTCAACGTTAACTGAAATAGCTGTATACCCAAAGACTATTTGTCTGATCTGTCATAATTCCATCAGTGGAAAACTAAAAATCCTCAAATGTTTTTAAATGACTAGTGTTCTAAACACTGTTCTTGGAAACGTTTCACTTTAAAACTCAGAATACCTAACTTTCATAACTAGGCTCGAGTCCTCGCTTTAAACCTAAGTGCCATTCTGATTCAACCAGAACTAGGCGAGTCTTTGTTGGAAGCATCAGATATCGCAATGATAACCTCAAAGCGAAAATGAATCTTCAAACAAATTTCTCTGACTAACAATTGTCAGTCGCCTGTAAAACGTTGCGATTAGCAAACAGTATTACCATTCATTCATGTAACTTACCTGTCTACCGTCCTTTTATACAGAGAGAGGAAGACCGGATTGTTGGCCGTTTCCAGGCTACTGATGTGGTCTAGGTTCGTTGTTTGTGTGGTGATGTAGACCGTCAACGTGGCAAAATGCCATGCGTTGGTGTTTAATTTTCATTTCACTGTCTCCTGAAATGCCAAAACCACCGGTATCTCGACATACACCACTCCTTATTTGCTTGAATATGTCAGAAAGGTTTAGAGTGTCATTTAAGCTTCAACTGAGTGTAGCAAATAAATGCCAAAATTTATCTTTTTAACCAACAGACATTTTAAAAGGGCGCTAGAAATGTGATGTTATGTTTTAAGCCTGGGCCCAGTTGTTCAAAGCCCGATTAAGCTAATCCTGGATTAACGCAAACTTTGACTCGAGTTTAATTGCTAATGAACAAAGATTCTTCCAAAAGATTTTCGGCCCTCAGTTTTGACTTAGTCTTTTCTTTACCTTTGGCTTGAAATTAGCCTTTAAACCCACTTTAAAAAGCGACGATGAAAGCCTCGATTAACTTTTTTAAATCGTGGATTAGCGTTAATCGACTTTCGAACAACCCTGCCCTGGTGAATAAATGATAGATGTATTTTTTCAGTCAGTGACTCAGGAAAAGGAAAATCCGAGTTGTGCCAACAGGAGTCGAACGTATGACCTTCTGGCCCCGGTTCAGGGTTGTTCTAAGAGCGGATAACTCTATCCAGTGGATATATCGCTATCATCCAGCGGATAAAATGTACTCAGTCCAACCAATATATCTTAGCCGCTGGATAAAGTTATCCGGTCTTTGAACAACCAAGGCCTGATTGCTACAATCAAGAACAAATGGGTTGGGACAAATTCGAATTATGATGTCCTCGTACGTGCACGCGGCAGAAACACGGTCCGCGAGAACGTTAAATATCTGGTCACCGACCCCCACCCCCTACAATGCTGACTACGTGTAAGAAAAATGCCTCTTGGGACTTCAATATTGTATGGGGGGAGGGTGTTAGGGAGTAAAGTGCGTTGTAAAAAGATATCATGGCTTCTTTAGTTACTATTAAAATAGTATACTTTGTCAGATTTGTCCAAGACCTTTTGTCCTTGATTTTAGTTCAGATGCTCCATAGATTGTTCACAGTGTTCACAGTGCCCTATTTTCTCGTGTGATGGCGAGCGCAACCTAGAGTGGGGGAAGAAGGGCGAGAAAAATATACGCTATACAACCTGACGAGGGGTCCCCTCGGTATTTTTGGCACTGCGCTCTTCATTGTCAACCAAGATGGCGACATTTCGATCGAAGCTCGACAGTCACATGGGAAAATAGAAAACTGTAAACAGTCAAGGTGTTCTACCACGGAGCTATAACTTGTGGGTCATAGGTTCGACTCGGATTTCCTTTTCCCGAGTAAACTGTCGACTGAAAACAATATCTTTTAATCATAACTCACTCAACGATTCATTTCCATGGAAGAACTGTTTGGAAGCTCTCCATCTTTTCCGGGAGACCCGGTCGGTTTTATTGTGATAAAAAAAAACTAGACGTTTTACTGCGACGACGTTTTAGACCTCAAAATTTCGTAATATAGGATAATCAATATTACAAGCCGTACCTCCTGAAGAATATCCATTCTAAGTCTTTGAATATTTTGGTCTGGTGATCCTGCAAAGACTTGATCTTTTCAGCAAGTTTCGAAATGCTAAAATGAATAGCTCAGTAAAGCTATTGAATTGTCTGCTTTGCAACAAATCGAGGTTTTTAACCCCTTCACCCCACTGCGGCTAAACCTGGACTAATGTAATGTTGTTTTAACTTTTGAGTCTAGTTGTGACCATTTAAATGAAAGCTACTGAATAGTACTTTTCTGTGGTGCTGTTCATTGTGCTGTACAAGGTGGCTCTAACTTTTGAGTTTGTGAATGAAATCCTCAATTGTTACCATTCAAATGAAAGCTACTGAGCAGTACTTTTCTGTAGTGCTGTTTATTATGCTGTACAAGGTGGTTCTAACTTTTGAGTCTGTGAATGAAATCCTCAATTGTCACCATTCAAATGAAAGCTAGTGAGCAGTACTTTCCTGTGGTGCTGTTTATTATGCTGTACAAGGTGGTTCTTACTTTTGAGTTTGTGAATGAAATCCTGAAAGTGTGATCATTAAACTGAAAGTTTTAAACCGTACTTTCCTTTGGTGCTGCTTGTTTTTCTTCACTGATTTTACCAAATTAAATTTAGGATTCGTCTTCAATTTGAAATTTAAAGTAAAAAGGTTAATGCCAAACGTAAATATTATTTCAAAGGAATATACAGAATTTCTGTTCTATTTTTTTGTTACCGGGGAGCCACCGACTTTTTGGATCTGTAGATAAAGCCTCAAATGTAACCGTCCAAATCAAAGCTGGTAGCAACAACTTTGTTCTGCTTCGGTTTATTGTTTCCTCAATGTGCTAAAAAAAGTATTTTTTTT
The DNA here is from genome assembly GCF_977016875.1 of Pavona decussata. Classification (NCBI taxonomy): domain Eukaryota; kingdom Metazoa; phylum Cnidaria; class Anthozoa; order Scleractinia; family Agariciidae; genus Pavona; species Pavona decussata. Next base: position 999,294 of record NW_028145538.1, on the reverse strand, counting down.
TTGTTCCAGATTTTTAATTTTGATGTTAGACACCTCTGCATGAAAAGAGTTCAACAGCTGTAACGACGTAAAAATTAGTTTCATAAAACACCCGTCACTTTGTTTAACCAGTTGCGAGATACCAAAGTGTTCCCAAACGGCGGGGTCTTCTGATTCGTTCATGAAGCTTCCAACGCAACGATTTCCCGAAACTAGAGATAAAATTAGCTTACAGTGCGACGCGCCTTACCGTGGCCACCCAACAACCTTTTGTTTTTCACAAGTTAGCCATAAAATACAAAACCGACATGTTTTCAATAATTCGTTGTTGCGTCACTTGCCTGTTGGACTTTGCAAGGAGGCGTGACCGTTAATCAAATTCGCGTATCCTGATTGGCTTACTTGTCAAAAAAAGTTTGTTGGGTGGCCACGGTAAGGCGCATCGCACTGTAAACAGTTGAGTGGAATCCAATTTGTTCTCTATTCATAAAATAAAATAAAAGACTGTTTATTAACCACATTGCAGTCGCTATAACTGAATTAAAAGTTACATACATGTTTCTAAGATTACGTTATCATAATAGCTACAACTATGTAATAATATGAAATGAAATGAATATTATAAATGCCCCTAGACAACGACCTAATATTACATTAAATTCCTAATATTTAAAATGCCTAATCACATTTACAAAATTAGCATCCTAGCTAGTGGTTAAGAGTAAAAAATTAATTGGACTACAGCATTACATGAAGTGTGTTTTATAGGTATGGCTACTGCTTGGTTGACACGCACATGTAAGCGACTCTCTCAAGACCGGGAACCATCGTATCCTCGATTCAAGTATGGACGATGGCAAATGGATTTAGAACAAAAATTCCGGAAATTCCGGATAAGCAATCGAATGGAAAAGAAACTTTCCGGAATAAAATTTCGGAATTTTGGTATACCTCGAGAGGTCCTATTAAACGTTCCGGAAATTCATAATGTTCCATTCGGCCATCCCTACTCGGGTCCAGTTTCTCCGATGTAAGTTGACTGCATTATTTCGCGAATGCATTAAATGAACGAGTTTGTTTTCTAGTCGGGCTTCGCCCTCATCAACCATCACGCAATAGAAATTTCCAGCTCAAGAGGGATCGGAGGGGCCTATTTTTTTATGGGTTAGAGGTGCGGGATGAGGAGACAAAAGTCTGTCAGGGTATTAATATCCTATCATTCTACTCCGTGAGATAGAACATCGGAAGGGTTTATGCAAGGGTATCAAAAAAAAGTGACTTTTTTGCCATGGAATAGAGATTGTTCAGATAAGCTCAATTTGGCAACACGACTGGTTATCATGTAGGAAAATTGGTTGTGTATTTTAATTAGTCTTTGTAAATATCCAAGACATTAGCTTCTCACTTTTCTTCAAAGAGAATAAAAGAGGCCATCCGACATGATTCACGAGAAAACCAAAATATAAAAAACTACTGTCCCCACATAATCACTTTATTTGTCATTAAGGTACACTAACTTGAACAAATTTCAATATTTTGCGGGCAGTCTTCATTTCATTTCAATCTGGCAAGTGCACCATGAAGGGTCAACGGTCACTTGACCAAATTTCTCGCAGAGTTGGAAAGACCATATTTTGATCAAAATTAGGGAAATGGTCAAGGCTGAGGTGCAATGAAGATCAAGAGACGGCTGAATTTTTTCTATGGTTTAAAATTTTGAACATTTAAAAGTTTTGAATGGCACATGTAGATCTTGCTCTCCAATAACTCAAGCATGTCAAGGCATAGCTCATTCTTGGTTGAGGTCCCTGCGAAGGTAAAACTTCCTTTCCTCCAGAGTCGCCATAAATGTATCAGGCAATTAAAAAAGCCTTGAAGTTTATATATTGTGGTCGTATCTTTTGTCACGTCATAATCGTTGTCAGGAAGAATTCTCAAATGAGCCAAAACACTGACTGTTATTTCAATTCATGCAAAAAAAAATAATCGGCCTGTTGTGTTTAAAATTTGATAAAAGAGTTTTATGTTTAACTGAGTCCCCGGTAGTTTCTCAAAGCTCATCAACATCACGAGCCTTTTGGTCAAATTTGCACACAGTAAAAATACCCGCGCTTTCATCGTTAGGCTAAGACCCTTTATAAGAAGAGGGCGTTTCCATTAGTTCGCCCTCTCAGTCTGCAAGCCTTAAACTTCAGATTTCAGGAAAATCAAGCAATCAACCCGCCCCCATCCCCATCTTCTGCCCGTGTAATTATTGTATAAATTATAATTTTCTAGTTTTCCTTTTTTCTGGCCCTCACCTTTTGCTAGAGCTTTTAATTTCTTATTGTTACCTCGTCGTTCGTCAGTAATTAGCTTAAGTTTTGTACTTTTAAATAAAAAGCGGCCATGAACAATGGCCAAATTTATCCCAAAGTGAAGCGAGTTTGTGTTCTGTTTCCAAGGTTTTTCTGAAACGCTCTTGCAAACAAGCTTGGCTGTTGACAATTAGAATCGATCTAATCTAATGTTCCTCACAATCCCAAAAGAAGACATAAAAGGGCGATCAATGAAGTGAAAAAGGAATGGCCTTGCAAAGTGTCGTGTTTTGCGTAACATTTCCCGACTTGCATGCTTGCAATATTTCTTGTGGAATCAAAATTACCTCTAAGGAGATGATACTAAGGCTTCTAATTTCATTCAAGAAATATTAGTTGTTTCTACCACAAGTTCTGTGTGCACAGACGGGAAAGCATCAGGTTTAACAAACAAAACAATCATCAGTAATGTTTTCGCAGCGCCGGATGTTTTTTTTTCTTTTCTTTTCCCGACCCCCGTCAAGACATTCATAAATGGTTGCACAAGCACATTACATTTGTCGTAACCTGGGCCCAGTTGTTCAAAGCCCGATTAAGCTAATCCTGGATTAACGCAAACTTTGACTCACATTTAATTGCTAATCAACAAAGATTCTTCGAAAAGATTTTTGGCCCTCAGTTTTTACTTAGACTTTTCTTTACCTTTAGCTCGAAATTAGCCTTTAAAACCATTTTAAACGAGCGCGATGAAAGCGCCGATTAACTTCTAATCGTGTATTAGCGTTAATCGCCTTTCGAACAACCCGGCCCTGGGTGCCAGAGGTTTTTTTTTCGCCTCTTTATAACCGCCGATGCGGTTATTTGCTCATTTTTATTTTTCAGACAACGGGGCCTCTGGAGCCAGGGTACATTTGTCGTGGAAGCGGAATAGTTTCTTGTTGAGAACGCCTAGATAGATAAATTTTTGAGGTTTCAACTGATCTTTTTTAAGTATTATTTTAAAAACGCAAAGTAATTGGTAGAAGCGACAACTGTTGAGAAATGTTTTGCCAGACTTATTTCACTTCCAAAACCAAATATTAAATTTTGCGTCCGTGAGTGGGGAACCAATCTTTCCGCAATTAATATATCCTGATTTAAGGGGCCTTCAGAAATGGTCCCCATTTTGATAGGCCGGCGTTTAGCACCACTAAGGCGATAGCATATTAATTAAGGCATACATTCTTGTCAAAACTCGCACTGGTGCCGTTTTTAGCAGTTGTTGATTGGTTCCAGCATCTAATGCATATTTATTACATCTTCATTTCACGTCAAGCAACGAACTTGCCGACAAGTGAAGACGTGTAAGGATGAACTCTGCTCTTGAAAATGTACTGAAATGGAAGGAAGAAGACTTGACTTCAAACAAACAAATACATATGGTGAGTATATATTTTCATAGACTTCAGTCCACAAACTTTTTAGCTCTTTGTAAGCGAGCGGGTCCTGGAAATATTTTGGCCTACGAGCTTGAACGGATTCAGTTCAACGTATTTTCCGAAGGACAATAATATCAGCATTCGCGAACGTTCAATTTCAGTTGCTATCACACAAAATTCTATCCTGAGAAAGAGAGGGAAAGAAAGGAAAAGGCTGCGAGGAAGTTGGCTGTTCGTCGTGTAATGTTCAAGCGATTTTGGATCATCTTGTTCGAAATGCTGTGCACGTGCTTTGAGGTGGCACCTTTGGTCCTTTCACGGGCTTCGTTGCGATGTAAATAGTATTTTAGTTTCTCTGACGTTCTGAAAGCGTGAAAATATACTCCAGAAATACTTCTTTGAGCCAATTTAAAAGCTTCAATGAAAATTTAGTTCTAAAATCCAATTTACCTTTAGAATCAAACTAAGTCAACCGTTAGGAAGGAACACTTACCGTCAACTTTTAGCGATCTTCTACATATTCAGATAAATTTTTGGTTTGATCAGTTGAATTTACAATTCTTCCGTAAATTTTTACATTTAACAGAACTTGAACTTCGATGAATCTTTTCATCTTATTATCTTGACTGATTTTAAAAGTCGGCAACCAAAGTTTAATAAGCAAGACAGCGATCGCTCAAAGTTGGGTTGATTATCAGATAGTTATATTACAAGGTTAAACTGCCAGGTACCAAGGGTACGAAAACGAAAATGTTGCCGTCATATCGAAGGCAGCAGGACAAAACTTTCAAAACTGAAGAAAACACAATTTTATTAAATCGAGTTTAAAACACTGACTGTTAACGACCAAAGAGATTAATCATGGGGTGGGGGGTTGGGAGGTGGGTGGCACCCCTTCCCGGCTCCCTTAAATCAGCGGAGTCCACATCTGGAGGGCTATACGAAGGATAGTTGTTCAAAATGTGAAGAATGCGACGCAAAATTCATCAAAGAGGATCAAGAACTACAGAAACGACAAGAAGTGGCAAAACTTGAAAGTGACACTGACAAAATACAAGTATCTATTTTTCTGGTCTTGCTATCAAAATCCAAAAGTTTTTTCCTCCTTTCAAACGACAACAAAATTTGGCTGCTTAATTCCACTACGGTGAAAAACGATTCCCGACATTTCATGGCTGTTTGGATATTTCCTTTGATTATTTTTATGGCACATTGATTACGGGTACGGTGGGGAGTTGGTGGGCTACGCAGTTTAATAGGGTTTTCAAGCCTGTTCTCAGTTTGGCTAGTTGTATAAGGTACTGACTCGCTGTACTATTAAAAACTAGATTACCTAGATTGGGGGGGGGGGGGGGGTAATCAAGAGTGTACAAAGTCATTACGACTTTTGACGTGGAGATTTTGTGTGACCTTTAGTCTCAAATTATCATAAGGGCTTTAGGGGAAGAAGACAACGAATGAATCAGCCTTGAAAATATTTCATCTGTTTTGGATGTTTTCTAATCGTGGCTCTCAAAATTAGCTATGAATCATCAAAGACCATAATACATGGCACCTGGCAGTTGAACCTTGTAAGCTTTTGTAGTTGTCAGGGGAACGTAAGGCTCCAAAGGGAATCCTTATTCCGAAGAAAAGCAAATGCACACGAGAATTTCTTCCTTTATTATTCATTGTACAAAATTACCTGATGAGCATTTAATTAAAGCGGTTTAATAAATCATTTATTTCCAGTCTAAGCAAAAACTTTCGGAAAAAGGTGACAATAAATTAAAAGCTACTTTAATGCCTTATGTTTTCTCGACATACAGCTATTTCAATTAACGTTGTCGGATTAATATCAAGCCAAAAGACAAGACCGCAATGTTTTGTGGGATTATTTTTTATGAATAATTTCATCAAAAACATCCCTGCACGTGCAGGTCATTGTACTGCTAATTACAACCCATTGTTTTCTTCAGGCATGACTGATTTTGATGAATTTATTCATAAAAATCCCACGTAAACCTTCGGTCTTGTCTTTTAGCTTCATGCTTTGAACCGACAACGTTAATTGAAATAGCTGTATAATAGATAAAGGGAAAGGTAAAATATAGTTCTCGAAGACAAGTGTTCAGTGCCAATATGTAGAAATTATTCCAGACGTTTCGGGCTTAGCCCTTCATCAGTGGAAAAAGATTTACGTATTGACACTGAACACTCGTCTTCGAGAACTATATTTTACCTTTCCCTTTTTATAAGTACAAGTGCCACGCAGCTAACGGAAATTTTCCCGTTAAACTTTTCTATATAATAGATAGTAAACTAGTGTCTGGTTGAAGTAATGTTTACAAAAACGCTTTAAAAGGTCTTCGGCATTTAAATTAGGCGCGAAAAAAGAGTTAAAGACCGCAAAAGACTGTTGAATCAAAAGTGCTATATTTCCTCGAAAAATATTCAGGCAATTGGAATTCAGTTAGGGAGCATCTAGTCATTCAACTCTTTGAAAATGGGCTTTATGCCGTTCACCATTTTGTTCTTTTAACTACTATGATTTGAAAGAAGGCTAGGGACAAAATTAAACTTGGAACAAACTGGACTTTCACACCAGTAGATTATTTACTCCAGAAATGTTTATCAAAACTATCAAATTGAGTTCATACCAGCTATTTTCTGATACCGTAATGAAATTTGTATTTTCTGTTACTAAAACGTTTTTTGTGAATTCCTACACAAATTGTCCGTTAGAATATAGGTTGATTTAGCAAGGAATGAGTATATAAAATTATAAAAATATATCAGTATCTTCTGCTGTGTGAAGCACTAGAAAAGAGAAATCATAAGTTAGAGTGGAAATGAAAACTTTACACAAAAAAAATAGTGAACCTTTTGGTCGCATGTAAAGAACTTCTTGATGCTTAAAAGAACCAGATTTTTGTTATGATTGTGTGCTCCATTACCTCGAAAATCGAGAAAATGAACGTAACAAATTATAGACAACTGATAAACAAACATTGTTCTAACTTGTAGATAACAAATGCATGCAAATGTTTTTATGCGTTCAGGCGTTGGCTCTCTCTTCAACTTTCTCAGGCTTGAATTGTTTTCATTTTCTCAACCAGACATTAGTTTCAGTAGTGTACTTGATATTTTAGACCTTGTTTAACTATATTATATAGTGTTGCACTGCACAAGTGGAATAAGTGAAAGCTCAAACGTTTAATTTTCAGAGAAAGAAGCGAAAGGAGAAACGAAAGGAAAATGACTTGCACAGAAATTGTTACCAAAGGAAAAAACAAAAGAATCACTTAGGAGCAGCGGTGTTGAAATTGGACGAAAATTGGCTGAAACGTAAGAGTAGATAGAATTCTTTTGATTGATGGTTGCAAAGGAATTGCTAAAATGAGAGATTCCGCCAAACTTACAAGCAAGGTATCGATTAATTCTTTGATCAGTGAAAATTAAATAACCAGAACTACAGATTGTTTGCCAAGGAACTAAACATATTTTGACCAAAACTTGTGAAAATTGTTTTTATCGATCACAAAAGTAGAATCTGACAAAACAAACGAAAAATACAACAACAACAACAACAACAACAAATATCGAGTATCACTTAGGACGAATTGTCTAACTACTCGCAAACCAGAATGGTTTTCAAATTTGGTTGCGGGTTGTACATGTATCATTTTCGAGATGCTTTCACTACAAAATGTCTTGTGCTGTGTAATCCTATATATTGGCGTGGAGTTTAGTACTCTGCCGGTTGAACAAGGTCACAAAAGCGACATTGCGAGTTAGACAATTTTGCAACAGTTTGAAGGAAAAGACATTGAAATATCAATTTAATTTAACACTTTTTTTACACAATCAGCATTTCGCGACGATCCAAAAACGTTTCTTCTCCTGTTGCAAATTTTGTCTTGAATTGTCATGTCACTTCTATATTTCTAAAGTGGTCTTCACTCGACAAAATAAAGTTTCCAATCTCGTGTTGTGAAATAGGATTTGGCGTGTTAAAACGTTGCAAAAAAAACAAACAAACAAACAAAACAAAACAGTTTTTCAGCATGTTTGAAAGCCGTTTCTGCAATGTTCTTTCACGCCAACTTGTAAAAACAAGTTTGCAAACTTTATTCAGCCCTGTGAAGATAACTTTAGATTGTTATAGCATAAACCACCTCGGAAATGAAACTTTCAAATTTTCGACGAAATATTGTGAAGTATATGTGAAATACAGTGAAGAAATGAAACTTTACTCAAACGAACATTTTGCTGAAAATTTCAAACTTTCGCTTTTTAAAAGTTTCATTTTTGAGGTGGTTTATGTCTGGCGGGTAAAATTTGTAGGGTCACTCTTTGATTTTTTTTTTGTGCGCGGAAAAAATGTTCAAAGAGTACCCGGTTAGTTTTTTGTCAAATTTGTTGCCAGGGGAAACGCTGTTCAAATTTCTCCAAATTTTCCCGCCAAAAGACTTAGTATATATAGGAAACATTTTTGTACACACCTCTTAATTAATTAATTGATTTTTACTTAATTAATTAAAAGTATTCATTGTATGAGACAAAGAAAATAAAGGACAATGAAATTGAAACAATTGTTTGGTTGAGTGTGACTTTTATTGTTGTAATTAAGTGCTTTAATTATTAAGCTTAATTAGTCAATTGAAATATAAAAGTTGGCTACGAAAATTTAAAAAAAACGGCGCATGCGTATTTTTGGCGCCCGTATTTTTTCTAAGTCTTTTGGCGGGAAAATTTGACAAAATTGAACGGAAGTTACCCTAACAAATAACTAGAGCCAAAAAATATTTAAAGTTGCACAAAAATTTATTAATTTTGAACATGTGTTAGTAAAACAAATTTGATGAAAACGTGAACGATTGTGGCATCGTAAACTTTGCTGAAAAATTTCAGACAAACTAATTTTGATTCATAGGAAAACTTTGTTTTCTTAACTTTGCAAATGCAACATGAACACGAAGACGCACTATAAACAAGAACTTTCCTGTTTTCATGAAATACCTAGTTCACGTATTTGTTGTTTTTACGAGCGAATCAAAATATACTGACAATGATTTAGTCGAAGTCTTCGTTTTGAAATTCAAGGTTTTAACCGAGATTACACTTGAAAATGTTTTGGCCGCTAAAAAATAAGCAAAATGTAGATTTAAAAAAGGTTACAACTGACTGGAATTACCTTTTCACGATTTCTTCCATCGAACCGGCCGGCTGTACAATGAAATTTAAATCACACTTCAAGAAAAACACTTAAAGTATCCTACAATTGAGAGAAAATTGTAATCGAGTTTACATTGTCAAGCAGAATTTTGATGAATTTGTTTATATCGACTCGTTGTTTAAAATGCACGTTTGCTTTCAAAACCCGACAAAAAACTAAGCAGATTTAGAGAATTTCAAAGCTCTCAAGTTGAACAAACCTGTAGACAATTGCAAGAATTTTAAATTAAACCGAACATGCCTCAGCTATAAAATGAATAGTTTCTTTAACGTAGAAAACATTTCTTTCATTCTGTTACGAAATCTTAACAATGTGACTTACCGAAGGGTGAAATTTCTTGAAAACGATAAAAAAAAAACAAGTTGAAAATTCACGTGGAACAGAAATGTTAATCGAAGCCCTTTGATACAGTGCGCCTTCGTGTTTACAGAGAATTCGATTCACCGAACAAAATGTTGTTCGATTTTCATTCTGTTACGATTTCTAAACAATGTGGCTTACCGAAGAGTGAAATTTCTTGAAAACGATAAAAAATACAAAAATTGTGTTGCAAATTTACGTGGAAAATAAAATGCTAATCGAAGCCCTTTGATACAGTGCGTTTTTGTGTTTACAGAAAATTCGATTCACCGAAGAAAATCAGATCTAACTCGGCTTTTGGAAAATAATTAATACCTATGTTGTACCTTGACTAAAAAAGTGCGTGACTCGCCCTTGTTCCCATGCTTGTGTTGTCAAGGCTTGTCATCTACAAAGCGTCCTGAAAAATTAAGCAAAATCTGCAATTAGAAAGTTAAATTTTACTCACTTTTATTTATATCGGTTCAGTCTACAAGGTCAATTATTTGGGAATTAGGAATTGAAATTGTTCAAAATCTTTTGCTTTGGCGACAAAAATATTAAAAGATAACTAGTCTCATGGACATGCTATTTACTTTTTTCTCAACAGGGATGTAAATCATCGTATGTAACACTTGTTTTTACTACGTGCAAACCTTTGGTATGCACAAGGCCAAATTACATTTGAATTGGGCAGCGATGGATAAACCCTGGAGACCCAACAAGGAAGAAAGAGCCCCCACTTATCTTTATTAATTGTTCAGGTTTAGTTTCCGGTGTGCGTAGTGGTATTCAAGGGAATGTGGAGTGTTTTTAATGGTTTGTATAACCTTGTTCCCAGCATCTAACTGCATCTTCTCTGTTTCTCCTTCAAGAAAGAAAACGAGAGAAGAACTCTTACGCTCACCGGAAAATGAACTCTACAAATTATGCGCAATGTTATTCCGTGTGTCTCAGCTTAAGAGCGATATTAGAAGAGATGATTTTTAACACAAAAAACGTTGCGTTGATAAACTGACCTCCTCTCACCGCTATAACAAGAAATACTCTGACAAAAAAAGAAAAATACGTCTCCATATTTTTAAATATACAGTAGATTGGGAATTTACTCTCGACTTAAGATTTCAACGAGCTTTTAGAGAATGGCAGAAAGTCAGCAAAAGAAAGGTCTCTCCAAAATATTATGTTGGCAGAGTTAATTGAGCCAGAGACTTCATTACTAAAGACACCAATGATCAGTATCCATTTTGGCGCGAACCGAAGGACATCCGGGGCCCGTTTCTCGAAGGTCCTAAGACTTAACGGGCCTTTTGAAGACCGTCTTGAATCGACCGGTGTTGAGTATTAGTTTAAACTCGCCAATATGTTACCAAGAGTTATAACGATATTAAAATCAAACCTTCAAAATCAATTAATAGTTAGGGACTTGAGAAAACACCCTAATACTGAATCTCTGATGATATCTAAACATTGAACACGAAAAATAGTTCTCACCCATCCACATAACTTCCCTCCTGTCGACCCTCCACAATGACCCCTCCTGTAATTACTTCTTACTTGATTGCTTTGGAGTCAATTTTGGTTATGGTCCAGTCAATTCCAAGTGTGACCACGCAACCCACCCCTCCCCCTCCCCCTCCCCCTCCCTCTCCCCCTTCTTCCTAGTATTTGTTGGGCATTAACCATTTTAATTCTCTTCTGAGAACAGAAAATGCTCCACGGTGGGGTCGGCCAATACTGATCAAAAAGCCCATGGTATAGCTTAGCAAAACGAACACATGCCCCACCCACGGATTTTTTATAACAATCCAGAGAGCAAACATGCCACAGGTCCACCTTCGATGATCAGTTTAGTTCCGTCACGTCACACTTAGCTCATTGCTCCAACAAAATATTCAACATCTACATATCAAAAGTTTGTATCTCAAATCATAATTATTATGATTGTGCCCTCACCGTACGAGAATGTTAAGGCGATAGGGAAACGATGAATGTAACTAGGTAAGACTGCTGATGTACTGTTGAACCTGGCTTTTGAATGGATTAAGTCTGCGGATCGCAATGGTCATAAAACCAAACTAAATAGGTAGGTATTTGACTCAAGCAGTAAAATTTGAAATTTCTCCATTGCTACAGAAATAAAAATTGAAAATGAACTACCATGCCCCGGCAGACCTCTGATGGCAAATGCCCCACCATGGGGATCAACAAAACGACAAATGCCCTACACATACCCAGGGTGGTGGGGCAGGGGAAACCATTGGATAATCCAATATGGTGGATGTAAGATGGTTGATTTATCTGTGACATAGGTTGAAGTAACTCCTCAGGTTAGAGGCCTACAATGACTTCCAAGAAATCGAGTAATTATGGGAACAGGGGGAGGGGTGTTCGGTTGGAGGGCAGAAACATCCAGCTTGGAATCAGAGAAGGATGTCATGTCTTTTCCACGAGAAAAATAATCCGGAATGTAAGTGGGAGTTGCCATGGAGGAGCGGGGTGAGGTAGAGACGGAATCCATCCCAGACTGCAATCGTTAACAGAGAGCTTTAGCATCGCGTATAAGTGAAACGCAAACGGCAAAAATGACCATGTGACTACGATTTTCCCGCCATTTTTCGCGTTTGCCTGTTGCTGGTTGCCATTTCTACGTGAAAACAGGCTATTTCGCGTTTGCCGTCCACGTGAAAACCACGTTAGTATTTCTTCCTTTTTTCTTATACATTTCATTAGTTAATTGTTGAAAACAAGTAACCCAATAATTTTTCCGGCAAGTCATACTAGGGCAAATTAAGTTTCATGTTTAAAAATCCTTCATAACTCACTCCTTTCCTCACTTTTCTTCATGAACTCACCACAGTGAGTCGCAAAACAGCTTCATCAAAACTCGCAAACTAAGGCTAAGCACACGCGAAGCTAAAGTCAAAAGGTTCACGCTATTGTACGTGAAACGACAAGGTGACGTTTGCCGTTTCACGTAAACGCGATCCTGTTAAATATCTCTAACATCCCTCGAATTATCCGAGCGATAGCAACTAAATTTTTGATCTTCAGTTGAGGAATATCACATTTTTTGGCCGAGAGCAGATAGTTGTTGTAAAGACATTTAAATTCTCGAGCGAGCCCAACTTCACTCCCTGCGCCTTATGGGCTTCTCATTTCAAACTTAATTTTAATTATATTTTAAGTTCCTTAAAAATTTCATTTTGGAATTACATAATGCTTCATACTAGCGAGATTTCGAAAATTTCCTCCTTTCTCTTAGGGCCGAGACACACGGTATAAACACTCATGCTAACATTGGCACAATAGCGCGCGCAAGAAAGTTGAAGCGTGTGATGAAGGGAACCTCTACTCCTCCAAACAAATTGACGTTAAATTCTTAAAAATAAAGAAAACCATCTTCAGCAGCTCAACTCAGTTAAGATTAAGACAAACAAAAGCTTTATCAAAACTCACCATTGTCAGCATATCTTTGATTCTTCTTTTATCCTTCCCGCCAATCTCTCTCTTAAATTTAATCCCTATCATAGAAAATAATTTCTCATTGTAAGGCAATAGTCAAGATTCTAGTGGCAGATAACATGTTTAAGGACGATTTAAACAGTGGATGATGCTGCAGAGGGGTGCAGACGAGTTGCATACCAACCCAACCCTCCAAAAAAGTGGACGTAATGACAGTACATGGCGTGTGAGGGCTTAATGTGTGGATCAATTTGTTTACAAGACGATTTCCTGTCCTTAAAAACCTCTTTAACCCCCAAAACCACGAAAAACCCACTCGCGAATTCTGACAGTGAGACCATAAAGACCAACCCGCTTCAAATTCACCATTCCCCCTACACGGTACACGGTCAAATGCTCGGAGTATACCCAGGGGATGTTGATGGTTCAACTTGATCGGGGTAAAAGGTCTCCACTCTATGACACAATCATTTGAGCAAACCCAGCAGACGGAAGACCCTCGTTGGTATTTGGTACCAGAAATGTAAACGACAATTAAAATTGGCGAACATTTCTACTTCCCTAAAACAAGTAATCTAAATAAACAAGAGAAAGGGGGACTCACCTTCTATGATTAATGTTTCTTCTTTCGCTTTGTGTTGAACTACCACTTTAACTTCAATCCAATGTATCATGTTCGCGTTTTCCTTAAAATTCAACGAAGTTTGGTTACATGATAAAGTGCACAAGTTACTGAATAACTGGGGTAAACTGCCCAGTTGTAATGCATGTCAAAAGAGTCAGCTTGGTCACTTAGGAAAGCCTCTGACACTCAGTCAGCTTTCGATGTCAATTGAATTTATCCCCAAATTAAGGCAAGTAAGATAGAACATTAGCATTTTTCAAAAGGCGCCTATGGCAGCTCCGGTCAGTTCAGGTCTTATCCTCACTTCAATTGGAATGAATTATCCAGTTGTTATGTACGCCAAATAAATCAACAGTGTCGCTCAGCCTCTAGTCCGCTTCCGACGGCAATGGAATTTGTGCGGCTCATTCATAAAGTAAAATCAAACGTTAACGTGTAAAGGCGTCTACGGCAACCCCTCTCAGTTGATTTAGTTTATGTCCCAGCCAGTAGAACGATGTTTCCATTGAAGGCAGATCAGTGCACTGGTAGAAATACCTGCTCTTTTCACCCAATGATACTAAATGTTGCCTCCCCCTCTTCTAGATATAGTTTAGTACAAGACAAGGTTTAGTTAAGACAAGGTATCGAACACCAACAAGCGATAATCTTACCCTGTTTTTTGGCACGTTACAAATTAAACAGTTAATTGCTGTTTAAATAGCCCAATAATACTATCAATCTTGCCAAGCAATTAAAATACTTACTTTTTTATCGACAATGATTTATCTTGCTCTTTGAATCGTACTTCTGATTAACTCTACTAGGTTGCATTTACTGTTTGCCCTAAAATTAAAAGCACTAATGATTAATATTTTTTTACATAACTTTTTGCTGCCATGGAAAGATCACCGTAAGGTAGATAAGCCATGGGCGTATAGAATATTGTTGAACAAGTTCAAAATATTATTTAAACGACAAAACAGAAACACTAAACAAACAATCAGTCATATTGTCTGAAAGAATCAAAAATCGCCTGATTGCACTTTCTGAGAAACGATAACTGTGACTCATCATGGTCTGCTCTTACTTATTAAGCAAAATTAAACAACTTTCAGCAAAACTAGTGACCGGCAACGAAAATTAAACTAATTAACTTGCAACTTGACTTTCATTTCAAGATTAACTTGGTACGTCGTAGAGAAATTACCTGTCATTTGAATGACTTGAATGAACGTTCCTTGACGTTGCATTTTCGTTAATCCAGAACTGACGAAGGTCAAAGCCTTGCTCTCTGCGTCGTTTTGTCTTCAGTGGTGCTTGTTTTACAGTCTTGTGGTTCCCAGCGCTTTGCAGTCGCCTTGAAGCTCTTTTAGCCTGCGTCGCAGACGGACTATAACCGGGGATTATAGCCCGTCGGCGACGCAGGCTAATTTCTTTAGGTAGAGATAATACTCCATAAAAGCTCCGAATCAAGGATTTATGAGATACTCAGTGGACGATTAACTTTGCAAACGGCGCCATGTGCAAGAAGATGTGAGATGAATAAAAGATGAATTCTAGCAGTATATATTTGCAATTCAAATTGCATGATAAGAAATGCAGATTACAAAGGCAAGTAAAAAGAAAAAAACAGCGATTGAGTGGAAATGACAAAAAAATAATGAAAACTGTAGTTTAGGGACGTAAGGAAAAGTACAAAAATGCAAACTTGAAACGAAACTTAGTTCGCTGTGGAAAAATACTTTTTTAAAATTGCAACCTGCAAGCAGTGTTGAGAGAGGCTTCGCTCGCAGGGTTAGCGAGAAAATGAAAATTCCCAAACTTACAAAGTGCACGTGCTTCCAATTCCTTTTCACGTGCGCTTATGTTGGTGCACGTTTGAATCGTCCACTGCAAAACAACAACGTAACTTACGAACACCGTTTAATAACTTGATTTCAATTAATCTAATATACACATAATTGGACATCTGCAGTAGATCCCGCCAAAAAGGAAAAAAATAGAAAATAAATAAATTAACAAATAACAAATCACTTTATTTGACTTCAAGGATGAAACTCTTGCCGTTGGATCAATCAGTCGGATGGAAGCTGTTGAACAGTACTATTTTTTCTGTGACAGAAACGTAATGAATATCTGATGATATACTTTGAGCAAAAACAAAATAAAACAAAGCGAAGAGTGTGTGAATGTTACCAGTAAGGCTGGCGCTGGTTCCACACGGTACAACCGGTCCGAAAGGTAAGTGAGCTGGGCCACCTGTTCTTTTACATGTAATCTCTTTGTCTTCCAAACAGCAGAAAAAGGATTAAGGAACGGACTTCCTAGAACCATTCAAGCTGTTTGCAAACCAATCTCGTACCAGAGTCCTCTGGCTTTTTGGTCAGTGGGTGGTCGAACATCCGCTGGCCAAAGAGCCTGAGGACTCTGGGTACGAGATTGTTTGCAAACCCTCCTTTCGGAACCGGCAGGGAATGAGTACTAGAACCAATGTTTTGGCACTGGGAACGAGGAAGGACTTTAAATCTCATTGCCTGATTTCATACCGTGGGGGTCTGGGTACGAGTCTGTGTATCATGGGATATGGGACTCAACACCCACATAGCCAGAAAGAGCACACCAACTTTACAACATCCTCAAGTTTGGTGTTAATCAAGCTAATATTAGGCAAGATAGAGCCATTCAAAAACTCCAAATTTTACTAAGAAATGTATGGAACGCCTGACGTTGTCCGGCATTCCATACATTTCTTAGTAAATTTTTTAAGCTTTTGAATGGCTATATTTCGCCTAATATTCGCTTGATTAACACCAAACTTGAGGATGTTGTAAAGTTCGATGTGCTCTTTCTGGCTATGTGGTAGTTGAGTCCCATATCCCATAATACACAGACTTGTACCCAGACCCCCACGGTGTGAAATCTGGCAATGTGATCGGCTGCAATGGGTGGAAATTTTACCTTCAAAATCAGCTGAATTTCGTTTTCCAGGTACGTAATTAACCAAAACGCTTAACGCCGGATAACAACTAAAATGATTTTGTAATCGTGATTTTTAAATCGAGAATCGGGATGGTTTCCTCGAGGGGCAGGTTCCTGAAGAGCGCAAATGCATTATATAATACCAGGGTCATAAGCTCCTGATAATACCAAAATATCACCCTCATTTAATTGCACTTGATAGAAATGTCAATGTCAGAAATTGCAAAATCCCCCCGCCCCTCCCAAATGACTTTTTCTTTATTTTTCTGCAATCTGATTGGCTAGTGCAGGTAAGCCATGAATATTTCGATTGGGTTTTTTTATTATCTCATTTTCGTTTTGATGGGCTAAAAAAGGATACAATTTAGAGCAAAAATAATGCGAGTCGTGAATAAATCGCACTGTTGATAGCCAATCAGATTGCAAGGATCATCAGTGATTTCAAAATGGGTATAATAATCCCGAAATTGGCGACTATCCGAAAGTAATAATTATAACGACCGCTTCTGGTACATCATCTAACATACTGTATACCGAACGGGTATCAGAGACCCTGTTTTATGCGTACCAAAAACAGCATATGAGCGTAACAAACAGTACCAGAAGAAAGTACTGCTCGATATTGAGCTTTCAGTTTAACTAGTTATACTGTATTTCAGGATTTATTCCTAAGAGTAAAAAGTTAAAACCACGCTCAGTGTTACGACTTAAGTTGACGCAACTTAAGGTGGCGCGGCCAGAGAAAAGTTGTTTACTAGTATTTTAATCTTTTGTAGCCAGTAGTTAGGTGGTCCGTGGCTGAAGCTAAACCTCTTTAGCTCTTTACTTTTATTGCTTTTCTACTTGACATTAAATGTATTCAAGATTACTTGTTTTTGTATGTCTAGACTTAAAATGTCAATGACCCATCACTGAGTGAGAATAGGTGAAGATGACACAAATGAAGGACAATATTGGCGGCCTTGAAAACTGGCTAAAATGATTTTAGGCGGTCACGTTTAAGCCAACTGGTTTCGTTTGCCTGCAAACCTGGTTCTCTTGTATAGATTTCTTCAAGCTAAGAAGTTCCTTTTTGTAAAATATGAGTGCCGCGGGCCTTCATTCTTTCCGGGATCATGAAATCTCATCGTGACGGTGTCCAACTTCAAGTGCAATACGAAAGGTCAGATACACTGCACTGTTCGGTCTGAAGAAAATATGGAAACGGCATCAAAATAAAATAAACTAATCTGTTTTGCGAGTTTAAAAGTCGTCATACGCATTGACTGTCTATCTTTACGTCAATTTTTCGACCGCAAATTGATTCGGGCGGTTTATCTGCCTTATATTAGCTTTATATGCTGTTGTTACGATAACTGAAAAAAAATAAACAACGTTGATAGTGTCGAATCGCAGCAAATATATTAGCCCTATCTTTTCTTCGAGTCAAATCTTGCGTTATGTAGCCCTTGCCGTTTTTTATTTTAAACTCGTTTTGAACCTGTTGAGTGAAATTTTCAAAGTGTGACCGACGAATGTAAAGATAGATTCCAGCGCTGCTGTTTATTATGCTGAGTGTATGACCAGCCAAATAAAAGTTGATAAACAATACTTGGATTTCGTGTCTATTTCCTACGGTAGACATTTTTTGGCATTTGTTTTTTGGCACCTGGCGCCGCATAGCATGAACTCGGCAAATAATGACGTGTTTTGCCATCATGCAAACGTATCTACATAACAATAGTTTCGAGTGCTCATATCCTTCAAATCAACTGAGTCGAGAGCACTTACAAACTCTTATATAACAGCCTTTACCAGTAATTAAACAATATTGGAATTTATTTTTAATCTTAAACTTGGACATTCATTTGCGTGTGTGGTGGTTATTTTCGTAGTTTTCTGTATATCTTTGATCTAGTAATAAATTGCTACGCAATCAAAAATTAGCCTGTACTCTATGGCAAATTTAGAAAATACCATGTATTAAATCAACGTCGCTGAAAGTCACTGAAAGTCACCGAAAGTCACAATTTCCCCACATTAGCAAGTTGTTGTTGTTTAATTGAGCTGGGAGAAACAGATTTTAAATTGATCTGTTTGTAACAATTACTCATTGATATGAGAAACATATTCATGACATAGAGTAAAAAAAGGCATTCCTAAGATTAAACTACTGTCAGACTTCAACAAGAAGCGGTCCGAGAATATATTATCCTTCTATAAAGTGAACACAAAAGTGTAAACTTGGATTCGAGAAAATTTCACTTTTGGTATTTGAGACTATCTCAGTTCCCAAAGCGAACAGCTCTGAGGTAAAAGTATAGGTCAACAGCTCTTTATTCCAATGGTAGTACATTATTTTGTTCATGGATTCGGCAAAAGTCAGAAACACATTAGTTTCGTGAACAGGAGCAAATGCGATTCGTGGCAAGACTGAAAGCGTCAGTGATGCAAGGACAGAAACAATTTATTTCCCAAAAGTAACAACAGCTAGAGAAAGTTCTTATAATACTCTCTGGAAATCAGTGTAATTAACTCAAACGTCAGCGCATCCGGCGCAATTCCCAATGTATGTATGCATCAGTTCGTTTGTTTTTCAATAATCTGGTGGCAAAGCAAGAGAAAACAAAGCTAGGTAGCTAGGTAACCATTGTCGCGCAGGATTAATGGTTTGAGTAGCTTCATCAAACACTCGAAAGGGTGTTTCATCCCTTTTCCAAACGTGGGAGGCTCTTCCTAATATCATTCAGTGTAATCATTACCTTTCTCCATTTATTACTGATTAAAATAGCAATGTAAAAAAGTAGTGTAAGTAATTATGTGTATAGTGTTAGTAAGCAATTATGTGTTAAGCTAGTAATTGCAATAGAAGTAGTAGCGTAAGTAGTAGTATTATAGGTGGGATAATTTAATTGTATTGTATTAGGTTTGTAATAGCATTGTAAAAGTAATAATAATAATAATACTTTAATAATAACAAAGGGTTTATCAAAAAAAAAAAACGTAGGAGGCTCTTCGATGACGGATGGTTCAATTTAGCAACAGGACACACCAGGAATGCATCATCACGATGATCGGTGCTAGAAGCTCAAAAATATACGGAAATCTAACATGACGGGTTTGATTTTGTAGAAAAAACAACTTGGCAGATGATAGGAAATCACGAAGAACAGAGAGTGACTAACAGTAAGGGATGCTTAAAAGGGCACTGTCCCAGAGATATTTCTGTATGTTGGCCAAAAAAGCTCAAATATTTCACAAAGAATAATTTAATAATAATAATAATAATTATAATAATAATAATAATAATAATGATAATGATAATGATAATAATAATAATAATAATAATAATAGTAATAGTAATAATAATAATAATAATAATTTAATAATTATATTGCGTACATTAACAAATAATTTGATCAAATGCGCATTACAATATGAATAAATCTGAAATAAGAATGAGATCATTTATTAATATAATAACAGACATAAATATGGCTAGTAATTACTAAAAAAAAAACCTAATAAAAATACTAATATAATACATGCATCAGAAAAGCAAAAGCAAAAGCAAGCTAAGAAACCTCTCTTTAACGTGAAATCGCTCTTAGAGCAGTGGGAGGAAATATGAAATGGTTTCTCCGGGGAAGAACGAACTAGACTCACTTTCTGGCAATTTCTCCAAAATTCAAAGGGGAACTTGAAAAAATTGGCCAACATTTTCAAGTTACAATCCGTTTCCATCCTACTCATCCACAGGCAAAAATGATTGATACTAGTTTTGTGACCTAGAAGGGTTATTTCTAACAAAATTGAACCATTATTTTAATGTCCCCATCGATAAAAATGTTTTTTTCTTTCCGCTATTCAAAGTGACACTAAAACCAAGTGACAGTATCCCTTTAAGAATGTAATTGGATCACAGCACACCCAAAAATAAGGACTTGATTGTGAAACAGTTCTCAACCGTCATTAAGGATCAACCATCAGAAAAGCGGGGCCGGTGGACAGTAATGGAAGGTGGATACTAAAATAACAATACAAACAGGCTTGGCAAGCTAACTCTTCTTTGCTACATGTAATCCGTTTACTGAGCCTTCAACGTTTTAAAAGTGCCTGCTACACTGTTGAATTCAAAAACATAAGCCGATAAACCTCCTGTTATAGCATAATAAACAGGAACATAATTCCCGACAGCTTTCATCTGAGTGTCACTTTTTAGGATTTCAAACACACACCCAAAAGTTAGAACCACCTTGTACAGCATGATAAACCGTAGCACCAAGTACTGCTCAGTTATTCCAATTTTATGAAATTAAAGCGTTCGGCTTTAAAGTGTTGTCTCCAACGTGAAAGGGTTAAGATATAAGGTTAATTTGCTGAGACAAATTTAATTTATTTATGTGGAGTGTCGTTTTAACAGCTAATATCACGCATATTACATAGTCACGAAACTTTCGGTTCTCCAAAATGACTCAGCTAAATGAACTGTTACAATTTCTCTTGAAATCTGTCCCTCTTGCCACCTTCTTTGCTATTCAGTGGGGTACAAAAGTAAACGTGACTTGTCAAGTCAAATAACAATATTAAATAGTAATGATGACGATGATGATGATAATGATCATGGTGATGATATTGTAATAACTGAAACCTGATATTATGATAACTGAAACCTGATAAAGGCGGACTACAGAAAAAATGAATACCTCCTCATCGATGATTCCATCCGATAGGACCCCCTCCATGAAGGAAGTGGAAAAATATCAATGACCTTGAAATTAAGATTGGTAAAACGTGGATCATAAATACATCATCAATTCCAGCCGTGATCGGGGCATTGAGTTTAATTAATAAAGGCTTATTGCCTGGAGACATCAAGATCCATCAAATGCAGAATATGTTTCATGCCAGGAACCGCACATGTCTTATGCTATTTATCGCTTGAAAGCCACACTTGTCCCAGAAATACGGAGTATGTCAGTTCCGGGGTGGAAAATGGAGAAGAATTAAGGAAACATTGAATTATAAGAATCTTTATTCTGCGAGCCCATATCACAAAAGTTTTATTCAGTGCTGACTTGTAAGTTAAAAAAATTGTAAAAACACTAATTTAGATATTACAAACACTTTAAAACTTCCAATTGACCAACTACGGGTAACAATTAAAAGCTAACTAAAAACATTTTTTTGATAGGTTTATTAAAAAGAAGAAATGATATCTTGTTTTACAAACACTTGTTCTCAGTGAACTTGCCTTCTAAGAAGTTCCATTCCTCCGGAATACCTTGGTATAAATAAAGTCTATGCTTTCCGTACTTCCGTCTAACAAGAGGAAGACGAAAATAGTTCTTTCTCTTAGTATTATAACTGAGAATGTCTGTGCTCCTTACAACTGTTCAAATTATTATGTACAATTCCATGGATATACTTAAAAGTGAGTATGCATCTGTTTACAAGGCGATCCACTAGGACAAAGTTGACTAGTGGAACCACTGTTTTCAACACATTTGTGACGAAGCGTAGCCAGGTAAATTAAGAATAACTTTTGCTCCTTTATTTTTCATGATTTATGAATCATCCATAAATGTGGTATTTCCTTATCATCCGAAATATCGTTAGCAAGCTCTTGCTCGGTCGCGAAACTGTAACGTATCGCTCCACGCTTATCGCAGTCAAGTGAAAAATGGATGCGAGTGCTGAGAAAACATCTTCAAAAAGAGCCACAAAAAAGGCAGAATCGTTTACCTGATGTGCGCCGGAGTCAATCACTCCGTTTACCTACTTCAATCATCCCCTTAGTTGTTCAGCAGTATAGCTCTCAGGTTCACTCTCAAACTAAGAAACCAGAACCCTGTCATTTTCTGCAAGAATTGTCGCTGTTTGAAGCCTCGCGTTCGAAAAAGTTTTTAAACATTCCGACATTTCTCATCACTGAGTGGTCTTTTTCTGTCCTAGTCTTGAGGGGGTCTAAATTTGATGGCTTCACTCGCGCGCTTCGATATTGAACTATTTATGGCAGACCAAACCGGATGGGCAAATTCAATGGCAAAATCACGCAGAACCCAACCCGAATGGAATGGAACTCCCCTGTTGTTCCGAATTTCCGGAACGTTCGGACCTCTCGAGGTATACCAAAATTCCGAAATTTTATTCTGGAAACGGTTTCTGTTCTGTTCGATTCCTTAACCCGAATTTCCGGAATTTTTGGTCTGTTTTGATTGTAAGGTACGCGTGGAAAAAAAAAGACAGTAGGAGTCCCATCATAGTGCGCGTTTCATTCGTTCATTTATTACTTTATTACATCCATTTTGAAATCACACATTTTTTTGTCAATGTTAATATTGATTTATCCACCTCGTTAAGTGCTCGTGCGGCAAACATACAAAATTAGACAATGAAATGTCAGAAATTGCAAAATTCTCCCCCCCCCCCCCCTCAACCAATGACTTTTTTTTCACTCTCTAGCCATGGGCTCCTGCTTTACCTTATTATAGGAAATTAACAATGCACGTTGACAACGCGAAGAAAATTTACGTTACACTGAATTAACGCGAATTGTTCAAAAGTTAGGTTTACATGCATTAAATTAACGCGAATTTTTCGATGAGCATCTTGCTTTATTTACTGCGATTTTCGTAATTCTGCAAACTCGCACTTTACATTTCTGGACGCCAAACTGCGTTTTGGCTTCCGTCAATAAAACCTTCCAAGACAAGTGCACGGATGTTTCTAAATTTTTTTTAAAGCCGAAACTTTGGTTTTGAAGTCTAACTAGACCCTATCAGTTCAAAAGATAGTGACTCTGAAGAGCCAATAGAGGAATCATGAACTACTGTAATAAGGTTTTGTAATGAAATAAAGGTGCTTTAAAATAACATTGTCGTAAAATAGCGTGCATTAAATTTACATCGACATTAATTAAGATACATTAAATTGACGCAAATTTTGTAAAATCGCGTCAATAAAGTGCATTGTTTATTTCCTATAATAAGGTATTTTTCTGCAATCTGATTGGCTAGTGCAGGCAAGCCATGAAATTTGATTGGTTATTATTATTATTATTTCATTTTCATTTTGAAGGGCTAAAAAAGGATGCGATTGAAAGCAAAAAATAGTGCAATTCGTGAATAAATCGCACTGTTGAGAGCCAATCAGATTGCAAGGATCACCAGTGATTTCAATATGGGTGTAATAATCCCGAAATTGGCGACTATCGGAAAGTAATAATTGTGACGACCGCTTGTGGTACAACATGTAACATACTGTATACCAAATGGGTATCGGAGACCCTGTTTTATGCGTACCAAAAACAGCATATAAGCATTACAAACAGTACCACAGGAAAGTATTGCTCGATATTGAGCTTTCAGTTTTAACTGGTCATCTTTCAGGACTTACTCCTAAGAATGAAAAGTTAAAACCACACTCAGTATAACGACTTAAGTTGACGAGACTTACGGTGTCGCGTGGCTGAAGCTAAACCTCTGTAGCTCTTTACTTTTATCACTTTTCTACTTGACATTAAATGTATTCAAGATTACTTGTTTTTGTATGTCTAGACTTAAAATGTCAAAGACCCATCACTGGGTGATGATTACGATAATCACGATGATTACTTGTACTAGTACATGCATTGTATATTTCGATTTTTATTATGGTGTAATTTTGATAATTACAGAAACTCTGTATTTGATTATTATAGATAGAAATCATGTAATGCACACTTGACGATTTCATGGAAAGTGTGCAATATAAGAATAAAAATTATTATTATTATTATTATTATTATTATTACTATTATTATTATTATAATTATTATTAATCGATGAAGATGACAGAACTGAAGAACAATATTGGCGGCCTTGAAAACCGGCTTAAATGATTTTAGGCGGTCACGTTTACGTCAACTGGTTTCGTTTGCTTGCAAACCTGGTTCGCTTGTATAGATTTCTTCAAGCTAAGAAGTTTCTTTTTGTAAAATATGACGGCTTTCATTCTTTCCGGGGTCGTGAAATTTCATCATGACAGTGCGCAACTTCAAGCGCAATACGATCGGTGAGATACACTGCACTGTTCGGTCTGAAGAAAATACGGAAACAGCATCACCAACAAAATAATCTGATCTGTTTTGCGAGCTTAAAAGTCGTCATACGTATTGACTGTCTCTCTTTACGTCAAAGTTTTTCGAGCGCAAATTGAGACGGTTAATCTGCCTTATATTAGCTTGATACGCTGTTGGTACGATAACTGAAACCAAATAAACAACGTTGCCGGATAGTGTCGAATTGCGGCAAATATATTAGCCCTATATTTTTTTGGAGTCAAATCTTGCGTTATGCAGCCCTAGCCGATTTTTGTTTCAAACTCGTTTTGAACCTGTGGATAAAATTTTCAAAGTGTGACCGATGAATGTAAAGATAGATTCCAGCGGTGCTGCTGTTTATTATCCTGAGTGTATGACCAGCCAAATAAAAGTTGATAAACAATACTTGGATTTCGTGTCTATTTCCTACGGTAGACATTTTTTGGCATTTGTGTTTAGGCACCTGGCGCCCAGTAGCATGAACTCGGCAAATAATGACGTGTTTTGCTATCATGCAAACGTATCTACATAACAATAGTTTCGAGTGCTCATATCCTTCAAATCAACCGAGTCGAGAGCACTTACAAACTCTTATATAACAGCCTTTACCAGTAATTGAACAATATTGCAATTTATTTTTAATCTTAAACTTGGACATTCATTTGCATGTGTGGTGGTTATTTTCGTAGTTTTCTGCATATCTTTGATCTAGTGATAAATTGCTGCGCAATCAAAAATTAGCCTATACCCTATGGCAAATTAAAAAAAAAAATACCAAATATTAAATCAACGTCACTGAAAGTCACAATTTCTCCATATTAGCAAGTTGTTGTTGTTTAATTGAGCTGGGAGAAACAGATTTTAAATTGATCTGTTTATGACAATTACTCATTGATATGAAAAACATATTCCGTGACATAGAGTAAAAAAAGGCATTCCTGAGATTAAGCTACTGCCAGACTTCAACAAGAATCGGTCCGAGAATATGTTATCCTTATATAAAGTGAACCGAAAAGTGTAAACTTGGATTCGAGAAAATTTCACTTTTGGCATTTGAGACTAACTCAGTTCCCAAAGCGAACAGTTCTGAGGTAAAGCTCTTTATTCCAATGGTAGTACATTATTCTGTTTACGGATTCGGCAAAAGTCAGAAACACATTAGTTTGGGGAACAGGAGCAATTGTGATTCGTGGCAAGACTGAAAGCTTCAGTGATGCAAGGACAGAAACAATTTATTTCCCAAAAGCAGCAATGGTTAGAGAGAGTTCTTATAATACTCTCTGCAACTCAGTGAAATTGAACTTTTCTCAAGAAAAAAATCTGATTTCTCTCGAATTAACTCGAACGTCAGCGCATCCGGCGCAATTCCCAATGTATGCATCAGTGGGTTTGTTTTTCAGTAATCTGGTGGCAAAGCAAGAGAAAACAAAGCTAGGTAGCTAGGTAACCATTGTCGCGCAGGAGTAATGGTTTGAGTAGCTTTATCAAACACTCGAAAGAGTGTTTCATCCCTTTTCCAAACGTGGGAGGCTCTTCCTAATATCATTATAATCATTACCTTTCTCCATTTATTACTGATTGAAATAGCAATGTAAAAAAGTAGTGTAAGTAATTATGTGTATAGTGTTAGTAAGCAATTATGTGTTAAGCTAGTAATTGCAATAGAAGTAGTAGCGTAAGTAGTAGTATTATAGGTGGGATGATTTAATTGTATTGTATTAGGTTTGTAATAGCATTGTAAAAGTAATAATAATAATAATAATAATAATACTGTAATAATAATAAAGAGTTTATAAAAAAAAAAAAAAAAAACGTAGGAGGCTCTTCGATGACGGATGGTTCGATTTAGCAACAGGAAACGCCAGGAATGCATCATCACGATGATCGGTGCGAGAAGTTCAGAAAGATACGGAAATCTGACATGAAGTGTTTGATTTTGTAGAAAAAACAACTTGGCAGATGATAGGAAATCACGAGGAATAGATAGTGACTAACAGTAAGGGATGCTTAAAAGGGCACTGTCCCGGAGATATTTCTGTATGATGGCCAAAAAAGCTCTAATATTTCACAAAGAATAATTTAATAATAATAATAATAATAATAATAATAATAATAATAATAATAGTTTAATAATTATATTGCGCAGATTAACAAATAATTTGATCAAATGCGCATTACAATATGAATAAATCTGAAATAAGAATGAGATCATATAATAATATAATAACAGACATAAATATGGCTAGTAAATACTAAAAAAAACCTAATATAAAAACTAATATAATACATACATTAGAAATACAATTGTATTAAAATAATAAGAGCAAACCAAAAGCAAAAGCAAGCTAAGAAACCCCTCTTTCACGTGAAATCCCTCTTAGAGTAGTGGGAGGAAATATGAAGTGGTTTTTCTGGGAAAGAACAAACTAGACTCACTTTTTGGCAATTTCTCCAAAATTCATCGGGGAACTTGAAAAAATTGGCCAACTTTTTCAAGTTACAATCCGTTTCCATCCTAGTCATCCACAGGCAAAAATGATTGATACTAGTTTTGTGCCCTAGAAGGGTTATTTCTAACAAAATTGAACCATTCTTTTAATGTCCCCATTGATAAAAATGTTTTTTTTTTCCCGCTATTCAAAGTGACACTCAAACCAAGTGACAGTGTCCCTTTAAGAATGTAATTGGATCACAGCACACCCAAAAATAAGGACTTGATTGTGAAACAGTTCTCAACCGTCAGTAAGGATCGATCATCAGAAAAAAAGAGGGCCGGTGGATAGTAATGGAAGGTGGATACTAAAATAACAATACAAACAGGCTTGGCAAGCTAACTCGTCTTTGCTACATGTAATCCGTTTACTGAACCTTCAACGTTTTAAAAGTGCCTGCTACACTGTTGAATTCAAAAACATAAGCCGATGAACCGCCTGTTATAGCATAATAAACAGGAACATAATACTCGATAGCTTTCATTTGAGAGCCGCTATTTAGGATTTCAAACACACGTTCAAAAGTTAGAACCACCTTGTACAGCATGATAAACCGTAGCACCAAGTACTGCTCAGTTGTTCCAATTTTATGAAATTAAAGCGTTCGGCTTTAAAGTGTTGTCTCCAAGATGAAAGGGTTAAGATATAAGGTTAATTTGCTGAGACAAATTTATTTATGTGGAGTGTCGTTTTAATAGCTAATAAAACGCATTTTACATAGTCACGAAGATTTCGGTAAATGAACTGTTACAATTTCTCTTAAAATCTGTCCTTCTTGCCACCTTCTTTGCTATTCAGTGCGGTACAAAAGTAAACGTGACTTGTCAAGTCAAATAACAATATTAAATAGTAATGATGACGATGATGATGATAATGATCATGGTGATGATATTGTAATAACTGAAACCTGATATTATGATAACTGAAACCTGATAAAGGCGGACTACAGAAAAAATGAATGCTTCCTCATCGATGTTACGATTCCGTCCGATAGGACCCCCTCCATGAAGGAAGTGGGAAAATATCAATGACCTTGAAATTAGGATTGGTAAAACGTGGATCATAAATACATCATCAATTCCAGCCGTGATCGGGGCATTGAGTTTAATTAATAAAGGCTTATTGCCTGGAGACATCAAGATCCATCAAATGCAGAAAACGTTTCATGCTAGGAACCGCACATATCTTATGCTATTTATCGCTTGAAAGCCACACTTGTCCCAGAAATACGGAGTATGTCAGTTCCGGGGTGGAGAATGGAGAAGAATTAAGGAAACATTGAATTATAATAATAACAATAACATTAATAACACAAGAATCTTTATTCTGCGAGCCCATATCACAAAAGTGTTATTCAGTGCTGACTTGTAAGTTAAAAAAATTGTAAAAACACTAATTTAGAAATTACAAACACTTTAAAACTTCCAATTGACAGACTAAGGGTAACAATTAAAAGCTAACTAAGAACATTTTTTTGATAGGTTTATTAAAAAGAAGAAATGATATCTTGTTTTATAAACACTTGTTCTCAGTGAACTTGCCTTCAATGCCTCCGGAATACCTTGGTATAAATAAAGTCTATGCTTTCCGTACTTCCGTCTAACAAGAGGAAGACGAAAATAGTTCTTTCTCTTAGTATTATAACTGAGAATGTCTGTGCTCCTTACAACT
This sequence comes from Pavona decussata, assembly GCF_977016875.1. Lineage (NCBI taxonomy): Eukaryota > Metazoa > Cnidaria > Anthozoa > Scleractinia > Agariciidae > Pavona > Pavona decussata. The sequence continues at coordinate 970,767 of NW_028145538.1, read as the reverse complement.
GTTCAAATTATCATGTACAATTCCATGGATATACTTAAAAGTGAGTATGCATCTGTTTACAAGGCGATCCACTAGGACAAAGTTGACTAGTCGAACTGCGGTTTTCAACACATTTGTGACGAAGCGTAGCCAGGTAAATTAAGAATAACTTTTGCTCCTTTATTTTTCATGATTTATGAATCATCCATAAATGTGGTATTTCCTTATCATCCGAAATATCGTTAGCAAGCTCTTGCTCGGTCGCGAAACTGTAACGTATCGCTCCACGCTTATCGCAGTCAAGTGAAAAATGGATGCGAGTGCTGAGAAAACATCTTCAAAAAGAGCCACAAAAAAGGCAGAATCGTTTACCTGATGTGCGCCGGAGTCAATCACTCCGTTTACCTACTTCAATCATCCCCTTAGTTGTTCAGCAGTATAGCTCTCAGGTTCACTCTCAAACTAAGAAACCAGAACCCTGTCATTTTCTGCAAGAATTGTCGCTGTTTGAAGCCTCGCGTTCGAAAAAGTTTTTAAACATTCCGACATTTCTCATCACTGAGTGGTCTTTTTCTGTCCTAGTCTTGAGGGGGTCTAAATTTGATGGCTTCACTCGCGCGCTTCGATATTGAACTATTTATGGCAGACCAAACCGGATGGGCAAATTCAATGGCAAAATCACGCAGAACCCAACCCGAATGGAATGGAACTCCCCTGTTGTTCCGAATTTCCGAAACGTTCGGACCTCTCGAGGTATACCAAAATTCCGAAAATTTATTCCGGAAACAGTTTCTGTTCTGTTCGATTCCTTAACCCGAATTTCTGGAATTTTTGGTCTGTTTTGATTGTAAGGTACGAGTAGAAAAAAAAAGAAAGTAGGGAGTCCCATTTTAGCGCGCGTTTCATTCGTTCATTTATTACTTTATTACATCCATTTTGAAATCACACAGTTTTTTGTCAATGTTAATATTTATTTATCCACCTTGTTAAGTGCTCGTGCGGCAAACATACAAAATTAGACAATGAAATGTCAGAAATTGCAAAATTCTTCCCCCCCCCCCCCCCCAACCAATGACTTTTTTTTTCACTCTTTACCCATGGGCTCCTGCTTTACCTTATTATAGGAAATTAACAATGCACGTTGACAACGCAAAGAAAATTTACGTTACACTGAATTAACGCGAATTGTTCAAAAGTTAGGTTTACATGCATTAAATTAACGCGAATTTTTCGATAAGCATCTTGCTTTATTTACTGCGTTTTTCATAATTCTGCAAACTCGCACTTTACATTTCTGAATGCCAAACTGCGTTTTGGCTTCCGTCAATAAAACCTTCCAAGACAAGTGCACGGATGTTTCTAAATTTTTTTTAAAGCCGAAAATTTGGTTTTGAAGTCTAACTAGACCCTATCAGTTCAAAAGATAGTGACTCTGAAGGGCCAATAGAGGAATCATGAACTAATAAGGTTTTGTAATGAAATAAAGGTGCTTTAAAATAACATTGTTATAAAATAGCGTGCATTAAATTTACATCGACATTAATTAAGATACATTAAATGAACGCAGATTTTGTAAAATTGCATTAATAAAGTGCATTGTTAATTTCCTATAATAAGGTATTTTTCTGCAATCTGATTGGCTAGTGCAGGCAAGCCATGAAATTTGATTGGTTATTATTATTATTACTATTTCATTTTCATTTTGATGGGCTAAAAAAAGTTGCGATTGAAAGCAAAAAATAGTGCAATTCGTGAATAAATCGCACTGTTGAGAGCCAATCAGATTGCAAAGATCACCAGTGATTTCAAAATGGGTATAATAATCCCGAAATTGGCGACTATCCGAAAGTAATAATTGTGACGACCGCTTGTGGTACAACATGTAACATACTGTATACCGAATGGGTATCGGAGACCCTGTTTTATGCGTACCAAAAACAGCATATAAGCATTACAAACAGTACCACAGGAAAGTATTGCTCGATATTGAGCTTTCAGTTTTAACTGGTCATCTTTCAGAACTTACTCCTAAGAATGAAAAGTTAAAACCACACTCAGTATAACGACTTAAGTTGACGAGACTTACGGTGTCGCGTGGCTGAAGCTAAACCTCTGTAGCTCTTTACTTTTATTACTTTTCTACTTGACATTAAATGTATTCAAGATTACTTGTTTTGTATGTCTAGACTTAAAATGTCAAAGACCCATCACTGGGTGATGATTACGATAATCACGATGATTACTAGAACCTTAACATGCATTGTATATTTCGATTTTTATTATGGTGTAATTTTGATAATTCCAGAAACTCTGTATTTGATTATTATAGATAGAAATCATGTAATGCACACTTGACCATTTCATGGAAAGTGTGCAATATAAGAATTAAAATTATTATTATTATTATTATTATTATTATTATTATTATTATTATTATTATTAATCGATGAAGATGACAGAACTGAAGAACAATATTGGCGGCCTTGAAAACCGGCTTAAATGATTTTAGGCGGTCACGTTTACGTCAACTGGTTTCGTTTGCTTGCAAACCTGGTTCGCTTGTATAGATTTCTTCAAGCTAAGAAGTTCCTTTTTGTAAAATATGACGGCTTTCATTCTTTCCGGGATCATGAAATTTCATCGTGACAGTGCGCAACTTTAAGTACAATACGATCGGTGAGATACACTGCACTGTTCGGTCTGAAGAAAATACGGAAACGGCATCACAAACAAAATAAACTTATCTGTTTTGCGAGTTTAAAAGTCGTCATACGCATTGACTGTCTCTCTTTACGTCAAAGTTTTTCGAGCGCACATTGAGTCGGTTTATCTGCCTTATATTAGCTTTATACGCTGTTGTTACGATAACTGACACCAAATAAACAACGTTGATAGTGTCAAATCGCAGCAAATATATTAGCTCTATCTTTTCTTGGAGTCAAATCTTGCGTTATGTAGCCCTAGCCGTTTTTTGTTTCAAACTAGTTTTGAACCTGTGGATGAAATTTTCAAAGTGTGACCGATGATTGTAAAGATAGATTTCAGTGATGCTGCTGTTTATTATGCTGAGTGTATGACCAGCCAAATAAAAGTTGATAAACAATACTTGGATTTCGTGTCTATTTCCTACGGTAGACATTTTTTTGGCATTTGTTTTTTGGCACCTGGCGCCGCATAGCATGAACTCGGCAAATAATGACGTGTTTTGCTATCATGCAAACGTATCTATATAACAATAGTTTCGAGTGCTCATATCCTTCAAATCAACTGAGTCGAGAGCACTTACAAACTCTTATATAACAGCCTTTACCAGTAATTGAACAATATTGCAATTTATTTTTAAACTTAAACTTGGACATTCATTTGCGTGTGTGTTGGTTATTTTTGTAGTTTTCTACATATCTTTGATCTAGTAATAAATTGCTGCGCAAGCAAAAATTAGCCTAAACCCTATGGCAAATTTAGAAAATACCATGTATTAAATCAACGTCGATGAAAGTCACTGAAAGTCACTGAAAGTCACAATTTCCCCATATTAGCAAGTTATTGTTGTTTAATTGAGCTGGGAGAAACAGATTTTAAATTGATCTGTTTGTAACAATTACTCATTGATACGAAAAACATATTTATGACATAGAGTAAAAAAAGGCACTCCTGAGATTAAACTACTGTTAGACTTCAACAAGAATCGGTCCGAGAATATGTTATCCTTATATAAAGTGAACAGAAAAGTGTAAACTTGGATCCGAGAAAATTTCACTTTTGGCATTTGAGACTAACTTAGTTCCCAAAGCGAACAGCTCTGAGGTAAAAGTATAGGTCAACAGCTCTTTATTCCAATGGTAGTACATTATTTTGTTCACGGATTCGGCAAAAGTCAGAAACACTGATTAGTTTCGTGAACAGGAGCAAATGCGATTCGTGGCAAGACTGAAAGCGTCTGAAAGCAATCATTTGTTAAGCTAGCAATTGCAATAGAAGTAGTAGCGTAAGTAGTAGTATTATAGGTGGGATAATTTAATTGTATTGTATTAGGTTTGTAATAACATTGTAAAAGTAATAATAATAATACTGTAATAATAATAAAGGGTTTATCGAAAAAAAAAAAAAAAAAAAAAAACGTAGGAGGCTCTTCGATGACAGATGGTTCGATTTAGCACCAGCAAACGCCAGGAATGCATTATCACGATGATCGGTGTGAGAAGCTCAAAAATGCACGGAAGTCTAACATGACGGGTTTGATTTTGTAGAAAAAACAACTCAGCAGATGATAGGAAATCACGAGGAACAAGAGAGTGACTTACAGTAAGGGATGCATTAAATGTAATTGGATCACAGCACACCCAACAATAAGGACTTGATTGTGAAACAGTTGTCAACCGTCAATAAGGATCAACCACCAGAAAAGCGGGGCCGGTGGACAGTAATGGAAGGTGGATACCTAAATAACAATACAAACAGGCTTGGCAAGCTAACTCTTCTTTGCTACATTTATCCGTTTACTGAGCCTTCAGCGTTTTAAAAGTGCCTGCTACACTGTTGAATTCAAAAACATAAGCCGATGAACCGCCTGTTATAGCATAATAAACAGGAACATAATTCCCGACAGCTTTCATCGAAGTGTCACTTTTTAGGATTTCAAAAGTTAGAACCACCTTGTACAGCATGATAAACCGTAGCACCAAGTACTTCTCAGTTGTTCCAATTTTATGAAGCAGTTTGGCTTTAAAGTGTTGTCTCCAAGATGTAAGGGTTAAGATATAAGGTTAATTTGCTGAGACAAATTTAATTTATTTATGTGGAGTGTCGTTTTAACAGCTAATATCACGCATATTACATAGTCACGAAACTTTCGGTTCTCCAAAATGACTTAGCTAAATGAACTGTTACAATTTCTCTTGAAATCTGTCCCTCTTGCCACCTTCTTTGCAATTCAGTGCAGTAGTATACGTGACTTGTCAAGTCAAATAACAATATTAAATAGTAATGATGACCATGATGATGATAATGATGATGGTGATGATATTGTGATAACTGAAACCTGATATTATGATAACTGAAACCTGATAAAGGCGGACTACAGAAAAAATGAATGCCTCCTCATCGATGATTCCATCCGGTAGGACCCCCTCAGTGAAGGAAGTGGAAAAATTATCAAAGTACAAACACCTTGGAATTAGGATTGGTAAAATGTGGAGCATGGAGACATCAACAATTCCAGTCGTGATCGGGGCATTAAGTTTGATTAATAAAGGCTTAATGCCTGGAGACTTCAAGATCCATCAAATGGAGAAAAATGTTCATGCTTGGAACCGCACATGTCTTATGCTATTTATTACTTGAACTCCGCACTTGTCCCAGCAATACGGAGTATTTCAGTTCCGGGGTGGAAAATGAATTATAATAATAACAACAACATTAACAACACAAGAATCTTTATTCTTAGAGCCCATATCACAAAAGTGTTATTCAGTGCTCACTCTTAAGTTAAAAAAAATGATAATAAAAAAATTGTAAAAACACTAATTTAGAAATTACCAATACTTTAAAACTTACAATTGACAGACTAAGGGTATTAAAAAGAAGAATTGATTTCTTGTTTTACAACGACTTGTTCTAAACTTGCTTCCTGAGAAGTTCCATTTCTCCGGAATACCTTGGTACAAATAAAGTCTATGCTTTCCGTACTTCCGTCTAACAAGAGGAAGACGAAAATAGTTCTTTCTCTTAGTATTATTACTGTGAATGTCTGTGCTCCTTAAAACTATTCAAATTATTATGTACAATTCCATGGATATACTGTAAAGCCGAGTATACATCTGTTTACAAAGCGACACTGGGTCAAAGTTGACCAGTCGAGCTAGTGTTTTCAGCACATCGGTAACGAAACGTAGCCAGGTAAATTAAGATGATTTGTGAATCATCCAGTAGGTGTGGTATTGTCCTTGTCATCCGAAATATCGTCAGCATTGTCGAACATGGGACTTATCAAAGGGTCATATAATGTAATTCGTGCTTGTAATAGCAATAGATTTTTGACACATCTCAATTTTGCCAATCCTTGGTTTGATTCTCTTTAGCAATTAACGATTCGATTTGCTCATCCAATGTCGTATTCTTATGAACACAACGCCGAGATACTTGACTGGCTCTGAACTCTCACCTTAGCTTCTTTTTTACTTCGGTTTCTGAGAAACCGATTATTGCAGATGCGGGACTTACAATGACTCGAGATTGATTTGTTCTTCTTGTGAAAAAGCGTTAATAACGGAGGTTTTCGATAAACAATTTAAAATAATAACAAGCGGTAGCAATGTTGAATGCCGTTTCGATGACTCCATGTCACCATTTTCAAAGTTGTGTAAGTCCGATTATGAGGGTTAGTTATATAGTGAAAAGCGTTTGGGTTTCTTGCCTTTGATGAAAAGCATTTCATAGATTACATAATCTAGCTTTCCACCGTATTTTTTTAGAACCGTAAATTGTTCGCGCTGATCATCAATCATCTGCATGATTGACAACATCGGCTGATCATTGCTCTTTGAACGTATAATAATAGGAACAGGCGTATTCAATTGAACATCACGAACTTTCTCTTGGTCTTCGGATTCAATGAACTTTGATATGGTGGACTTAATGAGCTTCTCTGGGTACATAAGTTTCAAGAAGATTTTTCAGGTAGTCGCATTCAGTGATTCTTCAGTGAATAGATCTGATGAGGAGGAGAGGCGATGGGCACGATTTAGCATTGTCATAAGAAGGGATCGTTTGTATCTGCTGTCAACGTGGCTTTGATAATGGTCGGGTGGAGACCTTTGTCAAAACACGAAGTTTTAGTTGACTGCCCATCTTTACGAGTTCCATTCTGATGACAGCTGGTTTGTTGTTGTTTACTGTTTGATTCGTAAAGCTGCTTGATGGTGGGCTTCGTTTAACTTTGTTAGGAAAACTGCAGCAGTTGGAATGTCCTGTACCGCGGCTAAGGTGTCATCTACGTATCTCTTGTAAAGAGAGGGTAATTTATTCTCACCTTCTAGCTTCTCCTCGATAAAACACAATAAATGTGTTTGCCATGAGTGTGCCTAGAGGTGACGCCATTCGCTACACCATCAATTTGTTCCTAGAGGTTGCCGGAACAGTTAATGTTTGGTAGCCACTCTCAAAAGCTCAACGAGATCATTTTGGCTGTTGTTAGGGGTATTGGTGTGTTAGCAAGAATCTGGATGGTTTCCTTGGGGGAAACGTTCGGGAAGAGCGCAGATACATCATTTGATACCAAAATATCATTCTCATTTAATTGCATTTCCTGGATCTCTTCAGCGAGATGGAACCCATCAGAGATTGAGTGAGAATGATGTATTATTCAGTGAGTGGTACAGCTATACTCGGAAGAAAGCAAATCCGAGTGCTCCTATTCTAAGATCTTCCGATTACTATTTCGGATGCTCTACCACTGAGCTACAGGAGACTCGTGGGAGCTAAGGCCATTACACTAGGTTTAAGGGAAAAACATCCTGCATACTGCTAGGGTTTGATCAGAGATTGTGTATTTGTTGACCTACAGGGGTTTCAGTTTCTCGTAAGGCCATTTCGAGAGAGCCGTAGTTGTATGTCTCGATGGTAGATAGGATTGGTCGCATCGCCGGCTGCTTTTTGCGTCTGGGGCAGGCCATAGAGATGTGCTAATCTAGAGCCTTTCTGGCAGACTGAATCGGCGATCTGTTTAGGGAGACGTTTACGAACCACCGAATCAACTGAATCAAGATGTTTCAGTTCTTTCTCCAATGTGTTTTGGTGACAACCCTCTCATTGATCAACATGATGCGATCTGTGTGATGGAGATTATGTGGGAAACACACGCTGACGCCTTTCTCAGCGCATTGATGAACATAAGCATTCTGCTATTGGGAAACATTTACTGCCGGGACATACATTAATGATCAGCGCGAGCATCATTAACTGATCATCATCATTGGCTGATGTTAAGGGTATTGGTGTGTTAGCAAGAATCTGGATGGTTTCCTTGGGGGAAACGTTCGGGAAGAGCGCAGATACATCATATGATACCAAAATATCATGCTCATTTAATTGCACTTCCTGGATCTCTTCAGCGAGATGGAACCCATCAGAGATTGAGTGAGAATGATGTATTATTCAGTGAGTGGTACAGCTATACTCGGAAGAAAGCAAATCCGAGTGCTCCTATTCTAAGATCTTCCGATTACTATTTCGGATGCTCTAACACTGAGCTACAGGAGACTCGTGGGAGCTAAGGCCATTACACTAGGTTTAAGGGAAAAACATCCTGCATACTGCTAGGATTTGATCAGAGATTGTGTATTTGTTGACCTACAGGGGTTTCAGTTTCTCGTAAGGCCATTTCGAGAGAGCCGTAGTTGTATGTCTCCGTGGTAGATAAGATTGCAATTGGTCGCATCACCGGCTGCTTTTTGCGTCTGGGGCAGGCCATAGAGATGTGCTAATCTAGAGCCTTTCTGGCAGACTGAATCGGCGATCTGTTTAGGGAGACGTTTACGAACCACCGAATCAACTGAATCAAGATGTTTCAGATCTTTCTCCAATGTGTTTTGGTGACAACCCTCTCATTAATCAACATGATGCGATCTGTGTGATGGAGATTATGTGGGAAACACATGCTGACGCCTTTCTCAGCGCATTGATGAACATAAGCATTCTGCTATTGGGAAACATTTACTGCCGGGACATACCTTAATGATCAGCGCGAGCAATTTACCATTCTAAAGAAATGCTGTGGAAAGCTGGATTGTCCAATCTACGAAATGCTCTTCATCAAAGACAAGAAACGCAAACTGAATGTCACATTGTATTTTCAATCACATGCAACTAAACTTTCGCACGTTTTATACTGTATAACTAACCCACATAATCGGACTTTAATACAGGAATTTGAACTGAAGTGATAACTTGGAGTCACTGCATCGAAACGTCATTCAACATTGCTATCGCCTGTTTTTATTTTAAAACTGCGGCGTTTAACACCTCTAGTTACAGGCAACTTATTCATTATTTAGAAATTAACATCAAGCTATCCACATTTGAACGAACTCACGCAAATTTCACAGTAAACCTCTTGTACAAGCAATCATGATGATTTGCAAAAGTTTCATCATCAATTGCCATTCTTTCCTTGCAATTGATCCTCTTCTTCTTCTTCTTCTTCTTCTTCTTCTTCTTCTTCTTCTTCTTCTTCTTCTTCTTCTTCTTCTTCTTTTTTTAAATACAAAGTAATTCTTTTAGCAGCCGCACAGATTTAAGACTTTTTTGTAGTAGTTTGGCAAACTACTACAAAAATAGTCTTCGATAGGTAGTCAACTATTTTTTAAACTGTCAACTCATCTCCCCTTGCACAACAATGTAGTGTGGTTTATATTTTGGGTCTGTGCATGCATGTCTGCATTAAAAGATCCCACAAATATCCACTAACAGTGCACAAATGCAATTGCAAAGACATCGGCGAGAGGGACAGATTTCAAGGAACAGTGAAACATCAAAGTAACGAAAACTGATCTTGTTTAGCTATTGTAAAATTTGCTACACGGGGCGACTGTCACTTTGGTTACCGCGATTCGTAGAACCAAAGGTTTCGTGACTATGTAATATATATTATATTAGCCCTTAAACCACACTCGAGATAAACGCATTTGTAAGGGAAAATAATACCGTATATCTTAACCCTTTCGTCTTGGATCCAAGACTTAAACAGCGAACTACTTCATAATTGGAACAGTCGATCACTATTTGTTGTGTACTCTGGTAGTTCAAACTTTTGAGTATGTGTTTGAAATTCTAAATAGGAACTATTCAAATAAAAGCTATTGAGTGTTGCATTTCTGTGGTGCTGTGTATTACTAAAGAGGCTCAACTTTTTATATCTGTGAATAAAATTCTCTCGTGTAGCAAGCATTTTAACACGAAGGAACCTATAACCGAAAGGCATATAACATCAACACGGTAAGCTTGCCAAGCCTGTTTGTATCATTATTTTAGTATCCCATTACTATCCACCAGTGCCACCTTTTCCGATGGTTGATCCTTGCTGACGGTTGAGAACTGTTTAACAATCAAGTCCTTATTTTAATTTATAATTATATTCATTTATTTTAAAATTTTCTCAGGTATTTACAATTTTTTATCAAGTCCTTATTGTTGGTTGTACCATGATCCAAGTACACTGATCCTTAAAGATCTGTTCCTGATAATGGCCCTCTATTCCTCGTGATTCAGTCCTGTCATCTGTCAAGTGCCTTTTCTACAAAATCAAACCCCTCATGTTAGATTTCCGTATATTTTTGAGCTTCTTACACCGATCATCGTGATGATGCATTGCTGGCGCGCCCTAGTGCTAAATCGAACCATCCTATATATTCATACGGTTCGTTTTGAATGAAAGAGAACCATGAAGTAGGGTAAATTTTTATACTGGTTCGACACCAGATTGCGGACAAGCAAACGAAAAATTATGTAATGAGAATTGCGATGCTGATGTTCGAGTTAATTGGAGAAAAATCAGCCTTGCACTGAATTGCGGCGAGTTTAAAGAACTCTTCTGACTCAGTGTTACTTTCTCCTTGCATTAAGCTCTCAATCTTGCCAACGGTCATTTGCTCCTGGTCACGAAGCCTACGTGTGTCTGACTTTTGAATCGTGGACAAAATAATGTACTGCCATTGAAATAAAGAGCTGTCGACATATACTTTTTTTCAAAGCTATTCGCTTTGGGAACAGACTTTTTCTCCGAATACCACAAGTGAAAATATCTCAAATTTACACTTTTTTCACTTTACATAAGAACGCGATAGGACAGCATATTTTCGGTATGTTTCTTGTTGAAGTCTGAAAACAGTTTCACCTCAGGAATACCTTTTTTTTACTTTATGAGTATCCGTTCAAAACAATGAGTAACTTTCACAAATAGATCAATTTAAAATCCGGTTCTCCCAGCGCAATTTCAAATTAAACAACAACTCGCTATTATGGAGAAATCGTGACTTTGAAAAGGGTTAGCGACTACTCAGTATTTGGGAGTTTCTAAATTTGCCGTAGAGTACGGGCTAATTTTTCATTGCGATAATTTATTACTAGATCAAAAATATGCAGAGAATTACGAAAATAACCACCACACACGCAAATGAATCACCAAGTTTAAGTTTAAAAATAAATTCCGATATCCTTCAACCACCGGTAACTGTTGTTATATAACATTACAGCGAAACACGTCATACTTTACTGAGTTCATGTTATGGGTCACCTTGTACCAAAAGCAAATTTTTAAAAATGTCTTCCCTAGGAATAAGACACGAAATCTAAGTATTGCTTAGTAGCTTTCAACTGGATGGTCGCGTATTAAAATTTCATACACTCAGCACTACCACTGGAATGTGGTACTCAATATCTCTTCCCATTCACTGGTCACGCCTTAGGATTTCATCCACAGGGTCAAAACGAATTAGTACCATCGATCTCGAAGAAAACAAGGAAATAGAACGAATAAAGTTACATAACGCAAGATTTGACTCCAAGAAAAAATAGGGCTAATATATTTGCTGCGATTCGACACTATCAACGTTGTTTATCGGGTTTATAGCAACAGGGTATAAAGCCAATATAAGGCAAATTAGCCGATTCCATTTGCGCTCGAAAAATTGACGTAAAGAGACAGTCAATGCGTTTGATGAATTAATCGCAAAACAGATCAGTTTATTTTGTTTGTGATACCGTTTCCGTAGTTTCGTTTAAGCTACAGGCAACTTATTTATTTTTAGGAAATCTAAGTTTAATCATACTGTAACGTTGTTAATTGTAAGTTTATTGACACAAAGCTATTTAACACATCAACGAGCTCACACAAATTGTACAGTAAACTTTCAAAGCAGCGCCTCTTCAGCCTCCTATAGAAGGAATTTCGAAAACGGTGAATTAATTATTTATTTAAAGATCATCATTTGCTACTCTCTCGTTATGGAGGACAGATCATCGATCCTCTTCTTTCAAATTATTCGTTTTTAGGAAAGAACGCCTGCCCAGTTTCTAACGCTTCGTTAGGACTATTCTGTCAGTTCATAATTGGAACAGTAGATCACTATTTGGTGTGTACTCTGGTAGTTCAAACTTTTCAATATGTCAGCGTTTGAAATTCTAAATAGGAGTGATTCAAATCAGAAAGCCATTGAGTGTTGCATTTCTGTGGTGCTGTGTATTACTAAAGAGGCTCAACTGTTTATATCTGTGAATAAAATTCTCTCGTGTAGCAAGCATTTTAACACGAAGAAACCTATAACTGAATCGCATATAACATCAACACGGTAAGCCTGCCAAGCCTGTTGTATTGTTATTTTAGTATCCAATCCCATTACTATCAACCAGTCCCTCCTTTTTCGATCGTTGATCTCCTTGCTTTCGGTTGAAACTGTTTCACAATGAAAACCTTTTTTTTTTATTTATTTGTTTATTTTAAAAATTTCTCAGGTATTTACAATTTTTATCAAGTCCTTATTGTTGGTTGTACCATGATCCAAGTACACTGATCCTTAAACATCTCTCCCTGATAATGGCCCTCAATTCCTCGTGATTCAGTCCTGTCATCTGTCGAGTGCCTTTTCGATAAAATCAAACACTTCATGTTTGATTCCCGCGTGATTTTTGAGCTTCTCGCACCGATCATCGTGATGATGCATTCCTGGCGCGTCCTAGTGCTAAATCGAACCATCCTATATATTCATACGGTTCGCTTTGAATGAAAGAGAACCATGAAGATGGGTAAATGTTTATACTTTTTCGCCACCAGACTGCGGACAAGCAAACGAAAAATTATGTTATGAGAATTGCGATGCTGATGTTCGAGTTAATTGGAGAAAAATCAGCCTTGCACTGAATTGCAGCGAGTTTAAAGAACTCTTCTGACTCAGTGTTACTTTCTCCTTGCATTAAGCTATCAATCTTGCCAAGAGTCATTTGCTCCTGGTCACGAATCTCATGTGTTTCTGACTTTTTGAATCGTGGATGTACTACCATTGAAATAAAGAGCTGTCGACATATACTTTTTTTCAGTTCAAAGCTATTCACTTTGGGAACATAATTTTTTTCAAATACCGCAAGTGAAAATTTCTCAAATTTACACTTTTTTCACTTTACATAAAAACGGGAAAGGACAGCACATTTTCGGTATGTTTCTTGTTGAAGTCTGAAAACAGTTTCCCCTCAGGAATGCCTTGTAACAAATAGATCAATTTAAAATCTGATTCTCCCAGCTCAATTTCAAAATTAAACAACAACTCGCTATTATGGGGAAATTGTGACTTTGAAAAGGTCAGCGACTACTCAGTATTTGGGAGTTTCTAAATTTGCCATAGAGAACAGGCTAATTTTTGATTGCGATAATTTATTACTAGATCAAAAATATGCAGAAAATTACGAAAATAACCACCACACACGCAAATGAATCACCAAATTAAGTTTAAAAATAAATTCCGATATCCTTCAACCACCGGTAACTGTTGTTATATAACATTACAGCGAAACACGTCAATATTTTACTGAGTTCATGTTATGGGTCACCTTGTACCAAAAGCAAATTTTTAAAAATGTCTTCCCTAGGAATAAGACACGAAATCTAAGTATTGCTTAGTAGCTTTCAACTGGATGGTCGCGTATTAAAATTTCATACACTCAGCACTACCACTGGAATGTGGTACTCAATATCTCTTCCCATTCACTGGTCACGCCTTAGGATTTCATCCACAGGGTCAAAACGAATTAGTACCATCGATCTCGAAGAAAAACAAGGAAATAGAACGAATAAAGTTATATAACGCAAGATTTGACTCCAAGAAAAAATAGGGCTAATATATTTGCTGCGATTCGACACTATCAACGTTGTTTATCGGGTTTATAGCAACAGCGTATAAAGCCAATATAAGGCAAATTAGCCGATTCAATTTGCGCTCGAAACATTGACGTAAAGAGAGACAGTCAGGTCGTTTGATGAATTAATCGCAAAACACATCAGTTTATTTTATTTGTGATGCCGTTTCCGTAGTTTCGTTTAAGCTACAGGCAGCTTATATATTTTTAGAAAATCTAAGTTTAATCATACTTTAACGCTGTTAATTGTAAGTTTATTACATGTAACACAAAGCTATTTAACACATCAACGAGCTCACACAAATTGTACAGTAAACTTTCAAAGAAGCGCCTCTTATAGAAGGAATTTCGAAAACAGTATCATCATTTGCTACTCTCTCGTTATGGAGGACAGATCATCGATCCTCTTCTTTCAAATTGTTCCTTTTTAGGAAAGAACGCCGGCCCAATTTCTAACGCTTCGTTAGGACAATTCTGTCAGTTTTAAAACTGTATTCTTTGACGCCGCTAACCCCAGATTAGCTTCAACAGTGACTTGAACAGCTGGTCGGTCATCCAGTATACAGCAGTATGTATAACATGACGTCACCATGCGACAATTCACCGATGGTATGGCAAATATGACGTTTGTACATACCTATCTTCACCCTCGTTAGCCAACTTCTTGGTAACTCTTAACAAAATATACACCTCACAACTGTATACTTGAACATTTACCCGTTCGTAATTAGCTGCGTATTATTGTCTATCTAAAGTTCACAAATGTTTACCTAGTAGCGTACTATACACCAAATTTAGAAACTAACGAATATTAAGTCGAAAATAACTTTCAAGACTTCGTCAATTTTTAAGTTAGAACTCTTGCACAGTTTAGTGTTGTTGTTGTCGTTGTTGCATGTTTGGGTGAATCCGAAATTTGGGCTGCAATAACGTTTAAAACATACACTAGCGATTACATTTCCATGACTCCTTGACGAAAGATATAAAAGTGTTTCACCAACGCAACTCCAGAAGATAACAAAACGCGTCTTTTCTTAGAAAAATCTGTTTGTAAATTTGCGGGTCTACTGCATTAGTTAATTTTTAATAATTTTTCTCATTGCCTGATGATTTTTTTTTTACCGCGGATAAATAAAGTTATTCTTGTTGTTTATGATGTTGTTGTTCTATCATCTTCGCGCGCTCGTCGAATAATTGTTAAGAAATATTTTTACAATAACAAAAACCCTAAAATGGTTAATTGCCGGGTTAAAATGAGGGGAAAAGACACAGTAAACAGCTGTAAACATGGATTTTATTCATATTGACACGAGCATTATCAATAACTTTTCTCGCTTTCTGATTGGCTACTTACACAGTCAATAAAATGTCATTGGTTAAAAAATTGACAGTTTGACAGTTGAAGGTTGAAGTTCGCAGTTTGCATAAGTTAGAATTCTCACTTGCTGCAAAAAATTCAGTCTGAATCAAATTCACACTGCGAAAACATGTTTATTGATTCGAAAACACGAACAACTGGGGTGCTTTACCATTTACATGGAAAACCCGGAAATTCCAGTTGGAAAATCAAATGGTACGCATCATTCCATTTGGAGTACTTCTGAAATTATGATGTTCTGGTCAAAGTTTTTATTACTCCTTTTGGGATTTACAGCTGATGTTCATACATTTTTCCTGTTATCCATCTTCTGTTAAGACGAGCTAAATCATTTCGTATTTATGCCGAAAATTTCCATCCGGGTGGTTTGCGTAAATAGTAAGCACCCTTAACCCTTGGTTACCGATGTGGCATGAATTGAAAATTCCAACGAGTGAAGCATTTGGAGCCATCAAAGAGACCGAACAGACGCATAAAAACTGAAGTCAATTTGTTAAATTTATTCACGGTAAAAAATTATCAGGCAATGAGAAAAATTATTAAAAATTAACTTATACTAATAAAAAACCTAAGGAAAACTAGTTATAAAGAAGAAATTAAGATAGGTTATAATCATCTCAAATCCAACAAGTTTAAGAGGAATAATTGTTTTTTAAAAAACAACCAAGAAATGTTGCTAGGTCTTGCTATTCTCGGGCATGGTATAATGGCGAATATCACATATTATTAAAAACTGCATCATTGTATAATGCAATTCGAGGGATTTGATTGGCTTAGCGGCCATGGTATATGAGCAATTATACCATGGCCGAGAAATGGCGACCATTAAATTGCCTTCTGGTCGTTCTTGCACAGCGAAATCAGTAAGATCTAGCAATATTTCTTGGTTGTTTTTAATAAAACAATTATTCCACTTGCGCTTGTTGGATAAGAGATGATTATAGTCAACTCGGCGCTACGCGCCTCGTTGGCTATCTATCATCTCATATCCAACGCGCGCTCGTGGAATAATTGTTAATTAACCTAGTTTTTAACAATATTTATTATTTATGCACATATCTTTTTTTAAAATACAAGATTTCAGTCCTCATGGTAAAATGTATACCTTATGCCAAACCAGCGAGAAAAGCATAAGTTTTGTTAGAGCAGGCAGATAGCCCATTTCAAGCAAAGCCTTGCTATCTTTCCCCTCACTCAGGTTATTTGAGACATTCCAACTCTTTATCGACCAATATGGCACCAGTAAACAGTATCACAGGAAAGAACTGCTTAGCAGCTTTCATTTGAATGGTCACACTTAAGGATTTCATCCATATAGACTCAAAATCATCATCACCATCTTGTACAGCATAATGAACAACACCACAGAAAAGTACCGCCTCAGTAGCTTTCATTTGAATGGCCAATGTTTAGGATTTTAAGCACAAACTCAAAAGTAGGAACCACCCGGCGCCAAGTCACTACTTTGTTTGCTCCAGATGTGGAGAAGCTAGGTGATTAAGACTTTATTCCTACAAGGAAGGGTTAAGATATAAGCTGTAATTTGCCCTGACAAATTTGTTTTTCCGAAACGTCATTTAAGGGCCAATACTAGATGAATCTTTGAAATGAATGCAGGCACAGACTCAGGGTATGAACCACAATTCATTGCGAATCTCGGGGAGGGGGGAGGGGGTGAGGAGACGAATGAACATTTCAAATGCTTATGTTTTAGTGTCGCTTCAATGCTCTTAATTCATGATGCACAACTGAATATTACTTACGCATACAAGTTGTTCGGAAGCCGATTACTGCTAATACTTTACCCAGGGTTTATTTGCTTTTACATAACAAAAACCCGTTTTCCACTGCTAAATTTAAGAGTTCAGTAAACTTAGGCTAGTTAATCATACATTTTAATAGTTATAAAGCTATGACATGCATCAACGAACTCACAAAGTTTACATACCAATACATATTATAGAATAAATTCTGACAGCAGCGCTTTACATTTGCAATATCCAGCATGATCATGATTGTCTCCTGTCAGTTTTGGACAGGCCATTAATTCTCTTCGTTTAAGTTGTTATTGTTGTCGTTTTAGTGCAGAGATCGCCCACACAGGTTTCAAACTGACTAAGTTCTTTGTTGAGAATGATGAATTATTCAGTACCTGACACAGGCATACTTGAAAACAAAAAAAAACCCGAGTGCTCCTATCAGGAGTCGAACCTAAGACCTTCCGATTACTAGTTTGGATGCTCTACCACTGAGCTACAGGAGACTCGTGGGAGCTAAGGCCATTCGTGGGACAAACATCCTGCATACTGCTAGGACTGGAATGTTATGTGTGGGACATGCGCAATGTAATAAATTCTTTGTTGTCATCTTTGTTGTCACTTATCCTGGATTTGCACATCCAATATACAGCACAAACATGTCGTCACAATGTGACGTCATGTTACGCGATATGGAAAAAATTGACGTTTGTGTATAACTTTTCACTCATTACCATACTTCGGCGTGTTCCTGATAGTTCTTAACAAAATATACAAAGGCTCACAACAGAGTAATATCGAAATTTGTTTTTAAACCGCATGGTTGGACAATCATTTGCGCGTATGGTGGTTGTTTTCGTAATTAACTGCGTATTTCTGAGCTCACCAATGCATATCCCAACCCACCGTACACCAAATTTAGAAACTAACAAATATTAAGTCGAAGATAGCTCCTATGACTTTGTAAATTTTTAAGTGCGACTTCCTATACAATTATATGTTTTTGTTGTTGTTGTTTTTGAAAATCCTAAAACTGGACTGCAATGAAATGCGCAGGCGATCTCATTTCCATAAACCCTGAGCCAAAGAAATTACAGTGCTTCCTGGTTGCATCAAAGATACTCAACAAAATAACAAAGCACAGCTTGTATTTGATTCTTCTAACTTGCAAACCAGGCCCCCTTGAATCTAGTTTCAGTCATATATACCTATTATGTTATTTTTCAAACACCGTACTTTATTATACCTCATCGTTCCCTTTTATCAGACCAAACTAGCGAAAATGAATGTCCCATTTCGTATCAGTAGGCAATGCATCTCAGATCATAACATGCATGGGTAGGTAGGTATGAATACGAAGTATTTCATATCATCGATCCTCGGTTTCTCTCAAATGTATCGATACATATTCGCGAGAATTATCGGTTGATTCGATATATTTCGATACTGCATATGTGACCAATTTAAACAAGAAATGGAGTGAATATTCCGCGCTGTTTTCGAGGACACTCTATTGTCAGTGAGGCATATGTAAGTATTTTCTCGCACAAAAATTTCGTATCGCATCGTTCTGAAAAACTGGTATCGACCCATACTGTCCTCCTGTCAGGCCATTTGAAACATCCGAACCTTACACCGACCTATTTCGAAGCAGTAACAAACTATATACTATTTTAGTCCAAAATGGTCAAATTTGTAACGAAAACAGCTCAGAAACTGTGCCCCTTTGGGAGGCACATGCCGGTTTAGTTTATTAATTCAAACTCGGGCATTCCCTCTTTAAGGAAGTGGAAGTCATTTCAGCAACCCTTTGTACTGACTTGTCTGGCCCTGAAATATTTTTCCGGTGCACGCCGGCGATCTCAAATGCTAAAATGTCCGGCAATAAGCATCTCGAAATTTATTCCTTGACAAGTTACCCAAAGATTTCCTTGTGGTACCGTTACATCTTTGAAGAGCAGCATCCGTTTAACTGCCTAAATGAGGAATTTTAAACCTCTTTCAACAAACCAGTGCAGCCCAAACTTCGTGCCAATTTAGAAAACTTCAAGCTATAGGCTCAAAAAAAGTTAAGCCATTTTTTAATATCAATGCGGCATGGTCTGTGTTCGTAGAAACTTTTTTTTCTTCTTCTAATAGTAGATATCAAACCTGTATTTTAAACTCAGTCATATCATCCTCCCTCCAGCACTTTTATGCTTTAGTAAGCTGTAATTAATAGCTCAGTTTTATTTTCCATTTGAATTATATGCAGTATTAAAATGGTCACGTTCTTTTATAGTGCGCTTGTAAGCTCGTGGCGTTTCGGTAGAAATCGATTGGTCGTATATCGGGAATAGAATACATACTTTGATAAGAGGTTTTTGGAGTTACCGGAATACGAGAGCGATAGGAATATCGTGTACAAGTAAACTTTTGCAGATTCGTTTTACCATATTTCCTTAAAATTCAAGCAATCTAGAGGCTATTCCGCTTATTGTAATTCCGGAATAAAGAAAGTCGATCGAACGAGACCTTAGGCGTTTACAAGTTTAGTCGCTCACCACAGATGTAATTAATTTGCGTTCAATAATTAATAGGTTCATCGCTGTGTCTTTCTGAATACAATAATAGAAACAATAATATAGAAACGTTTAGAAATATTAGCCTGTTTTACTGAACGTTGAGATTTTAGACAACAAAGAAAAGACGTTGCCGAGGTAAATATGATTGTAAGGCCGAGTGGGGGATTGAGAAAAGAAGCAAAGTTCCCAATCCATTATCTCTTCGCTCGCAGCAATTTCACCGTTCGCTACACAAAATGAGCGCGGCTGGAAAAGGCTTCCGATCTAAATGCCGTGGGGCATTGAAATAGCTGTGTTTTTATTTTAACTACACTACATTACCGTTGTATACTAATAGATAAAAGCGGAAGGGTGTGTAGCGTGTTAATTACAGATTGAGGTATGTATTATTCAAACTTTCCTTCCCACCGGCAAACCTCGTCTAATGTAGTACAGCTCTGGCGTTTGAGTCTGTGGGTGAAATCCTAAGGCCGGTGTGACCTCAAATTAAAGCTACTGAGTAGTACTTTCCTGGGGGTTTGTTTGATCAGCTATTCTCAAGAGAGCTGCGGCACTGCGAAATTACCGCAAATAAAATATATTGACGCATAAATTTGCATCAGTACACCACAAATTTCACAAGGGAAGCCTTTCGTCCTATTACAAATAGATTTTTTGAACAATGTCATGGTTGAAATCGTTTGGGAGTTGTCTCGCTAAATAAGCTGGAAAGTTGGAACAAATTCAAGCTACCGTTTAGGGCTTATAAAAAGTTAATTCAGTATCTCGATATAATGGTATTTTTTACACTACCAAAGTATTGTTAAATCTTAAGCTGTGTATGAGAAGTTCAAATATCTTGTGGATCTCCTTTTGTGACGAAAGGCCCTCAAAAATCTCGAACATAATGATTGTTCAAGGTGGTTCTAGTTTTTGAGTCCATTGATGAAATTTTAAAGTTCAAATGAAAGCTACTGAACAGTACTTTCCTGTGGTGCTGTTTATTATGCTGTACAAGGTGGTTCTAACTTTTGAGTCTGTGGACGAGATCCTAAAGTGAGACCAATTCAAGCGACAACTACTGAGCATAACGTTAATCGTTGCTGTCGTTCATGCTAGTTCACACCCATATTTTTTTCAGACAATATTTGGTATTATCTTATTTCTTGTTTCAACTTCCTGGATGAACTTTGGAACTTAAGGTGGAAATTAAAATTAACTTTTAGAATTTAAATGAAGCGTCATCAGGTTTCTCTCAATCGTTTTAAGATCGAAGTGTCGAAAAAAGGGGGAAAATAAAGAGGAAATTAATTGATTGAAACTTGTTGCCTTGTTGTAATTGTATATATATCACTTTGAACTGTAAATATAATTGGGATGATCAAAACAATGTGCAAACCGTAAATGTTAACTGTGTGCAAATGTTGCCGATCGTAAATAATTCAAAGGGCCGGCTGGTTGCTAATGTTATCCCATAGCTTTTGACACTCAATTTGTGTTATTATTTATTTGATTAAAAACTCTTAACTCGAAGGTTGGATTTATTTGGTTTATTTTTCACTCGCTCAAATATTGGCCCACCACACGGCCTTTAAACTTACTCAAATTAAACCACTTGTCAAGTCTTTCTTTTCTCGCTAATGACTTGAGCCGGCATTTTAACTCGATATTTGAAACGAGCTTCATGAGCCGAATTTTGTTGTGGCAACGGCAAGTAAGTTTCGAACCTTAAACGTAAACACGAGACATTTGCTATATTCCATCCTTGTAACTTGACTGCGTCTGAATGTCAAGCTACCGTATCAATTTGGCGCGATGCCCCAGTTTATAAAAATAGTGTTTTATTAATGAGCAAAACTGTTGAAACTAAATATACACGCTGGTCGTATATCTCGAATATTTTTAAATGAAGATATCCTTCGCTCAACCAAACGA
This sequence comes from Pavona decussata, assembly GCF_977016875.1. Lineage (NCBI taxonomy): Eukaryota > Metazoa > Cnidaria > Anthozoa > Scleractinia > Agariciidae > Pavona > Pavona decussata. The sequence goes on along the minus strand of NW_028145538.1, from coordinate 949,273 downwards.
GTGGGCGAGCTGACGCAAGTTGCTTTGCGGAAAATCGTCATTGAGTAGAAAAAAATATTTCTTTTTATTACATGGGAAATGATTTGTCTGGCTTATCTGGTGGGGAAAGGAATAAAATACTTCGTCCATTTAAGTTTTTAAGCGATTTTTACTTCCCTTTTTAAAAGAAGCGGGTTTGAGACAGGTAGGTCAATTACGCCGTGAGTGCTAAAATGCATCTCTATACAAAAGAGGCGATTTAGAACAGCGCGAAACATTTCCTCGCTTCATTGGCTAAACAACAAGCGCGCGTAAGCGAACACTTTTCCGCAAAATAAAAGTTCTATTTACGGCGCGTAACAAGTGCCCAATTGAACTGCTAAATTAAATGACAACACCAATATAAAAGACCCTTATAGAGACGGTCATTGTATATTGTGTTTGTTGACTTCTTCGGCCATTGTTCGCGTGGAGTGCGAACAAAGACGTAATCAAAGGCTACCATGATATCAGCGTAATTGGCCGTAATCCGTATCACATGATCCAATGAACGCTAGCCAAAGCAAATGGGCTATAAATTCGCTTCGCACCTATAACGGTCTTCAATGGTTCAGACCAGTTGATCTTCTTTGCACGTGTCTTCAAAGCGCGCTTGTTAGCGAGCTAAAATTTCACCAGCTTTCAATTTCTCACGACCGAGACAAGTTAAGATCGAACCTTGGTGGCTTCGTCTTCGTGATTTAAATTTTATTTTCTGAAAGCAACATGCCTAAATCCTTCCTTGTGAAAACTGCGAAGCGCCGGGACGGCCAAAGCGAGGAAGAAAGCAATACCAGTGCTGGTAAGTGAAACATATACATGTTCAGTTCTTGTGAGGGTTTAAATGTGAAAATGGCTATTTCGTTTAGTCGACTGCTCATGCCATTTGCTTACACTGATAAGTTTGCTACACTAGTTACAAGTGTGTTTTATCCGACCGACTTTCTGTACTCAAAGCGAGCTGTATTTGCCAAGCGATTATTAAATCGTCAAAACATTTCGTCTCGCACTTCTTTAACCCAGCGAAATGTTTTCCAGAAAAATTCATGCTGAGCTTTTCGCTTTCCTTAGGGGCATAGAGGTCACGGAGACACGAGTATGGCGCCTCATATATTTTTCCTTCCTTGTCTCAATTTAATATGTACATAGATTTTCTCTTACAAATATTCAAACTTCTCTTCGATTTGAATCGCTCAAACCACTGAGCCATTGAAATATTTCCTGATTAGCGGATTCATGAATAGCATGGAAGCAAATCATAAATAAAGCGGCCTTTCTAGTGTTTAACAGGTTGCGCTAACACGGGAGCTTTTTGTTCTGTGGGTACAACAAAAGGCCAGCGCTTGCCAAAGAACACAACAGCCTAGCCACCCTGGGGCGACTAACAATTTTTTCTGGTGGACGAGCGTTTCATCGTCACGGAAATTTTCTATTTTGATATTTGCCCAAAAACACGCAAGCTAGTTTCGACGGGAATTTAGAAACCCATCGATACACACGAATTGTCGGCTTGGAGGATTGCAGTCCTTTGTAAATGAGAAGAACAAAAGTGAAAATTGGAAAGCTTTTCTTCAAGTTAATTGACAAACGAAACTTAATAGTTCCTTTCAATGGGCTTTCATATTCAAATGCGAAATAAAGTTAGCTACATAAAAAACCTAATGGAAATTACTATTGACATCTTGATGGTTGCTTTGTTTGCACACGGATATAACACGCGTCCTCAAAGACTTCAAAACGAGAAAAAAAATCCAGCGGAAACCACGAAGTCTTTGTTTCACTCAGAAACTGTAATTTACACTAAAATAAGTAATTTTCGTTTTCGCTGTAAAGACCCAAACCGGAACTTACCTTGATACTGGACTCGCAAACGAATTATCATTTCAAAGAAGGTGAAATTTTGAACTGTAATTAAAAACAATTGATTTAAGTGTTTAAAATATATCAGCAATTTCAAATCAATAAACTGTGTTAACGTCTGAGAGCGCGAGGCATCAGCTGTAAGTGGCACCCAAGTTTTGAGACGCAAGAATTCTTCCTTGTCGGTGGCAAAAGAATTTTCTAAGTGCTAGACATTCGCGTGCTTTTAGAACAAAGAAGTCGTCGTTAATCCCTCTCCGCGACCTTGTTTTTCAAGGTGTTATCTGTAACATACAAGATTTTACTAAATATGAGGTCAGAAAGGGCAAGTTTTCTCTGAAAATTGCCTGAGATGTCACGAAATTTGTACGTGGACACGAACGTTTCCCTTAGTTTCACAGCTGGTTCTAGCAACGACATCGCTTTGCTTAGCTGGCAAAAGCGTATTAAGTAATCACAAACAATAAACCAAACGGCATCACTCCGTATTAATACTGTCAATACTCCTTTCTTGCACGTATCAATATCGCAGACCCTCTTGGTTTGGACGTTTTGAAAACCACATTGTTAAAAAGACGGTGTTTTTAAGGGTGCTCACAACTTGTCAAATGTCGCATATTTTCAAGAAAAAAATCACAGTGTGATCGGCTTAACTGTGAATTGTTTTTGCCGCTATGTCTTTTTTTTTGTATTTCAGTTTTTTTGTGGAAATGATTGGAGTAACAATGAATGGGATGCATCTACATTTTGCCTCTGTGGAACGCAATAAAGCTGTACCAGTAGTTTGGCATAAGTTCAATGCCATGTAGTTTTTAAATGTTTTTGTTACTAATCTGTCCCGTTATACTACGTGCCTCGTTGTGTTTAATCAAAACAACAGTTCTTTCCTCTCCCAAGAGCGCGGCTTAAACTGATCAAAGTTCAGTGAAAAAATTCCAAAGTTTGTTTTGCGGAGAAGTGCCAAACAACCGGTAACTCTAGAAGTACTGCTCAGTAGCTTTCATTTGAATGCTCACACTTTAGGATTTCATCCAGACTCAAAAGCGAAAATTAAGCTACACAACTCAAGGCTTGGCTGTAGGAGTTCTGAACTGCGTTTAATCGCTATTCATATTATTCATTAGCGTAACAAATAGAAAACAACAACTAAATGTTCCAATAGTTAGATTAGTCTCGCCACAAAATTTCTATTAGCATAGCCAAGACATTTAATTTATACGTTTTTACAAACGTCCTGCTTATTACAAGAAATTTATTTACAACTTATTACAAGACTGTCTGCACAACACGGTTTATTTTGATTTCTTACCTGTGGAATGTTAAAATTTCTAGCGGATTTCAAGCAAACTGACTAAAAAGCTATGACTTTTGAAGCGGCTTTACCTCCTAGACTGATTGAATCTCGAGTTAAGTAATTAGCGGGCTCGGTAATTTCTCATTGTTTGGGTGATGCGAGCACATAAATTTATGGAAACCATCAGTTGAGTAATATTTTCCAGTAGTCTTGTTCATTACGCCTTACAAAATTGATCTTTACTTTCAGTTTAGTTTGTAGAAGAAACCTTTAGGTATGACCTTTCAAATGAAAGCGGCTGTTGAATAAAACTGTCAATTTTACCCAGTAAAAACTTGAAATAAATTTCCCGTTTGGCAGGATTTAGTTTACACGAGTATAATTCCTTACAGTTGGTCAATAGCTATAATATTTCTGTCTTCCTTGATCTGTGCGTTAGAGTTCTTTGCCTCCTAATTAATGGAAGTTAATTTTCATCTTCAGGTTCTCACAAAGAGGGCTTATTTGTCGCGCAAGACGCCATGTTCTTCGACAAGTGCGTGGACACATTACGACGTTTATACAACCTTTCTGGTGAAAGCACGCGTGTCGCACATGGCAAAACCACGCTGAGTGATTCGAGAAGAGAGCAAATAATTAAAGCCCACCACAAGAGTGCTTTTATAGCTAATCCGGTCACAGAAAACCGAGAAGCTGCTATTCCACGTCCATTGTGGTTTTTTCCACCGTTATTAACAAAAGACAGCGTCAGCAACGCTAAATTTTACGTACCTACTTCCAGGTTGCAAGCGCCAACATCAAACGATAGCCCTGTGATGCCAGATTTACGGAATGAGCAACGAAGAGAAAGTGTGTTGCGATTAAGTCCTGATAAGAAGATGTCAGAAGACATGGAAACAAGAAAGTGTGTTGATGATATTCTTGAAACTCGATCACCAACCGACGACAATAAACATTTCCTCTCTCAGCATCTTAATGCCACCTCCGCCAATTGGATCCCCCCAGTTTTTCACCGGTCTCTCTCTAGACCACATTTTGCTGATACCAACGAGAAAGGCGAGCGCTGTGGTATTTTCCCCTTTGACTTTCGCCCCTCAGGAGACGCGTTTGAATCAATGAAGAGGAAAAGAATGGCGGACGAAAGAGAAGAAATGTTCGCTGCTAAAGATGATGTCAGTTCTCCCGAAAATTCGCATGTTCCAGAAAGAAAGAAAAAGAAAAGCGAAAGAGAAAATGTGAGTACAAAATTTTTCAGAAGTTGGGAAGAACGCGCGGACAATGAAGAACTTCTATCCACTGCTGGTAATGTTTACACCTCACATACACCGGAAGCGGAGAAGTGGAAGGGTGAAAGAGAGAGTGCAAGCCCAGAACGTTTTCGTAATTCGATGGCCAACTGGAGACATGAAGGGCGATATGATTATTACTGGGATACAAAGCTACTGCGATCACAAGGAAACAAGACAATTTCAGAGAAGATTTTCTCAAGCGATTTAGAGAATCATGGTTGGAAACAAAACGACACAATCGCAGAGCAAAAAGAAGCGATCACTAAACGCGTTCGGGAAAATGACCCAAAGAACATTCACTTTCATCGCCACAGTCATCCAGACTGGTGCGTTTCCGTGCCGTATCTCAACTCCATAAGAGCAGCAGAAAGAATGGGGTTATTTAGACATCGTGAACATTCAGAGAGAGACAAAAGGATAACACAACCGACCTCGGTGTGGATTCCGTATCACCTGCTACCAACTGATCAAACAAACGGTGTTACGGAAGATCGCTTCAAAAAGGACGATTGGGAGTCTAAATTGAGGAGGGCAAATGGCTTTTGGCACAACACCAGAGAGAAAGAGATCTTTAATCCGCATGATGAACACCTAGAAACCAATGAAACAAAGCGGGCTCCTGAAAATCACAAGGTTTTGTCACCTAATTTTTCGCTCAGCCCAAAACTGCCCAAAGGACTTTCCCCTGAGGCAAATTCTGTGGACGTTATTTCTGCTGATGACAAAGATCGCATGCGAGAGGATCCAAGGAAATTAAGAGAACTAGAAAAAATGAGTGAAGATGATAAAGGAGGGAAGTGTTCTCCAGATCACAGCACCATCAACACAGCTGAAAGTTTGAGTAACAACAACCATGAACACGCAGTGAAGACTTTCCAGGATGTACCTGTCTTTTCTAACTTTAGCCCGCCGGGGAGGAGAGGGAGTGAACTATTCTTTGGTTCACATGGATCTCCAGTACATCCCAAAACAAACGAAGTAAATATGGGTGACAAGAAACGAGAACACCCGGAATCTTCACCGCCTCACCAAGTTCCTGCTCTGACATCAAGTCCACCATTTTGGACGGCATCTGACGCTTTGAGTGTTCAAAGTCAATTAAGTGTTCTTGGTAACAAGACTTATGAAAGGCCACCAAAAGCAAAACAAACCTGTTTGAACACAACCAACCATCACCGGTGTGAGATCTGTGACATGACCTTCCCGCTTCGGAGACTTCTCAACCGGCATCTTAAATCGCATTCTTTCTACAAGCGCTATTCTTGTGAATATTGCGACAAAGGGTTCAACGATACTTTCGACTTGAAGCGTCACGTAAGAACACACACGGGTATAAAACCATTCAAGTGCGACCGATGCGACAAGTCGTTCACGCAGCGTTGCTCGCTGGAGGCGCACCAGTCACGTGTCCACGGAGTGGTGCACAAGTTTGGGTTTCGTGAAAGGCGCTCCAAGATGTTTGTGTGTGAAGAATGTGGCGCCACTTTCAAAGAGAGGCAATCGGAGTTTATGAACCACATGACAACCGCTCACCCGGAGAAAGATAAAACGCAAACGTCTTGGGCGAAAAGGAACAACAAACTTTCAAAAGTTGTGACATTTTAGAAAGAAACTGTTACCAAACTTTTTAATTTTCACTATATGAATACAAAATTAAGCTATTTTCTAAAATTATCATTTGACAGAAATCGGATAGCATCACATGATGTCACTGTTTAGTACATTGACACTTACTACTTCTCGTCACAGGGCGAGTTTTGAGGTCTCTTCTGAAATGGGAAGAAATTAGTAGAATGAGTGGAAAATCAACCAAGAAAAAAGAAGCGACCATTTCGAATTCCAAGTATTTTCATTCTAGAACGGTTCCCGAAAAAAACGTGCCGACAATGTCAAACACTGACGCAGTACCTTCTTGTACAGCAAAGTATACTGTACAGTATCAGAGAAACGTTTGCTCAGTAGCTTTCATGTGAATGGTCAGGAACTCATCCACAAACTCAAAATTTATAACCACCTTGTACAGCATAATAAACAGCACCACCGGAACGTACTGCTCAGCAGCTTTCATGTGAACGGTCTGGACCTCATCCACAAACTCAAAATTTATAACCACCTTGTACAGCATAATAAACAGCACCACAGGAGGAACGTACTGCTCAGTAGCTTTCATTTGAATGGTCACACTTTAGGATTTCAGCTGACAAATTCAAAAGTTAGAATCACTTTGTTCTGTATAGTAAATAATACCAAAGGAAAGTACTGCTCAGAGGCTTTCATTTGAATGGCCACCCTTTAGGATTTCCACTACAAGCTCAAAAGTTATAACCACCATGTACAGAACAATATGTAGTGTAACACAGGAAAGTACTGCTCAGTACCTTTCATATAATCACCCAGACTGTAAGATTTCATCCATTACCACAGTATACACCTCAAGAACTGGTCATTGGTTTTAGGTTTTCTGTTTCACACAATCAAACGTTATTAAATTGGGGCAGTTATATTCTACACAGTTTTGAAACCGTATCCCAAGAATATCCGTTTTGGGTGTGACAAAGAGTATTTCTGACTACTTTGCAGTTTCAGCTATTTTACACATGTAAAAATCAGTTAATGTATGGTCTTCTGCAATCTAGTCAGTTCTGTCTCAGTTTTTGAAGGCATCCGAGATAATTTTCGGTTGTTTAGATAATTCATCTAATCAGAGCCTGGTTATTTTGGGTGATCTCATGTTCCAGTTCCTTTATTAAAATAATATATAAATAAATTGTTTATATCAATGGAAGAAATCTGCTTTGTATTTTTGCAAGTTTTGTCTCCCATTCACTCAGTCATTCCAAAAACCCGGCCTTTTTTCACAAAGAATAGTCTTGTTTTACACTGTATCAACTTACTAAAAATGCGTGATTGTTTTTCTTCTCAAAGTGAATTTGTGACAATGGTAGCAATTGACCTGAAAACGTCGCCGGCTTTACATCGCCTTCGACGACTTGTGCAGTGTAAACATACGAGTGCCATACTTATGAGTTGACAATACGGCGATTGTCCACGAGTGAAAACTCGTGTATGGAATGACACGTCTGGTTCACTGAAAACATTTCAATCCAAAAACTGCAGGTGCACATCACAACTGCCTTTGATTGACGACATCTGCGGTCATATGAAAAACCAGTAAAAACTGCCTTAAGGTTGCCATTTTTACTGAGATTTCTCCACGATTTACAAACACAATTTCAATTGAAGAAGAAGTATCACGCAAATTTGCTGTCATTTCAAAACCCCAAAATGTTTGTCTTGTCAGCAGAAACAAAGAAATAATTGTCAAGTTTGTTATAAATTATCACCCCAGTGCAATAAAACTGTCGATTAGTGCCTCTGGCCAGAGACAGAGTAGGCCGGTATGCATTAAAAGTTGAAAAATGTCAGGCATTTTAACGTTTTTCAAGTTCTCGAATTTTTGTTTCCAACATTCGCTAGAACAGATCAAGAGTTGTTCCTTTCAAGAATTAAGTTGATTTCTGTCCTCTCGTCATTCTAGAATTATTTGCCAGCTGATTGAACGCCTTATTTCATCATTTTTAACAAAAGATACTAAAAACGCCATGATACTTCCGCTTTAAGCGCGAGAAATTAATAAATAATTGTGGAGTGGCGCGGGGTGTAAGGTTTTGGCGGGAAACGCACTCCATGTACAATGGTAGTGCTACAGCGTCAATAGTTTGATTCACGTTCTAGGACATTACCTGTTTTGCGTTTGTTTGTGGTGCAATAAAACTGTCGATTAGTGCCTCTGCTCAGAGACAGAGGGGGTAGGCCGGTATGGATTCAAACTTGAAAAATGTTAGTTCTCGCATTTTTGTTTCCAAAATGCGCTACAACAGATCAAGAATTGTTCCTTTCAGGAATTGAGTTGACTTCTGTCCTCTCGTCATTCTAGAATTACTTGGCAGCTGATTGAAGGCCTTATTTCATCATTTTTAACAAAAGATAACATAAACACCATGATACTTCCGCTTTAAGCGCGAGAAATTAATAAATAATTGTGGAGTGGCGCGGGGTGTAAGGTTTTGGCGGGAAACGCACTCCATGTACAATGGTAGTGCTACAGCGTCAATAGTTTGATTCACGTTCTAGGACATTACCTGTTTTGCGTTTGTTTGTGGTGCAATAAAACTGTCGATTAGTGCCTCTGCTCAGAGACAGAGGGGGTAGGCCGGTATGGATTCAAACTTGAAAAATGTTAGTTCTCGCATTTTTGTTTCCAAAATGCGCTACAACAGATCAAGAATTGTTCCTTTCAGGAATTGAGTTGACTTCTGTCCTCTCGTCATTCTAGAATTATTTGGCAGCTGATTGAAGGCCTTATTTCATCATTTTTAACAAAAGATAACATAAACGCCATGATACTTCCGCTTTAAGCGCGAGAAATTAATAAATAATCGTGGAGTGGCGCGGGGTGCAAGGTTTTGGCGGGAAACGCACTCCATGTACAATGGAATGCCGCAGTATCAATGGTTTGATTGACGTTCTAGGACATTACCTGTTTTGCGTCTGTTTGTGGTTTTGTTATCGGTAACCATTTCACTTTCTTCAGTCCACAACTACAAGCAAAAACCACACAAAAAATAAAAATAATAATCAAAAAAATTTGGCACGAAAATGAGTCCGAGATCACGTTAAAAAAAATGGAAATTAGCTATAGCGCAAGATGTTTGTCAGCGAATTATTTTAATGTTCAGCTGTAAACCCCTCTAATGACAAAAGTTTACTGAATTTCGTATGGCCAGCGGGTACAAAAGGCACTACCACGATACCAAAGGCCGTCGACAACATTGGCTGATAAAAACCAGAGCCCTCGGATAGATTGGAAAGAAAATGACTCAATGTACCATGTATAAATCAAAGAATAAAATTGTAAAGTTGTTGACATAATCATTCTGTATTTTACAAAACTTGATTGAGAAAAGTTAAGTAATAGAAGCATGAAAGTACGGCAAAGACAATTTCTAAAATTGAGTAAAGTGAAACATTCTTGGGAGATCGAGTGATTTTGATAATTATGCAAGTTGTAATGTCATGAATTTTGCAACATTCCATAATTGCGTTAGACGTTAGGAGAACGCAACCCCACTCTCCACTGTCGTTTGGCACTGTTGTTGATGGGCTAGCTGGCACGTGCTTTCGCAAACCGTGTAAAACCAACATTGTTTGGATGGATGTTCCAAATCTGCGCCATTTCGAATAGTTTATTATGGGCATTGAGCTTGCCTCGTGACGGGAATACCTGCACGCCTATTTTGGATTTTAATCCGGTCAGTTTAATTGTTGTTTTCAGACTTATACGGTGTTTCGTTTAAAGTTGACCGGTACAAATTGTCAAAGCCTTGTCAGGAAAGCGTTAACTACTGCAATCTGAGCTCATGGAAAGTCCGACGTCGGCGTCCGAGCAACAGCAAACCGAACAGCTTTTGAGGTTGTCGTCCTAATGTTTTGACTTTCATGGACAACAAGGGAAATCAACCGATTGAGCCATTGTGCGTTGACCCAAAGCAGTCACAGATATATCCAACAAAATGAAAATGAACTGAGTGATTGTGCTCGGTGGCCACTATACTAAGCCAAATTACCAAATGAACTGAGTAATAAGCCACTTCTGAGCAGCACCGTTCCCAGGGTCTGAAAGAGGAGAGACCCTGGGAACGAGATTCATTTCCGAGTTGTTTTTAACCTCATTATGAAAGCGAGACTAAGTACAAAGCTTTCCGTACGAAAATTAGTTGTCATTCATATATACAAACAAAACTAATTTTTATATGATTTACAAACGATTTACAAACAATATTTCAATTAAAGGGGAAGTATCACGCAAATTTGCTGTCATTTCAAAACCCCAAATTGTTTGTCTGTCAGCAGAAACAAAGAAATAATTGTCAAGTTTGTTATAAATTATCACCCCAGTGCAATAAAACTGTCGATTAGTGCCTTTGGTCAAAGACAGAGTAGACCGGTATGGATTGAAACATGAAAAATGTTAGGCTAACGTTTTTCAAGTTCTCGCAATAATTGAGTTGATTTCTGTCCTCTCGTCATTTTAGAATTATTTGGCAGCTGACTGAAGGCCTTTTTTCATCATTTTTAACAAAAGATACTAAAAATGCCATGATACTTCCGCTTAAAGCGCGAGAAATTAATAAATAATCGTGGAGCGGCGCGGGGTGCAAGGTTTTGGCGGATAACCTACTCCATGAACAATGGTAGTGCTACAGCGTCAATAGTTTAATTCACGTTCTAGGACATTACCTGTTTTGTGTTTGTTTGTGGTGCAATAAAACTGTCGATTAGTGCCTCTGGTCAGAGACAGAGTAGGCCGGTATGGATTGAAACTTGAAAATTTTTAGTTCTCGCATTTTTGTTTCCAAAATGCACTACAACAGATCAAGAATTGTTCCTTTCAGGAATTGAGTTGACTTCTGTCCTCTCGTCATTCTAGAATTATTTGGCAGCTGATTGAAGGCCTTATTTCATCATTTTTAACAAAAGATACTAAAAACGCCATGATACTTCCGCTTTAAACGCGAGAAGTTAATAGATAATCGTGGAGTGGCGCGGGGTGCAATTTTTGGCGGGAAACGCACTCCATGTACAATGGTAGTGCTACAGTATGAATGGTTTGATTGGCGTTCTAGGACATTACCTGTTTTGGGTCTGTTTGTGGTTTTGTTATCGTCAACCATTTCACTTTGTTCAGTCCACAACTACAAGCAAAAACCACACAAAAATAATAATAACAATAATAATAATAATAATAAATAATAATAATAATAATAACAATAATAATAAAAACATTTGGCACAAAAATGAGTCCGAGATCACGTTAAAAAAATAGAAATTAGCTATAGCGCAAGATGTTTGTCAGCAAATGATTTTAATGTTCAGCTGTAAACCCCTCTTATGACAAAAGTTTACAGATTTTGCATGGCTACCGGGTAGCAAAGGCACTACCACGATACCAAAGGCCGTCGACAACATTGGCTGATAAAAACCAGAGCCCTCGGATAGATTGGAAAGAAAATGGCTCAATGTACCATGTATAAATCAAAGAATAAAATCGTAAAGTTGTTTGACATAATCATTCTGTATTTTACAAAACTTGATTGTGAAAAGTTAAGTAATAGAAGCATGAAAGTACGGCAATGACAATTTCTAAAATTGAGTAAAGTGAAACATTCTTGGGAGATCGAGTGATTTTGATAATTATGCAAGTTGTAATGTCATGAATTTTGCAACATTCCATAATTGCGTTAGACGTTAGGAGAACGCAACCCCACTCGCAACTGTCGTTTGGCACTGTTGCTGATGGGCTAGCTGGCACGTGCTTTCGCAAACCGTGTAAAACCAACATTGTTTGGATGGATGTTCCAAATCTGCGCCATTTCGAATAGTTTATTATGGGCATTGAGCTTGACTCGTGACGGGAATACCTGCACGCCTAGTTTGGATTTTAATTCGGTCAGTTTAATTGTTGTTTTCAGACTTATACAGTGTTTCGTTTAAAGTTGACCGGTACAAATTGTCAAAGCCTTATCAGGAAAGCGTTAATTACTGCAATCTGAGCTCATGGAAAGTCCGACGTCGGCGTCCGAGCAACAGCAAACCGAACAGCTTTTGAGGTTGTCGTCCTAATGTTTTGACCTTGATGAACAACAAGGGAAATCAACCGATCGAGCCATTGTGCGTTGACCCAAAGCGGTCACAGATATATCCAACAAAATGAAAATGAACTGAGTGATTGTGCTCGGTGGCCACTATACTAAGCCAAATTACCAAATGAACTAAGTAATAAGCCACTTCTGTGCAACCTCGTTCCCAGGGTCTGAAAGAGGAGAGACCCTGGGAACGAGATTCATTTCCGAGTTGTTTTTAACCTCATTATGAAAGCGAGACTAAGCACAAAGCTTTCCGTATGAAAATTAGTTTTTATTTATATACACAAACAAAACTAATTTTTATATGATTTACAAACGATTTACAAACACAATTTTAATTAAAGGGGGATTATCACGCAAATTTGCTGTCATTTCAAAACCCCAATTTGTTTGTCTGTCAGCAGAAACAAAGAAATAATTGTCAAGTTTGTTATAAATTATCACCCCAGTGCAATAAAACTGTCGATTAGTGCCTCTGGTCAGAGACAGAGTAGACCGGTATGGATTGAAACTTGAAAAATGTTAGGCTAACGTTTTTCAAGTTCTCGCATTTTTGTTTCCAAAATGCGCTAGAACAAATCAAGAGTTGTTCCTTTCAGGAATTGAGTTGATTTCTGTCTTCTCGTCATTCTAGAATTATTTGGCAGCTGATTGAAGGCCTTTTTTGATCATTTTTAACAAAAGATACTGAAAATGCCATGATACTTCCGCTTTAAGCGCGAGAAATTAATATGTAATCGTGTAGTGGCGCGGGGTGCAAGGTTTTGGCGGGAAACCTACTCCATGTACAATGGTAGTTCTACAGCGTCAATAGTTTAATTCACGTTCTAGGACATTACCTGTTTTGGGTTTGTTTGTGGTGCAATAAAACTGTCGATTAGTGCCTCTGGTCAGAGACAGAGTAGGCCGGTATGGATTGAAACTTGAAAAATTTTAGTTCTCGCATGTTTGTTTCCAAAATGCGCTACAACAGATCAAGAATTGTTCCTTTCAGGAATTGAGTTGATTTCTGTCCTCTCGTCATTCTAGAATTATTTGGCAGCTGATTGAAGGCCTTATTTCATCATTTTTAACAAAAGATACTAAAAACGCCATGATACTTCCCCTTTAAGCGCGAGAAATTAATAAATAATCGTGGAGTGGCGCGGGGTGCAAGGTTTTGGCGGGAAACGCACTCCATGTACAATGGTAATGCTACAGTATCAATGGTTTGATTGGCGTTCTAGGACATTACCTGTTTTGCGTCTGTTTGTGGTTTTGTTATCATCAACCATTTCACTTTCTTCAGTCCACAACTACAAGCAAAACCCACATAATAATAATAATAATAATAATAACATCTCAATAACTCATTTCTGAGTTGTTTAGAACCTCACTATGAAAGCGAGGCTAAGTGCAGTTTTCCTTGTGAAAATTAGTTTTCATTCATATATACAAACAAAACTAATTTTCATATGAAAAGTTTTGCACTTAGCCTCGCTTTCATAATGAGGTTCAAAGCAACTCGAAAATGGCCTATAATTTTTTATAAATTAAACATCACCCCAAAAGTAAAATTAAATTTTTTATTCTACATTTTCTCTCTAAATTTCTACAAAAGAAAATAAACTACAAGCTCTGTGTGTTAATTACTTTTAAAAATAGCAACAAGCCGTTTACATTATGATCACACTGATTTCGCTATGAAAATAATAAGCGCCATTAACCTCAAGCTTATTTTTTCACACTGGAATGCCTTTTTTTTTTCAGTAAAATGTTCCGTCCTTTTTATAAAAACAAACCTAAAACGTACAAAAATATGTTTTTGAAATGTTTTTAAAATATTTTTTAACAAAATTTGACTTACTATGGAACCTACGATGGCGTTACCCCACGTTCACGAAGTGTCTGTGTAACTGACGAATTCTCGTTGCATCAAACATGAAGAGTATTTCAAGGAGAGAGTGTTTTCAAAGAGTGTTTCAAGGGAACGAGAGCTAAAAACGACGCAAGCAAAGGTTTATTTGGGTGAAGTTTGAGATACTGAATATCCCAACTCGAGTGTTTGGTCTACCTTCTTAACATGTCATTAAATAAGGGCAAAGCGAAGGAGTTAAGTCGCCTAAATTACCACTAATAAAACCACCCTCACACATGATAAATTATTTATGACACTTGGCAAACCCGTTCCCGTGGTCTAGGGTGGGAGGAGAGACCCTGGGAACGAGATTGCATTTTTAGTATATAAGGTAAATGTAATAATCACAGAGGACAGAAAGAATACCGAAACAAATATGTTTTCAAAACGTCCTGATGAAAAGAGCCAACAACCATTCATAGATTTATCGCAAAGTGATTGTTCTGTCTCAGACGGTTATAACAGGTTCACGGATGTCTAGGCTAATTATATCAGTGTCAAAACCATGTCGGTAAAATGATCTGTCATTTACCGGTATCCTTAATATGTTTACTCAAGACTTGAACCGTGAATAAAATTTCACGACTCAATGAATCATTTTATACCTCGTGGGTCCCACGTGTAACTGGTCGTGTAAATTGTCTAAATTGCTGTCTATCTTTCCTAGTCTTCTATTATTCAATCCAATTATAGCCCAAATTAAATAAATATCTAACCAAAATAGCACATTTCATCCTGTAAAATACTGTAAACCAAACACCGCCATTTAAAAGTACTGCTCAGCAGCTTTCATTTGAATGGTCACACTTTAGGATTTCACCCATAGACTCAAAAGTTAGAACTTCCTTGTACAGCATAATAAACAGCACCACAGGAAAGTACTGCTCACTAACTTTTGTTTGGATGGTCACACGTTAGGATTTCACCCAAAGACTCGAAAGTTAGATCCACCTTTTACACCTCGTACAGCGTTAAAAACAACAATACAGGAAAGTACTGCCTAGTAGCTTTTCAGTCATTTGAATGGTTACACTTAAGGTTTTCATCCAGTGATTCAAACCTTTGAACCACACTGTACAGCATAATAAACAGCACCACAGGAAATACTTCTCAGTAGCTTTCATTTGAGTGGTCAGTCACACTTTAAAGTACTAGCAAAAACTGAAAAGGATTTTCTCCAAATTATATATATGAAGATTTGGCTATGAGACAACAAAAGAGTGAAAGGGTTTGGAAAATGGCCACCAAACAATAAAGCTTTTGTGTTCAAGTAGTTTGTTTTTTAAGCTACAATACAAACGATCTTAAATGAGTGTCTACTTAGGTCACTACCACTTGCCGCTTGCGTGATACAGTTGAATTTTTCGTAAGCCGCTTGGGAACATAAAAGGAGATCGTCTAGGGGAAAGAATTGCTTATAAGAGGTCCCTTATGCAGTGCTTGACTGAGAACTGATTCAGTGGGATTTTGGTCTCTTCAAAGAGATGTCTGAAGTTAAAACCACACTGTGACCGTGAAATGATTTAAACAAGGTTTCATAAAGATGATCGCTTACCAGAGAATCTAAAGGCCGGTAACTTACGCCGGTGACGCCTAAAATCCTGATTTCCAAGTTGTAATTTTTTTGAGGTCCTTGTAGCTCGTATAAGCCCCAATGGTTTCTCTATGGGCATCCTCGCGATATGTTTCTCTCTCTTTTGTTATTCATTCATATCTTTTATATTTTAATATATATTTATCTTGTA
Source organism: Pavona decussata (assembly GCF_977016875.1). NCBI lineage: Eukaryota > Metazoa > Cnidaria > Anthozoa > Scleractinia > Agariciidae > Pavona > Pavona decussata. Next base: position 933,464 of record NW_028145538.1, on the reverse strand, counting down.
ACGATGTGCAAGAATAATGGCAAAAAATAAACTGAAACTGAATCTGAAACTGAAACTTTTGCTTACAAGTGTTGCATGGGGATTTTATGGCACGTGCTGTTCGCGACATTTCACTTGTCGTGTGCGACAGTCTTAAACAGGTTGTAGGTTCGATTTGCACCAAACGACTTCAATCATAGGCTTGTCGTCAGTATGCCGCATACAAAGGAGTTAGACCGTCTTAATCAGCCTGTAGGATTTTCACACACGTTTCAAAATCCTGCGACATTTCACGTGCTATGGGCGAAAATTGTAAGGAAAAACGCCTGACGAAACAACATAGCGCATATAACAATGTCGTACCAGGCAAATCGGCCTTAAACACAGCGTGCGACACAAAAATAATTCAAAAGGATTTCCATGCAGGCCATATGTTGGTCGCTTCCAAGATTGATTGCGCTTGGAGAGATCGAACTCTTTAAGTGCCTCATCTTCTCTGCACTAAATGAACTGAATCCTGAAACACAGTTCCTACCACCTTAAGCAAATGAACGAAAAGCCCTCCCGGCTTTTGTTACCGTATATTCAAATTGTCAAACACGCGACAGGGAAAAAATTAAAACCCTCTGTCCAATGAAAAATTAGCACGCTCACTCAAAAACTAATCCCGTCAGCATAACGACAAACGGATGCTACACAACGACCTTGAACTGGTCTCACCACAAGCGCGGAGTCTTGAGAGTCTTGGAAGCGGGATTGCAACCCGACAAGGTTTGATTTGTTTCCCATCCCACCCCCTTGCTGTTTGTCAGCTTTTTCCTTCTTTCAGTTCAATTACCGCTTCTGGCCACCTGCGAAGACAATGAATACGTAATAAGGCAATGATTCTAGAAGAAAATCAGTTGTAAATTTTTCTTGGAGGAATAGGGGTGCTACAGGATATCTGCTAACTTATTCTTCCATAAATACTATTGCTAGCTTCTGGTTGCCACAGAAACATGTATAGTTAAAGTCATAGGCATAGACGCAGTTATCATCATAGCCCAGAGATAAATCATATCGATATTCATGTTGATAATCGTAGCTATAGTTTAGCCATAGAAGTACTCATTGTCCTAGACATGGCCAAGGCTATAGCTTACTCATGGTCATAGTCATAGTCATCATTATAGCCATGCATAGATTAATCATAGTAATATTTATGTCCATAATCGTAGCCATAGTTTTGTTATAGGCATAGTCACAGCCATAGCCATAATCCTGGTCATTCACAAAAGCATAGTCATAGTCGTAGCCATTGTTTAGTCATAGTCATAGACGCAGTCATAGCCATAGTTTGGTCTTGCTCATAGTCATAGTCATAGCATGGTTATATTCATATTCAGTCATAGTGTTAGTTGCAGCACAATCAAAGAGATAGTCATAGCCACAGTTAAGTCGTAGCAATAGTTTACTCATGGTCACAGTCATAGTTATACTCGTAGCCATTGTTATACCCATAGTCCTAGGCACAGGCACGGCGCATAGTCGTAGACGTAGTGATAAGCACAGGCAATAGACATAGTCTTATTCATCGTTATAGTCATAGTTGTAGCCATAGTTTTCAGTCATAATCATAGTCATAGTTTAGACAGTCATAGTCCTAATCATAGTGAAAGACAAAGGCCTAGGATAGCCACAGCTATTTGCATGGTCGTGGTATAAGTCATAGAAATACATAGTCATCAGGGTAGACATGGTCATAGGCAAAGGGACAGGTATACGGCAAATGAATAGGCAGTTATAGTCAGTCACAGGAATTGGCATAGCCATAGACATAGTCCAAGGTTTCTGCAGTTTCTCTGTGCCCATTGCCAGTGTCTGTCTCCAGAAAATGGCAATAAATGATCATCTTTTCTCGTTCGACAAAGGCTACTTGAGCTATTGAGCAAAGCCTGTCTCTGTCCTTGTTTTCAAACTTACTTCGTTCTAATACAGTTTTCCACATCAGATGGTTCTTCGCCAAACTCGTAATCCGGACTGAATAAATCTCTTGTGTCTAGAAAAAAGAGTAAAAATGTATGCCATTACTCGCAAAATTGCCCCTAGACCTAAAGTCTTCTCTGAGGGTGAACTGGCCCCTATGAGTATACCGGTATCTCGGAATTTGCACATACTCGTCTCACAAAATTATGATGAAATAAGTCGATTCTTATACTTTATCCATTTGGATATTGTCTTAGCTTAGCTTAACCTGGCCTAGCCTACCCTAGCCTAGGATATTGCCTAAGCTTAGGTAAGCTTAGCTGAGCTGAGCTGAGCTGAGCTTAGCTAGCCTAGCCTAGCTTAACTTGGCCAGCCTAGCCTAGCCTTGCCTTGCCTAACCTAGCTTAGCTTTGCTTAGACGGTAACGTATAGGTTTTTCATGTCACAAAGGAAGGGAAAAAATAAAACAAGCATGCTATCTGCCTACTTTGGGAGGTGTCCAGGCAAAACTGAATCTCGATTACTCAATATTTTAATATTCTAGAAAATTTGTTATTTGTTTCTTCACTCTCGTTTTTATTCAGATATTTGAACAATTTACGCAACAACAGAACTTAAATCTCTTGGGCGAGTTGAGGGGGAATTTAGCTTGAAGTAAAAGAAAACATTGCCAAACAGAAGGCGACATTGCCAAAGGTAGAATTGCTGGAGAAAAATACTTGAATTACGCTCTTGTGTAACATTAGTTGTCCAGTCACCAGTTATCAAGGAATCGTTCTTTTATAAATCTATCTATTACACGCCAACCTGGAGGAGAGCGTTTTTGTCCCCTACAGGTGTACAGGCCCGCAAATGATCCCGGCCCGCAAATGATCCCCGGACCGGAAATGATCCCCAAATTGGACTGCAAATGATCCCCGGACGGGAAATGATCCCCAAATTGGACCGCAAATGATCCCCGACCGGATTTCGTCGCCTCATCAATAATTGTAGAATGGAATGGACTCGGGAATTTGGACATTGTATTTAAACTTTATACATGAGTCAAGCTGCGCCTTTCTCCAGCATTTGTGTCTGCAGAGGTTTTAAGAATAGCCATAAAACAGCAGTGAACAGTTAAAGAAAAAAAAACATTGTCAAATGAAAAACCGCTGCTTTGGCTTAAACTACAGAATACCCTGCCACTCGAACAGTCTACGTAGCCAGCTAACTCATTTTAAATATGTTATTATGTATTTCTTGTTAAACAACCTTTGCCGTGTTTCGGAGTTATAATAGTCTTAAAGTGCCCGTGTGTTAATTTTATTTATTTTCTCAACTGAATTTACGCGTTTCATCCAAATCGAATTTTTTTTTCTCCGAACTTCTTTGCGGGTCTTTGCGGTATGTGTTGATTCATATACAAATAAAAATAAAAAATAAAAATAATAATAATAATAATCATGCAAGGGCACTTTAAGCATAACTATCCAAGTCGTCCAAAATTGATGTCATCGTGTAAATATGCTAATATCATTTCGGGCTAATACGACGCCCAGTCTTCCTTTAAACAATTTTCGCAAAATACACTGTCGTCGGCATAGACCTGCATGAGTCTTAACTTAAAACATACCTCTTTTTTCTTTCAAGGCGTCTCTTTCTTGTCAGATTTGTCATTATCTCCTACACCGTAAATACTGGGAAAAAAAGCGACAGCAAGCGCAAGGGGAAACAGCAAACTCAACCGCGCCATTTTCCCACAGTAACCTGGTTTAAATTATGAGCTCTGTTGACTCCAAATAGCTGTCGCTTTCCCAAGTGAGGATTGTTTCCTTGTTTTCACGCCTCCAAAAAAAAAATCCCACGTGCACAGGTAGTCCCAGCTCAAGCTGTGAGCGATGATCATCTTGTGACGGTCTCTTGTGCAATAGCGGTCACGGCGCAAGTTTGGGAATGTTTTCCCATACTTGCGCCGTGACCGCTATTGCACTTTATAATCGGGCCTAGGAAGTAGAAATACTGTAAAGTTGTTAGAATGGATGTCATTTTTATTAAGAACTTTACAGTATCTCTACTTCGTAAACCCGATCGTAAATATTCCCAAACAAACTGTCATATTTTCGCAGTGACAGCTATTACACAAGTGATAATCGCTCACAGCTTGAGGTTGGGCCACCTAAGCGTATGTACATGTTGGACTGTCGAAAGGGTTCCGATAAAGTTTGTTAATGGCACGACCTAGATCAAGGAGAAAAATTCAATTTCGTTTTAAAAGAGTTAAGTATCTTATCTAACATCTCTAAAACAGAGTAATAAAATATGAAGCAATAGCTAATTGTGGAGGAAAATGTATTTTCAAATCAAAGGTGTAATAATCTCCGAGACTGACACGTTAAAATCAATAGCTTTTATGTTTTGTCCAAAAATTAAATATTGCCAGGTTAATTTTGTCTTTTAGCACAGCACGTTTACCGGTTTTTATTGTTGTTATAAAAGCCTGAGGAGTTTGTGTTTTCCTCATATATCCGTGAACTGACATGGAGTCCAGGACATTCCTTCGTTTTGCGGTACGTTTTATTAGAATCACTTCCGGTCCGGGGATCATTTGCGGTCCAATTTGGGGATCATTTCCCGTCCGGGGATCATTTGCGGGCCGGGATCATTTGCGGGCCTGTACACCTAACAAGATAAATTCTGCGCTTGTTGGATGGGAAACAGAAAGAGTTTTATTTTTGTTCCATTATTTTATTATTCAACTGTTTTTGCTTTTTCTTCAATGATCCCCATAAGAATCAGTTTTTAAAGGGAGGTATCTAGAATGGATGCCCATTACAGCATCTTTCTTACACAAAATTAAGTGAACATAAATTCAGTTGGCCTATAGAGTGGCTTTTTTCCTTTAATCTATAGTTCCGATTAGAATTTAAAAATTCAAGTGTTCTTCAAGGCGAGAAACCAGGGAACCATTCTTGGGCCATATTTTTCCATTATAACCTACCAACAATGTACACACACTCGTCTGCTGAGCTGTTTCGATTAGCTGATCCAGTACAATAATATAATTCAAATCTTCTCTCTAATCTCCTGCGAAAGAAAAACAAAAACAGCATGTTGCTTCCAATCACATATGGTGGTGGTTAAGCCCAGAGTGCAGAGTTCTCGACTAGAAGGAGAAAACCTGAGGGTCAATTAAATAGAACTTTTACACTTGTATCTAAGAAACTGCACCCTTGTAATTACATATGCATGCAGAAAATGATCTCAAGAAACATTGTTAGAAGTCTTTAATGAGGATTATTAAACTCGTTTTTGAACTCTTTATTGAGTTCTTTCTTTTCTTTTCTTTTATTTATTTATAAACTTCGCCAGAGGAGAAAAACAAAAAAAAAAAACATCAGGTAGAAACCTCTGACAGGAGAGAACTCACAGAACGATAAGTTCCAATAACGAGACTCCTTGCATAAATGAAATTACAGCATAATAATTAAGTAATGACAACTATTTAACAACACATTTTAATTCTTGTACTTGCACCTAAACGAAATGGCCCAGCTTGTAAGTTACAAGTGTAAAAGTTTTATAAAATTAGCCCCTGGAATAAAAATATAAAGTCAATCGTTAACGTAACTGACCAATCGTTGACGAGATCCTTATTCAGAGAGAACATCACTCCAAAGCGCTCGCCGCTTTTCACGACCCAAACAGGAAACCTAGGAGTCTTGAGCATGCTACCAACCTGGTCAGTGAGCAATGCATAGGAAAAGTGTACGTCATTTATACATCAACGAAGTGTTTCCATGATCAAAGGAAAGCAAAGAACTATTTCATTCTTTGACTGTTACCTGGAAAGAATTAGGATCAAGGTGTTCTTCAAGAGATAAGAATCCAACTTCACTTCGATCTTTTACGCCATTCAGCGGATGGGACTGTGGATGACAAAATCATGATTACTTTCTTGGGCTGGGAGTACCCTGCAGGAATACCAAGCTGAACCATTTATACATCTGGCTCCAAATGTTCAAGGAACGGATAACTTTTTCACTGGATAGTTCCCTATCCGGCAGATAAAATGTGTGCAAGATTTTCACGATAGTCCTATAATTTGTGATTAGAGTAGAAGCATATGTCAAATTAAAGTATTGGGTTGTGTGGAAAACTTGCCAAAAGCGTTGGTTGGAGTACCTTTGCAACACTGGATAGTGACTTATCCAGTGGATAAAGTTATCCGCTCTTTGAACAACTGGGGCCTGGTCCAAGTCGTCCAAAGAGCGGATAACGTTATCAAGCGGAAAAATCGCTATCCAGCGAATCGAATCTACTCCAACTAATACATTTTATCCGCTGGATAAAGTTGTCCACTCTTTGAACAGCTGGGACCTGGATAAAAAGAGACATTGTGAGAGTAAAACTGAAGCCTCTCTCAAATCTCCACACCAAGTCAGTAGTCAGCTTTCAGTTGCCAAACTTGGCTTTATCTTTCGTAGGTGGTCCGGGAACAATTTCTGACGACTTCGCCGGTCGTAACTCGAATAATGGGGAACGACTTATGGCAAGTCTTAGTGGAAGTTTACCTGCAATGTACTAGCATCCCATCCAGGCCGTGGTTGTTCAAAGTGCGGATAACTATATCCAATGGATAAATCGCTATCCGGCGGGTAAAATGTACTCCAACCAATACATTTTGTTCGCCCTAAAGCAACTTATCCGCTGGAAAAAGTTATCCGCTCTTTGAACAACTGGGGTCAGGAGAGCAGCAATGATCGTAGACCGCACTTTACTCTAACGAACATGATGAATCTGTATTTAAGCACTCGCACTGTGATCCATTATTACCACGAGTTGACATTATCTTTACAACAGTTAAACTTAAACACTTAACACTTTTATCGCTTACCAGCTTTCGTCCATTTTTGTTGTACTCAATGTCACCGTTGAAGACGTTCGGAGCAGCTCTGCCTGTGAGCAGCAGATTAATCATGGCCTAAACAGAAATGAGCAAGAAAATAAGTAAAGCTCGCGGTAGAACAAAAGTTGACTCTGTAATTCAATGGTAATTAAAAGGAAAGAGTCAGAAGCAATTTCTACTTTAAAGATTAAAAGGAAAACACCTGGCCCCGGTTGTTCAAAGGGCAGATAACTCTATCCAGTTGATAAATCGTTATCCAGCGGATAAAACGTACTCCAACCAATACATTTATCTGCTGGATAGTGACTTATCCGCTGGATAAAGTTTTCCGCTCGTTGAACAACTGGGGCCTGAATTGTTTCAGCCAAACTTTCCTTACCTGTGCACACGAATCATGAACACCCATCAGAGTTGAGTTTGGGCCTCCTAAATCCTCGATCACTCTGCAAATAAATACGAAAACAAATATATTTCTTGAGTATTAATAAAAACCAGTGTCTCCTCGTGAATCCAAATTTCACGAGAATGTCAGTGCCTGGTTTTTCAATGATCGTGACTTGCTTAATTTCCCTTTCCACATCTCCATAACTAGCTTAAAGAAATAATATGTGCGATCGATTGCAATCAGTCCGTGTTAACATCCCGGGTTTTCAACTAATCAGGAGCGAAACCAATCGTGACTTGTTACACCCGCGTGTTCCCACCCTTGACAGTGGTTGGACATTTTCCCGCACAGGACACCCAGCTACATGTTTTCCATGCCTTGCGCAGGTTACCTCCTTTTACGTAGCCTGCGTAGCAGTCGTTTCCGTTTCCTTCAAGCCAAGCGGGGCAAGCGGGGCAAGCGCGCGAGGGCATTGGGCAAAAAGGAGCAAAAAAGTAGGAGCGGGGGGGAGAGGCCCTCCCTCCCCCCCGCTCCTACTTTTTTGCTCCTTTTTGCCCAATGCCCTCGCGCGCTTGCCCCGCTTGCCCCGCTTGGCTTGAAGGAAACGGAAACGACTGCTACGCAGGCTACCTTTTACGTGAAATTTTGATTGTTTCTTGGTGAAATTTGCGAAAATAGCTGATGACTGACTTTTTGATTAAATTCAGCGCTCAAGCTGTAAAAAAACATTATGCACTGACAAGATTTTAACTCGTACCTTTCAACAGTTCTTGACAAAATTACTGAATATATAAGCAGGATACAACCATTTCCGTTTGTGCTTTCAAACTACAAAAACATAACACAAACATAATCAACGTTAGAAATATATAACGCTGCATTGATGGGCAAACAAGACCTTGAGATAAAAAAAAAAAAAGTTCGGCCAACAGTTCCAAAGTCAAAATATAAATTATTGGTACGGCCTTTCAACGCTTCTGATGTTACTTCTCAGACCTTAAGCACGACACTTCCCAATAGAAAGGTATTTTTGCGCGGCTTATGACTAGCGTGTGTGTTATTACAGATTGAACCTTACAGTCAATCTATATCACGCGTGACCAGTGTATCTAAAATTTGAACGGAGTTTTGAAATTTAAATGTCACTTTTGAACATCGTCAGCGAGATTTCAGAGTTCCCTAGGAAATTTTCCAAGTTTATTGATAGTTATTGACGGTATAAAGCTTGAATTTTTCTCATTAAGTATTTCAAAAATAACAATATTTTCCCAAGTATTTTGAAATTTTTTTCAGTTAATGTGTCTTTTTCGGACAGATTTCAAGAGAACTCTTCAAGACTCCACTCAAATAGCGGACATTACAAGGAGCAATTCGACTGTTCATTTCATTCTCGGAAATACTGGTCCGGCATGCGTGACGTAGACTGACTCTACTGATTATCTCTGAAAAATGCATCGTTAACCCCTATATTGTATCTCAATTTCAATAGTCATTGCTAAGATCTGCTTTCCCAGCTTCAGTTTCCCATCACGCTCAAAACTTATCTGCACCAACACAAACCTTATTCCAACTGAGGAGACCTAATTAATATAAGCTTCATAGTTTCCTATAGGTCTCCTCGCCATTGTTAAATCTATTTCTATTATTTTTTGTTTTCATTATATTTGTGGTCTGGCAAAATAAATTAACTTATAAAATAAACTTATAAACTTATAAAATGCCTTCCATTTTACTATTCTTTTGTTTGTATTCAAATTTGCCCTTCTTAATTTAAACACGAACGAAAATGGTTTAATATTAAAAATTATAGCCATTTTGGTATTAGGTCAATAGCTACTACTCGAGAATTGCAGTTATTTACCAGCGTTGTGTCCGCCTAACTTCCAGTAATATTAAGGTAGCACGTAACATTGTACTTACAAAAGATAACTGCTTTTTTACAAATCTTTCGAGGTCGTTAAAGTCGGTGAATCGAAACAGGTGAAGCTGTAAAGAAAAACGACGTACAAATCAATCTCGTACCCAGTGATTGGTCGTGTGGAAAGACTCTGGGATAGTGGAATTTATTTTCACCGCAGATATAGATAAAGGTAGAGCCGTTAACAGGGCATCCAAAAAAAAGGGGGTGGGGGGGGGGGTAGATTTCGCCAGAGTCTCTCCAGGCGACAAACCGCTGGCCAAAAGAGCTTTAGAACTCTGGGTACGAGATTGTGTGCAAATCAGTACAACAATATAATAGGGAGTTTTAGCAACGACGACGGCGATCGACGGCAACGGCAACGAGAAGGTCAAAAATGCTATAGACTTAATTGTTGGCTTCACACTACAAGCTAAGTTAGTTTCAAGTAAGCACTTGATTCAAGTGCACTTGAAAATCTCAAGTCGCAGTTTAGAAAACTTGGCTTCACACCTGGTGACAAAGTATACACTTGAAGCACAAGCTGTCAATCATCGTTCGCGGTAAAATCAGAAATGCGACTGCTCGCCGGAAAATCATGAAGCCTTTACAACGGAAAAACGTTTTATGTTGTTTACTCTTTATTTTGTCTTTAATTTTAACTCAGAGAGTTTTAACATTACAGGAAATGCATAGGTACTCCATTGTTTACGAGTACTTGGCGACAAAACAAAAGAACAGGCGACATCTTCTGAACTGAAAATCGATGGTTCAGGCTGTCCGTAAAGATGAAATTGCAATTAGATCGTAAGTTTAAATCGGCTTTTTCTTCTTTTTTATGTTTACTTACAAAAAAAGACTGTTCCATGGAGTCCTCAAACTGCAAGGCATATCTCCAACCATCCATTTTGATTTTTTTTTTTTTAATTAATTTTAGTTCACGGCAAAATGTTTATCTGTCCTGGCACCGCAGCACGTGGCTTTCAATTGGTTTCCCTTTCCCTATTGGTCCAGTCCGTTCTCAAGTGTGGTGTTGGCCATACTTGGCGGCGTACTTCGGCTTCTTTGAACTGCGAAAGTTTCCATGGTCACTAAGTAAAGTTCAAGTTGGTAGGTTTTACCCCTTCACACTCAAAGTAGGTTTCAAGTGCACTTAGATTATACTTACAAGCTCTAGTGTGAAGCCCCCTAATAACCAAAACAACAACTCTGCACGTGCATTACACTTTTGGTACATTTCTTTGACGTCACTGCACGACTAGGACGTGAAATTTCCTGATGGCACGTTTCATGGAGGACGGAAACACACGACAACGAATTTTTATTTCTCTTTCTAAACTTGGGTACGGTCTCCAAGAATTCAACTCCAGGAAATTTCACTTACATTTGACATTGAAAGCCAGTTGGAATAATTGCGACAACGTTTGAAAAAACGCGAATTCATTTTAATAGAGTCGTTGTTGCTGCTGTCGCCGTCATCGTTGCCAAAGCTCCCTAATAAGGCCTCGTCAACACTAATTCGTTTTCATCGAAACGATCTCTAGAGTGGAGACATTTCAAAACGGAGTGTAAAGTGTGGGTAACGAAACGGAGGCTCTCGAAAATGTTGATGCGGGAAATACCAACGACATCATGGGTGCGAAACAATTAAAAACTACTCTAACTCAATGAACCAATCTGAACAAGCACGTTTTCCCGCCAAAAGTGGGAAAACATGGAACGAGTACCAAGACTTGTAACAAGAGCGTACGAAGCGCGGGAAAACACGCAATCGGTGTTAAACGCGAGAAAACATGCAACCAGCGTCAAGCACGGCAAAAGATGCATCCGTTGTCAAGCGCGGGGAAGCAAGCAACCGGTGCTAAACACGAGAACGTGACGGTATGCCAGTCGCGATTGGCTTCAGTTTGGCTTTGCTCTGCTTTGGTTTTGCCCTAACGATAATCACCGCGGTCGATTAAAGCAGTAAGAAGTCTTTCACAGTGTAAACTGAAATTAAATTGTTACATGTACTTTCTTCACCATAATTGCATAACGCCACAGTAACACCATTTTTATCGAGGCGAAAGAGAAAAAAAATGAAACATTTATGTAACTTTACCTTCTCTGTGAGCTGGTCCTCTCTGTAATCGTCCATTGTTATCCAGCTACATTCACCACACAGCCTACAATCACAAGTTCAGTTTAAACTTAAAACGCATTACAAGGTGTGTAGCTTAAAGGAGGGCGCTACTGTTTGTCAGTCCTATTGAGGTTGTGAAACATTCGTTAGTAAAGGTACAGGCAGTTGATGGCTTCTCCAAAACACACTGTTATGAACACTGGCAGATTTAAAGACTGTGTCTTGTCATACTTTTTCTTTCGTCGCGATCATGACTTTGAGGGAAAAGTAGATCTTAGAAAGGAATCCAAAAAGAAAACTGGGGGTAACCCGTTACAACACATTTGTAAGACATTTTGAAGCCACCATAATTCTAAAAAGCTTTTAAATATATTACAATACTGACATTTTTCCAGATTGAAGCTTAACTATCTCTGAAAAATGCATGGCTATCTCCAAATATGTGTGTTGGATTCCAAGAACTCTAGTTAAGATCTGCTTTTCCTGCGCAGCTATAAACCGCGTAAAAATAACTTAGGAGCCGTCAGAGTTTCCCGAACCATCGAGTGATGTGCAGAGTGTATACGCACTAACAAAAAAAAGGTTTCGTCCTTAAACCATTCATTGGGGAAATTTCCATTCGCCAAAATTTCCCGTTCAGCGTGTTGAAATATAAATGGAACCCGCAGATATAATGAAACCTTTCCGGAACAAGCAGGCGACCTTACGCATGTACTCTACTTTTTCTGTTGCTCCCGCTAAGAATGATATTACCGTTCTATTTGTACAAAATTTCCATTTCTGCTGTTCTTTCCGACAGGAGACATCGAACTCTGTTTAAATGTCTTCTGCTATTCGCTACTCGCTGCTATTTACACAAATTCAAAATTGTCCCCCCTACTCAAAACTTTCAGTTCCCCCGTGAAAATTGCCTTCACTGACACAACAAGTGGTGACAGTACCACATCCATTTTGCCAGCTTCATTCGCTATCACGCGAGTTTTTTATCTACCAATAAGATTGCCAGTTTGGAACTAACTGAAAACGAGGCACTTCGTCTGCATGGAGAAAGCCTTTCCATTTGACACGGAACGTCTTTGAAATTTTAAACCCAAAACTTGGGCGAACATTTTTAATGCGTCTGGTTATGCGTCTCCGCCGTTGTTCGTCTATATTATAAAGACGGGCACAACACAGATTATGTCTGGACGAACTTTCGGCTTTAGTGCGTCTTGAACGACGCAAAATCGAAGATATTTCGTCCACAATTCAAACATAATCCATCAGAACTACGAGACGCCCTATAACCAGAGGTACTAAACCTGTTTGCCCAACTTCGTCCCAGATGGATTATGTGTCTCTAGATTAAAAACTGCCAATGTTGGCTAAATGGAAAACACGCCTAGTATTATTACAGTATACTGTTACGCCATGTGTTCAAGTCAATACGAAACCAAAGGCACAGTTAGCCTTTCCAGGCGTTCGGATGGTGGGGAAACAATGTGAGAAGACAGCGATATCCTCGTCTTTTTGTTGCCGTATATTAACCCCTTGCGCTGCACCCCACTATCTTTACGCCTTGAACAGGTTGTAGCAGGTATCAAACAGATTGTAACAAGCTTCAAACAGGTTAAAACAAGCCTGGAACATGTTAGGAAAGGCATGTTAGTTGCATGTGTACTTACAGTGCCACTGTAGCTGTTTTCTGTCCTCCAGCCTGCCACAGCATTCTCGCCATGGCTGTAATAAGGGCCTTCTGTCGATCTGATGCCATGGGTGTCAGCATGCTGCAAAGAAAATAACAATTTAAAACTTTCTTGACAAGTGCTTGATCTCAGTGTAATTTCTTGCTCACTTGCAATGTCACTTTCACTGACAATTTCATTCGCAATTATTTCAACTCGTTCAACTTCTACAGAAACGGCGAACTACCCAGAAACCAAATTGGTAGGAGTGTCGTTCAAGTTGATATAGAGAATGAAAAAATCACCGTCGTGTTTTCATGTTCTCCACAAAACCTTGAATTTCGTCAATTCACTTTGCTGTTTGTAGAGGACGGCAAAGAAATGTAACAGAATTTAAAACGCACGTGCAGAGCGATTAACCTAGTTTTTGGCGGCGTTGTCATTGCCGTCGCCGCCGTCGTTGCTTAAGTTCGCTATTGAATATTCACATGTCGCGTTAACACGTGATTTGTTTCACATTTGCACTATTGTACGTGCTCTCAAAAGCTCACATTTTTTTTTTTGACAACCGCGAATGGACACTGGGATGCACTAGTCAATTCCAGAAACACCCAAACCCCTCATCCCCAGTCAACTTTCTAGCATTGGTATTTCTGTTGCACAAGACGAGCTTTTCAACCGCCTCACGATTTAATGAGAGGCTTTACATACTGTGGCATACAACCGAACCACACAGCCTCGTTATTCTTCCAGTGACCATTTGTTTTGTGGATCGGTCATGTCACAGTAGCTTCATAAGAACGAGTTGGCCACCAACGTTAAACCGATGACATCAATTTCTCGTCTTATCTGATAAGTTTATCACTAGAGCATATTCTCCCGGCGAGAGCAAAATTGCAAGGCCTTGAGATACCGTGGCTGTAGTAAATCAAAACTTCGCCACCAAGCCAGTGAAAATAGAGCGTTTTCCAACTGAGTGTCGTAAAACTAAAACCAAAGTAATTACTCTGGCCAATCGCAACAGATGTAAACAACACAACGAGCCAATCAGAATTCGAAGCTAGCAAATAGATGTAACCGGCGCCAAGCGCGGGAAAACGTGTGCGGCGAAAACACGATTGGGTTTGGTTTGAATTCCCATTGGTAGAGAAAGTGGCCCGAGATTTGTAAACCAATCACAGAGCGTAGTAATACAAAACACAAAGCAAATTGAAAACCGCTCTAAATTGCAAATGCCTTCAGTTGTCTTGGGGGAAGAACTAATATCAATTACCTTTTCACGTGTTCTATGGTCGGCTGGTCATACAATAAATGCCTTAAAAGAAATCCCTGTAAACACGCCATGACCCCGTCAGGACCCGCCTGGGGAAAAAATTGTAACAATTTTGAAGCTTAGCAAGAAATGTGGTGAGTAAATAATAGATGCACTTTTTCAGTCAGTGAACAGGCATACTCGGAAAAAGAAAATCCGAGTTCTCCCTATAGAAGACGAACCTACGACTTTCTAATTACTTGTTCAGATGCTCTACCACTGAGCTACAGGAGACTCATGAGAGCTGAGGCAATTTACATAGGTTCATGGGAAAAATAAATTTATCATTAATTCACCACGCTTATTATTTCGCATATACAATCATCGACATTCAAACCCTAGCAGTATGCAGGGTGTTTATCACACGAACTTGTTTAATGACCTTAGCTCCCAGGAGTCTTCTGTAGTTCCGAGTATCCTTGTGTCACTGACTATCTATCAAATTTGAAGCATTTTTACCATCAATAAAAGCGTTGAAACGCGACTAATTTTCTTGTATGTGACTGGCACTTGTGTCCAGAAATGCACCTAGCCCTGAACTTGGGTGCTTTATATGAGACAGACCTTTTTGTCATTTTCATATGACTTCATGTTTGACAGAATTATTTGTTTTAGTAAGAATTTTAAAAGGTAAAGGGACACCTTGTGATGTAAGGAACACCTTATGATGTCTAAGCGCTGGCAAAAGGGTTAGGTCTCCGCAATTACCATAAAATTTAGACCCCCTGTGGTCTGACCTCTGGTAAGCGACCACCATCCGTAAGCGACAACATATCCTTGACATTATGGGTGGTCGCTTATGGGAGGTTCGACTGTAGTTCATTCACCTCATTGGCGTGCATTTCTAGAGTATCCTCCTGACTGGACGCGAAATATTGTCTATTCCTCCCCGCCACTTGTTCCCGTTAGGCCATGAGGCTCACTTGTATAATCAACTTTAAAGATGCGACAGGTTACCTTATAAAAGCTCAGAGCGTAAGACATGTTTGTGAAGAAGTTGATGTGTTGTTTTCTCCAGTCTGAATTGAAAGATGTGTATGGCGTACCGAACAACAGAACACGCAGCGCCTGAAAAATGTTAAAATTACAAGTGAACAAACATTTTACCAAACACGAACAAAGACTGGGAAATGACAATTAAGAACCGTATATTAGGAAGAGAGAAACAGAAAACTATCTGAGAGGATGCAGAAGATTTCTTCAAGAACATGGGATGCTTTATGCTTTCGCTGGAATGCTGCATAGTATTCCTGGTTTCTTCGATGTTGAGTCACTTTGCTTCCTCACATTCCTCATGGCGAATGTATTGACCTAGCAGTCAAATACATCTCCGAGGGAAACCTTGGCTTTGAGGACGGTGCCTACTAATAGAGAAGTATTTTTGTGTGGTTTATGACTATGCGGAAAAAGCAGATCTTAGCAAGGGCTTTTGAAATCCAAAAAGAAAATTGGGGGCAAGTAAGCAATTTTTAGAGATATTTAAGCAACAATTATTCTAAAAGACAGTAAAATACAAAGCAATGTATGGCGATTTTTTCCAAATTGAAGCTCTATTGTCTCTGAAAAAGGTGCCTAGTAATAAAGAAGTATTTTTGTGTGGTTTACGACTATGCGGTGAAAGCAGATCTTAGCAAGGGCTTTTGAAATCCAAAAAGAAAATTGGGGGCAAGTAAGCAATTTTTAGATATATTTAAGCAACAATTATTCTAACAAAATAGTAAGATACAAAGCAATGCATGGCCTTTTTTTTTCAAATTGAAGCCATATTGTCTCTGAAAAAGGAATAATTACCCCAAATTTTCTTTTTTGATACCAAGAGTACTTGCTTAGTTCTGCTTTCTTCGCATAGTTTTAAACCGCGCAAAAATATCTCTGTATGAGTAGGCACCACCCATAGGAAACCCGAGTATCTTGAGATGCGCAGAACGTACGCGCAGTAACAAAAGTAAGCACCGTCCTTAAGCTTGTACCACCGCTGCCGAAACTCACTTTTTATTCAAGGGTTTCCAGCAAGGCTAAATTGATGGAGCAGGAGACATTGCGCATAAGCAACAATTTTCGTGGGCTATTTATCGGCAAAAATCTTTTTACTTACCCTGGCCACGTGCAATGTGATTGGTTCTCCACCCGGAACAGCCGGTTTAACCGGTTCTGTAATAGTTTCAACAGTGCGCTCTCTTTCTAAACGAAGCCTGGATTTCGAAGAAGCTTGCCTTTTAGAACGAACTGGAGACACGTGTGATAACAATGGACCAACGTCTGAAATTAAAGTAACTTCATTTCACTTCAACTTCACTTATCCTTTTCGCGGCCAAACCGCAGCATTCGTGCAAGGAAGACCACTTGCCACGCTGCCAACAATCTTAAGGCCCGTTTACGTATGTGATTTTTGTGCGATTTTGGTCGCACTTTTGTCGCGTTCAAATTGCAGCTTTAAATCACGTATGTGAGTTGCCGGCGACTTCAGCCGCGCGATTTATCGCCACAATATCATAGGGGTTTTTGAACGTGTTTGAAATTTGATGTAAATTTGAAAGATTTATCCGAAAACATACAGCGAGATCGCGCTAAAATCGCACTGAAAGCGTAGCTAATTTATACGCGGTATAATTTGAAGTCCGCAGCCTCGCACGAGAAAAGTTGCATCAAATATCACAAGTGTAATTGGTCCTTTAGCCCGAGCCCAGCTACTCAAGCAGGATTAGCCTAATAAGGCCCATTACTGATCAACATGTATATTCTCCTTGTAGTCCTCTATATATTGCTATGGCACTAGATGAGAGAATTTGGTTAACAATCAAGGTATTTCACCATCACCTGACCATTCCCTTTATTCTCAAGAGTTGCATGTTTGATCAAGTGGCGATATTGTAGGATGAAAATAAATGCTGGGCATTATTGAGACCTGAAGGATTGACATCGACTTTACATTCATTTTTAAGGGTTTTCGAGGATGATTCTTTTACAGGTTCATTTTGACTTCGACCAGTTTTTTAAGACCGTAAAACATAATCCATGATCGAAAAACGCTTTTTTAAGACTCTTATCTGTGTTGTTTTTAATGTGGACCAACGTTAATAGGCTTTCGTAACCGACCCGACCCTTGACAGTAGAACATGCAGTTTTGCTGTAGTTATAGCAACTTCTCAACACTTAGCAAATAAGCCGGCTGTTAGTGTATATACTGAAATATCAATGTTTGTTATTCCTTTTAAGGCATTACAAATTTCGCTCAGTTGAATAGAGCGACCCTATAACAACTCACAAATTTCAAGAGAACTTTAAATTTCGTTTCACCCAGAGTATGCAAAACACTGAAGACTCAATTGCCATCAACGCACATGACAAACGAAAATAAAGTTTTCCGATAAAAGAAGGAGATCGGCTTGGCCAGTGTTAAATTGGCGTATTTTTAACAGTAGACAAGGGGGTTAGTTTCTAAAGAAACTCTGGTGCTGTGTCGGTGGGGAATAGAAACGAATACTGTACTTAGTTTTATAAATTGAGTCGATAAAGTAATTTGGCCACCGTGAAGACATTCGAGAGCTGACGCTTCGAGCGATAGCCCTTCGTCGGAGCGAATAGGTTCCGAAACTTTCGAAGTTGAAGTGGATACAGTTGGATTGAATTCCTGTACGACAGTATCCGAGGGATACCGTACAAACAAGATAGCGAGAGTATAAGCTGCATAGTAACGGAAATAAAGGCCCTCACCTGATCCGTACCACAACAGTGTGTTCATTGTGAGTAAACAAGCTTAATGTGCACTTGGATACTTGAGTCACAATCTCTCTTCTTCGTTAAATATGCAAACAATTTCTTTCAAGAAAACATGCAACTTCTGTTTAAGTAGGCCATTACTGTTATTTGACTCTAGGAGTCCGTGTTAATTACCTGTTGACTGCTCATTACGCGCTTCCTTCACATTTGCTGGTTGCGAACAATTTGTGCTGGATGTTGGTACAGGCTGCAACAGAGTGTATATAGTTCTGTTTAGTCCCAAGTTCGTCTATCTTGCTTTTATACTGACACAATTTGTATTAAGAGGATAAAAAATCATGAGTTTCAGAGCAGAAAATGGACGGGTGAATTTCCGACACTTCCAAGAGGGCCCTGAATAAAACTAAAAAAACTCCCGGGCCAAATTTTATTTTGTAAACATTTTGAAAATATAAATGCAGCATCACATGAAAGTAGAACTCAATGGGGGCGCGAACGGTGAGTGACCCTTGTACGCCAGAGAGTTACCTCCAACTTTCTCCCAAAGAAGCTTGCTATGTTCAACTCTGCAATATGAACTTCTCTCACCCAGCAGTAGCTCGAACTTCGTTTTCTCGCCGGAATAGTTTTCTTTTTCCTTTGACCGCTCGAGTTGTCAGAATTCTACTCTTTATTTTTTAATAATGCTGCTTTGAGATTAGTCGGGTTTAACATGATTCACCTCCTTCTCAGTGGAAGCAATAGACTTAGGTCAGGTCCATATGTCGTCAAACATTTCATATGCCCAATCTAATGTAAATGAGAAAATGCTCCGACACATGACGTTTGAAACGGGCCCGAGTGTCCCTTCCCTCACTCCTGGAGGAACTTTTATATCGACAAATATTTTATTATTATTATTTTTTTTTCCTTTACCAATGTGTCTTCTTTTGCTTCAAGTTGATCCCTGGTTTTTCTGACGGGTTTAACCGGTTTAGGTTGGATGGACCGTACCGGCCTGACTGGTTTGTTCTCCAGCACTTTCCTTCGTTCCCTTCCGTGGCGTGGACACACATGAGTATCAGCTCTGTGGCTTGAAGGCGTAGGAGGCTTGAACACGTGACCGGCATCTAAAAGCAAGAAAACGCACGTTTTTGTTTTGATTTTTGCACGATTATTCAAACGATTTTTGCTTGCACAAGCCACACAATTTTTTGTAAAAATTCAATTGTCGCGTTGCGTCGCGTTGACAGCGCACAATAAAAGTCGCACGGGCGATACCAGATCAAAAACATCGAAGAAAAAGTCGCGAGAAATTCAGCAAGTTAAATGTTTCGCGCTTTGTCACGTCGCCCGGGAGGTACTCCCCTATACTAGCTATGTAGGTATATGTGGCGCCAAAGGGTATGGTTAAATGAAACGCTAAGTCCAAGTCGATACAAGAAACCACTTTCCACTTTTATTAACAGAAGGACACAAGCGTCAATATATATTTTTTGTAAAGCTTACTCCAACGCACGCGCAAAACAAAGGTTTGGAAACTTGTGGAACCTTTGTGCCTAAATGGTGACGTGCTTGCATGGGCCATCGTTATTAACCAATTAGATCAGAGAACGTGATCGATTTTACCAGATGTTTTCTCAGAAGACAAACATCTGGATATGGGATTAATATGACCTCTGTTTCCACACTCCTCTACTTACCCATGTCGACATCTTCAATGATATCTTCTTGAACATCTTCAAGTTCCAATGTATTTGACCGTTTTAGGGTGAGCTGAAAATTAACAAAGGGATACTTGCCAATGATCACAACTACTGATAATGTAAGACAACATGTTGTCGCTAATAATTAACTGTGCAATCAGCAATACAATATTATAGGCAAAGTTTGATTACTGCCACAGCTGAGAGACCTTTTGCAGCTCTTGTTTTTTTCTTAAGTGGGTGAAAAAATTAGAGCTCCAAAAGACATCTGTAGTCATATGCTGTTGCAATTATGGTTACTACATATTCGACTGGTAGTGTTGTATTTAAAGAACCCACAAAAAATGTATGACTATCAGTAACTGTCAAACTAATTTATTCAGACTGACTGTTGAGTGAATATTGCTGGATGACCAAATGACTGACTGACTGACTGACTGACTGACGGACCGACCGACCAACGGGACTGCCAGTGACTGACTGACTAACTGACTGACCGACTGACTGATGTACTCTGATCTCTAACTGCATAACTGACACTGACTGTCTGACCAACTGACAGACACAGTCATGAACTGACCAACTGGATGACTGATTTGAAATATTGTGAGCTCCAGTGCTCAAGCTATTAAGCCTGGTTGATTACAAAATTTGAAGGATCTTGCTATTCTGATCCTACAGAAACCTGCACAGGATTTCAAGAATGCTGCAAGATTTTAGAGCATCTTACAAAATCTTATACAGATCGCATGAGATTATTATTGACATTTAGGATACTGGGACAGCAGATTATGCAGGATCCTGTAGGATTTTTCAGGAACATATTTGGATCCTATAGGACCTTGTGAAGAATTTTACTAGGGGAATATCAGCAACAAATTGACATCCAGCCCGTAGTGCAGACATATTTTGGGGTGAACTAGGGTTGAGGTTTTTCTGTGCAAAATGTCCAGCCACCATCTTGTATTATGAAGAAGAGGAAGATTGGGAGAGTAGAAAAGTGGAAATAAAAGACAGCAGTCGAATGCACTAATGCCTTTTGCAGACTTATTGATGTTTTAGTTGTTCAGATTATCACATTTACAAGATACATTGGAACACCAAATAATATTATACAACTAATTCCTTTATAATGAAGACTCCAATATAATGAACGATACATTTCTTTAGTTCAGTTATCACATGTAACAGAAACTTAACACAATGAACCCATGCTATGACTAACACATTTTCCACGGGGGGTGACAACTCTAACAAACGCTGTTTGAGCAATACTAGGTCTTAACCTTAGTCATCCCAGAAATTTGGATCATCCTCCCGAATTTCTGGGATACACCTCCTTTGATGTCTCGATTTTTTTCTGCAATGTCCCAGAATTATAGCGTGTTTCCCAGAAAAATTTCTAAGTGTCCCGATTCCCAAAAAATCTCCAGATTCCCAGAACAATTTTGGCTTTGTCCCGAAACAGCGTTTGTTAGAGTTGTCACCCCCCGTTTTTTCCAGTCTCTTGGCACTTAATTATACCAACATCTTTGATTAATTCTATTATACTTACCGTTGTTGGTACTGGTGTTGCGAGGCTAGAAAAAAAGCCAAAGATGAAATCAATATTCACTTCAAATAATTAAATACTAATGTGCTGATCAATTCAAAACTTCAACATCCCTTAGCAACCCACCTCCAGGGCATTTGAACTTTTGAAAGTCAGAGTGTTCAAATTCCCGCCAGCCAAAAAGATTTAAAAATGGACGAGTAGCCAGGGTAAGACATAATAATTTAACGCATTCTCTGGTTAAAAGATAAGAAAGGTTAAAACGAGCTTTCGATCACCAGTCTGCAATCTTTTACAAGTGATGAATAAAAAGGGCGAACATGAAATATATACAGCAAAACGAGTGAAAAAGAAAAATTATCATAAAAACAAATATTCTTAGTGGGAATAAAATGCTAAACTAAAGTTCATAATAAAATAGAGTATTGTCTGGGTAATTGTTTCGCAAGCAACTTCTCCAAAGCCGAGAAGATGTTCAAATGGTCCAAAACCTAATCCTCAAGGACAAATTTTTAGCTTCAATCATATCAGTATCACTATCTGTGCTTTGCAAACAGTGATATATTAATGACACATTCAAAAACTATTTTGAAGCTGTTTTGAGTGAGCCATTCGCCCACAAAGGCAAAATCCTGTTCTAGCTTGAAAAACTCCTCAACTCCCAAAAACCTGGAAAAACCCATGCACAATTCTACTAGACCAAAAGAAAAATCCATTTCAAATTCCTCCCCCCTATCAAATTCCCCACTCCCAGGACACAGTACACAGTCAAATGCTGGTGGGGGATGGGAGGGGGGAGAGGGGCATGTTTAAGGTTTAATTGGAACATAATGCAAATAAAGCCACCTCTCATTACGTACAGCTGCAATGGTCTCGGAAATTCCATACTGATGCCATAAATGTGCTAGAACACCCTTACTGGCTGGGACCAATGAGTGGTGACAAAGTCAGATAACTAAACTAAAAAACAATAGAGCTAGTTTTTCAGTGAGTGACACGGGCATACTCAGAAAAAGAAAATCATTTATGGCACTCATCCACATTTCCATGTATGCCTGTCTCATTACTGCCAGGTTGCTTTCCGTGTACATCCCATGCCAAAGATATGCCAAGAGTTTCGAAGTTCCATACCAAGCAGCTGCCAAAGTGCCTACTCCAGGAAAATGTTATGCCGACCGCCTGTAGACTCTAATTTTTACACTGGGAGAGATATCCTGGATATTTTTGGACAAAAACAGTTCACTTGAATGGTGGAAGTTTTCAAAAGCCTAGATAATTTTTCATCATGCCAGTGCCTATGAGGTAATCATGAGCAAGGCAATACCTCTGTCTTATGCCACTGTACGCCAAAGACCACGATCGTGCGCCAGCATGCCAAGTGATTTGGAAACCTACGCCAAACATATTCGGTGTAACCTACATAAAATGCAGCCTGGTGCCACTGGTTGAAAAAAATACCTCTTATATGATTTTTAGTTTAGTTATCTGACTCTATTACCACTCATTGGTCTCTATATTTATTCACCAGGCTTAAAACATAACATCACATTTCTTTTACACTGACAAATTAAAATATTTATAACAAACACTTCAACATGGTTCTAACCTTTTATCAAATACTTTTGCCCATCTATCCAGCAACGGTATGTCACCATCTTTGGAATTTTTTGACATGCTTTGATTTCTATAAATATTTATGGGAAAAGATAAAAACACAAAGCTATCATTTTTAAAGTAAAAAAACAATTTGTGACATTATGTTGCTAAATATAAGCCTTGAATAACAAGCTTTTGCCACAGAAATTCAGAAAACATCGAATCCAAATAATGTTTTGGATTTAAGTAGATACACTACTAATTCTAAGAGATGGTGCTTAAATAAATCTATAATAGGCCTTATCACGGTTTTCGACGCCATTTTGACGAGTAGGCAAACCCGCTTGAAATAACAGTGTTTGTATGGAAATCCGATGTTAAACAATTTTAGTAAAACATCGCTTCTGAAAAATTCATGAATTGTAAACTTTTGGCACTAGGAAAATGATTTTAAGAAAAAAAATTAGAGGATGTAGCTGTGCCAGAAAGCGTCCAGTGGTGTTTTGAACTTTCCATACATTTGTCTGTAAGCGAACCAGCGGTGAACTGCCACTAAAAATAGTTCGCGGGAAAAAAATACAGACAAATGTATGGAAAGTTCAAAACACGACTGGACGCTTTCTGGCACAGCTACATCCCTCCAAATTTTTTTTCTTAAAATTCTTTTCCCAGCGCCAACAGTTTCCAATTCACGAATTTTTCAGAAGCGATGTTTTATGAAAATTATTTGACATCGGATTTCCATACAGACACTGTTATTTCAAGCGTGTTTGCCTACTCGTCAAAATGGCATCGAAAACCGTGATAACGCCTATTAGATTGTTAGTAGGTGTTAAACAGGACATTATCACGCCTTTCGTTAATAAAAAAAAACAGCTATTTGTATGGGTGGTTTGCATTGCCCCCATGTTGGTGGACAAAACAAAAGAAAATTTGTTCACATAGTTTGCATAAAAATGGCAGTGAACTCCCAGAGGAGAAAAACGTTATGTTCCTGTCCACCAACAAGGCCGCCATGACGTCACATGCAAACCATCAATAACAGACAACAAAGTTTAATTTCAACTCTATATGTCTTAGCTTACATTTTCCTGATGTTTCAACCCTGAGTGTCGCACTGTAAATACCTTTTGTATTTGTCTTCTTCTTCATAGAGACCCAATGTTTTTCTGCCGTAACGTTTAAACACTTAAACGATTGTTAAAAGCAACTGCAGTTAAACTGCATTGAACTCGATGAAGTTTTTCGCCTTACAGATGTCGTAAAAGATGCCTGACTTTAAAGTTTTGAGTGATGAGTTTATTTGATCCACAGTTTTCGCAGTGTGGCAACAAATATATTCGGAAAACTACTTGTTCATGTAGAACTCCAAACGAAATTCCGCAAGGCCATTCCACTCAGTTGTAAATAAGACGCCATCTTTGTTTCTATGCAAAGTAATGTCACGTGATAGTGATGATGCAAAATTACGTTTTGGCGCCAAATGTTAAAGAACCATTACTCTGGGAAAACTGATAGATTATGCTAATAAAATAGAGTATTATGCTTTTCGGCGTCACCCATGAAACCAAGGTATTATGCTCAAAATTATGCTTGTCTGGTTGTACTGTATTATACGGAGCCCGGTAAGTGCCATAGTCATCATTCTTTTTTTTATAGCGTTCGTAGTATTATGCTCCTAATTATGCCGGACATTTTTCCCTCTCTACCTATTACAGTCACTTCACCAGAATGAAATGAACATTCGAATTTCTCTTTGTAATGTCCGACATGTGAATGGAATGTTAAACATTTCTCTGGAAATCTTTCCGAAAAAGACGAATTAACAGAAGAAAAAAGATTCAAAATACTTGGGATACAATACTTGGGATCTTAATGCTGTAATGTAAAGAAAAAGTCATAGCTTTATACCGCTATGAGCTATGAGCTTTATACCGCTAGGGAAATTTCTACGGGAACTCTGAAATCTCGTTGGGGATGTTCAAAACTGACATGTAAATTTCAAAACTCCGTTCAAATTTCATTACCGGTCACGCGTGACGTGAATTGACTGTAAATAAACATTCATATACAGTCCTTTATATTATTTTTGAAAAAAAACTTGCCAAGTTACTTTATTTATGGAAAGGAAATTCCGAAAACAACGACGAATTTTTTTCAAAATACAGTGAATTTTGAAAGCACTTTAAATAATTTTGGAAACCGGCATTTTTTTCACGATAACCGGTAAGATTTACGTGAATAGACGGCAAAAATAACCGGCTACCGGCTCCTAAAAAGAACCCTGCTATGTGTTTTTGGACTTTTTAGCCTCAACGCATGCGCATTACAAACCGAGCTGTTCTTAATGTGGTTTCAAGTTAGATGCAGCCAAAACACACAGGATCTCATTCCACCCTATAATCCTACATGGATGATCTCCATAAGGTGTCCAGGTAAAAACGTTTGTACATGAAGACGTTCTCCGAAGACGTCTTGAAAATTAAGCCTACTTTTCGTATGACGCACTGTTTCCCAACCGCCCCATACTTTCCCGACTAATGAAAACTGGAAATCGTAGACGTCCCCGATCGTCTGGGATGGCCACAGACAAATCGCGAAAATCGGGAGTGAATCTATTTCACGGCGCGTCCCAGATTTCTGCGATGATCGGCGATCATTACCGACAAATTTGTACTGTTGGGGAAGTCGGTGGCAGTAGCTCGTTCGTACCAATCCTCTAAATTGCTTCCAGTTCCAAACTTCCCCTCGACAAATAAAAAAGGCGTCTCTCACCGATGAATACCTGGCGATTTCACCACTCGATATCTCGGCAAAATCTGGGACGGTCGGGAAACAGTGAAATCTTCGATGGTCTGGGATTTTCCCGTCATATGAAAACTAGGCTTTAGTATTTCTGACAGGAAAATCAAAGAGGACACTCCAAAAAATAGACTTACAGTCACGTACAATTTATTTACACAAATATTCTTTTTCCAACGCAGTTGCATTTGCCCTACGTCCGCAGAAAATTCCTCACAAAAATATATTCATACATTTGTAAATAAAATACGATAAAATGAAATGATAAAATAACAACAAAATTTTGTCC
This sequence comes from Pavona decussata, assembly GCF_977016875.1. Classification (NCBI taxonomy): domain Eukaryota; kingdom Metazoa; phylum Cnidaria; class Anthozoa; order Scleractinia; family Agariciidae; genus Pavona; species Pavona decussata. The sequence goes on along the minus strand of NW_028145538.1, from coordinate 907,611 downwards.
TTATTTACATCAGAATCAATCAGATCAATTAGCAATGTCATGCAGTATACTAAGCTTTATAACATCCCGGGTTAATGACATAATTATTTACATTAAAAGAAATCAATTTGCTTGGCTTAATATTTCTCAAAGAAAAATCGACACCCTGTGAGCAGAGCCTTCCTTGCTTCTACTGACTTATGGAAAGAAAGACTCTGCTAACAGGGTGCATAAACGATGGAAAAGATAAAAATTTATACACAACATGAATTTATTGAATTCCAATTTTGCAACAGAAATTCTTTACATTGGAAAAGTGGTACTGGCCAAATTTCGCTGATTGAAGAGTGGTTTCACAAATGACCTACTGTGTTATCGAGATGCCTTCATATTAGGGTGTGTTCGATTGACTCTATTCCGGAACAGGAATACATACTATTACAGTGATGACAAGAAATTCCTCGTGAGAGGTTTTTGGAATTACTGGAGGATAAAATTATTCTTAAATATCATGTGTCGGCGAAAGTTTGCAGGTATACGGAATACGATCAATCGAACGCAACCTTAGACTTCAATTATGGAACTGTTGACGTGTTCGGCTTGGAGCGTATCACTTGAAGATTACGAGCTCATGATACTGCTGAAATAACCAAAAAAAAATCCAATTGAATTGAGCCAAGCTTATTAAGAAATATTTGGGATGTAAACAGAAAAAAAGAAAGAATTCCGTGTTACTTTACGCATATTTACAGTCATATTTGAAGCCCAATATGAAGACTTATTAAGATACTCTCTTACACTAATAATGTTTTGTTTTTTTTGTTGTTGTTTTCTTTTTCTTTTCTTTTGTGTTTTTTTTTTTTTTGTGACTAAAATAAGATACGGAATTAAGAAACTATTTGATGTCAATAATGGTTTTTTTTTTCGGTTTTGTTTTGTGACTAGAATAAGATACAAAATTAAGATACTATTTGAATCAAAAAGGTTTTTTGTTCTTTTGTCACTAAAATTAGATACGGAATTAAGAAACTATTTAACAACAATAATTTTTTGTTTGTTTTCTGACTAAAATAACATATGGAATTAAGATTCTTTTGGACACCAAAAATATTCTTTTTGTTGTTTTTTAACTAGAATAAGATAAGATACTATTTGACATCTGTTTGACATACTATTTGTTATTTTATAACTAAATTAACGTACGGAATTAAGAAACTATTTGAGTTATATTGACAACTTTCTAACAAGTCAATGAGAAAACTAATAAACAAACAGGATAGGCAGAATAATTTCAGTTGTAAGGAATATCTCAGGTCAGCAGCTCAGGCTAAGGTCCAGTCTCTGGCGGTTTATCTGACTCTTCGCGTCTAATTCGGCCCACTACATATTGAAAACACAAACAGAAGAAAGCAATTTTACAATGGATTAAACAGAAATTCAGTGTAAGGTTGCTGCTTATTGTAGTTTATTGTAGCCTTGAGTCTTGAGTAGCCGTGAGTCATTAACGTCATTTGAAGCCTGATGGGACAAGTCAGTAGCAGCTTCCTTGGTCTGACTTGTTTGTAAATGTTTCGTTTATCAACAGAGTTGATAACTAAAGATAAATTGGCCACGAGTATTTCGAGGGTTAGCCCTTCGCCACTCTAACGAAGAGCTAACGCTCGAAACGTCAGCACTCGAATCTCTTTAAGATGGCCAATTTACCTTAAGTTATCAACTCTGTTGGTAAACCAAACATTCGTTTTTACTCCTCACCCACGCAGCACCACAGTTTCTTTAGAAACTAACCCCCTTATCCATTTATGACTTGTTTGTTGTCTGGCCTCGTGTCTAAAGTGGCTCTTTGTGTGTAGAAACCAAAAGCGGAACAAGAGACTGATAACACTATAATGGTTTTGAGGTATGAGCTGTTGAATTGTCGAAGATTGTGCGAAAATAAAGGGCACTAGCAGTGCAGCAGGTTTTGCCCGTTCATTTTACACAGGTACAAAAAATTATTTCCCCTTTCAACAAAAATTCCACGCTGATTACAATGTCCTAACGCACACTAACCCGACCTTGTAGCATACTGGGATTGATTACGTCATCACGATTTATGGAGCCATTCTTTAGACATTGCATGGAGTGTTCATGGGCAAGATACATGAAGCCCTCCTAACTAAGTTAAGACGTATCTTAAGTACTGTTTCTTAACAAAAGTCTATTGATGGAATAACAACGTATTATTGTACAGAAACAGCACTTGGATAGATATCTTATCTTAGAACGTCTTCGTGAATCTGACCTCAGGAAAACCTAATTCTGGATCGGAGAACTCCATGGATCTCTCCCTTTGATTTTTTGCTACTTATTCCCCATTCGCACCAAGACTTAAACACGCTTAAAAACTGTTTAGTTAAACACATTTTAAAATGGTTTTCTTCATAAAAGCTGCGTTCGGATATTTGTCGACCACAGATTTAGCACAAATGAAAGCAGAAGTTAAAGTTTACTTGAATCCTATGTCAAATCCAATGGTTCAGCTTTCTGTTACCAATTTTCATTTTGTTTAACCTGGTTTAATTAAACATGTTTTGTTGGTGTGAATGGGGCTTTAGTTACGATAGTTAAACTAGCCTCTGCCAGAACACTGGGATTGCAGATGGAATTGGCGATGGGACAGCGTGAAAAGAAGTAGAGAAGTTAAAACGCTCTGACAAGACGCCATATAATTCCTGTCAGGTTGTGTACTACGTTGAGTGTGACATTCAGATGATAAGTGACACCTCTTACCGTTAATGGCCGAGAAGGGGAGTCCTCTTCCTCATCTTGAGTCATCTCATCTTTACTCTGCAGCAATTCAATACTGAGTCTCTGGTTTTGATTTCTTAATTCATAGTTCTCCTGTTTCATTAATCCAATCATGGAATTTGATGCTTTTATAGTCTGCTTGTAATTATTGTCGTACTCCTGTATCTCTCGTTTTTCGGAACCGATCCAGAAAGCTTGGATTCTTGTCTCCGTTATGTTCATCTTCAAATCCCCAATCAGTTGCGTTTTTTCCTCTAATTCTTTTAAAGCGGTGTTAAATAGCTCCCACAAAACATCCTTGTCTTTACGTGCCGTGCTTTTCTCCAGTTCCAAACGCGCAGTAGCATCAGTGACTTCTTGTAAGAGTTTTCCTTTCTCTTTCTTGGCGCGTTCAAGCTCAGTAAATGCGAGTTCAAGTTCATCTTGTGTTAGTTCCATAGCTCCAAACCTTATAGTTTGGGCATGTGCATCTTGACTCTTCTCATTCAAGCAGATCTCGAGCCTTGCTTGTGTTTGCTCTAGGGCGATGTGCATGCTTTCGAGTTCTTCCTCCAGTTGGTTAATAATGTCTTCGTATTTTGACTCTGTACTTTCAAAGCAGGACGTCAGCAATTGTAATCTTGCTTCTGTTTTCTCCAGTGTGTTCGACCTTTCCTTTAATGAAGTGTACATGTTTTGGAGTTCTTCTTGAAGCTGCCTTATTATGTCCTCATATGCTCTCTCGGTACTGGCAAAAACTGACTTTTGTAATTGAAGCTCTCCTTCTGTCTGCTCTAGTGCATATTTCTTTTCTTCTAATGAGATGTGCGTGTTGTCAAGATCTTCCTGAAGTTGTTTAATAATCTCTTCATGCTTTGCTTCCTCACTGGCAAGAAGTGACGTTTGCAGTTGTAGCTTTGCTTCAATGTGCTCTAAAGTGTCAACCTTTTCCTTCAACAATATTTGTGTGCTTTCAAGATCTCCCTCAAGCTGTTTCACAGTGTCTTCATTATTTGCTTCCGCACTGGTAAGAAGTGACGTTTGAATTTGCAGCTTTGCTTCTGTGTGCTCTAACATTTCTGTTATTTGCTTTAACGAAATTCGCGCGTTTTCGAGTTCTCCTTCAAGTTGCTGAATAGTGGCATCACGATTCGCAATGATCTCAATACTCTCGTACCTCAATGCTTCTAGCTGATTGTCTCTTGCATACAATTCGTCGCCCAGCCACGCTACTTCATCCACCATACGTTCATACTTTTCCGCAGTCTTCGCGTTTTCGAGTTCACCTTCAAGTCGCTGAATAGTGGCATCACGATTCGCAATGATCTCAATACTCTCGTACCTCAATGCTTCTAGCTGATTGTCTCTTGCATACAATTCGTCGCCCAGCCACGCTACTTCATCCACCATACGTTCATACTTTTTAGTCTTCCACGATTCTTGTCTTCGACCAAGCATTGATTTTAATTCGTCTAGTTCTTGAAGAGAACCCTTCAGGATCTGATACACATGCACCAACTGTGTTTCCACCGCCTTGGAGCTTCCAACTGCTGTTGTGGTCAGCAAACTTGCCGACATTTCCTCATCTGTTTGCGAGGTCAGCTCTTTAGAGCCAGAGTTCAGTTTGTCTGTACTTAAACCTTTTGAATCATCCTGCGCGTCTTTGTCAAAGGACAGCTCTCTGTGTCCAGCCTCTTTTTTTTCTTCTCGAGTTCCAACCTCTTCAACTGAACAGATATCCAAGTATGACGCAGAATCATTTAAGACGCAATCATCCGGAATAGAGTAGATGTCAGAATTCAGGGTGCAGGAGTTATCAAAGAAATAATCCACACAATTCTCCATTTCTAGCACACGTTGCTTGAGAGTTTCTGCGGTCTCTGTCATGAGTGTTATAGACTCTTTCGTTTGATTCAGTTCATGCTCTTTTCGTGTAAGAAGTTGTTTCGTACTCACTAGCTCTTCCTCTATATCTCCTTTGTCTTTCCTTAACTTTCTTATCTCATGTTTTCTCCTCTTTTCCTTCCTTCTCAAGCACACGTTCTTTTTCCTTATTTCTTCTGAATAAATGACCATTTCACTTTCAATCTCCTTCTTGGCTGCTAGCTCACTGAATGTAAGACGTTTCAATTCAAGTTTCACTGTTTCCAGCTCAGTCTGCAAACTTTGGTTTTCGATCTCAAACGCTTTAGTCTTCTCTTTCATAGTAGCAATCTGATTCTGCAGCTTCTTGTTCTCCTTGTTGGTCAATTCAACCATTTCGGTCAGAAAATTGTTTCTCTCCTCTGCTATTTCCGCCAGGGATGCACAAAGGCTTTTTCTAGTTTTGCAAAGTGCCTCTTCTTCGTGTGAAACTTTGGACGGTTCTTCTTTAATACAGTTCAGTTGTTTCTGGTGGTCTCCTTGTTCAAACGAAACTTCATCGTTCATAACTGACAGCGTTGAATGCCTTCGTGCTTTGGACTGCTGTTACAGCTTTGAAAGCGTTCAGCATTTCTTGCTGTAGAAGCTGCTCAGAAATGCTCACCACAGTTGTTACAGACCTCTTCTGCTTCAAACCATTTTGCAAAGTCAGTCTATCATCAAATTCTGCTGTAAACAGACAGCCATTCACAGACGAGCAGTACTTTCCAGATATGTCATTCACTCTCTTTTCCACCTTTGACGCAGCACCGTCTCCACCAAAGGAAAGTTGGTTTGTCTGGATACTCTCATCGTTAGAATGAACAAATGCTTGGTCACTGGAGAGTGGCACTTTAAGGTACACGCCATCATTCGTCTCATCTTCAATTTCTTCTCTCCCGATAGTTGCCAATGCCGCTGCCTTCTTTGCTTTTATTTTCTTTAGTTTGCGTTCAACTTTCCTTTTCTCCTTTCCGATCTTCTTTCTCTCTTCTCTTGTCAACATTTCTCCTTCCATAATCTTCTTCTCCAAGCGGCTCATGTCCTTACTAAGATCACCAGTTCTTGTCTTTATCTCCTCACACTCCTGACTGATTGTAGCTTCTTTTCCTTGACTGACTTTCAACTCTTCCCTGATATTCTTGATTCTTTCTAGGGTTATTCCATTTTCCACTTCAAATTGAGCTTTAAGCAGTCTTGCTTTGTCCTCCAACTCAGCCATCTTTTCTTTTCCTTCGCTGTCCATTGATATGGATTTAAACTGATCAATCTCTTCATTGCTGACCGTGCTATCTTCATTGTTGGGTTGTTCAATTTCCTTGACCGAACTTGCCATGATGGCATCTTGCTTCATGATGTCATTGTTTTCGAATTCATCTTTTAAGTTTTCCTTTTTCTTCCTAAATGATAAAAAGACACAATAACCAAATGTCAGGCTGTGTACCACATTACGAGCACGAGAGGAAATTGTTTTCTGAGAAACAACCACATACGTTTGATGACGTAGCACTTACGACAATGTGTTAAATTTATCATTAAACGACTCAAAAGTTTCAAACACTTATTTAAGGCAATCAGAGCAGTAAGCAGGTCGGGGAGTTATTATCTGACCACGGAGTTATTACAGTTGCTTGTCAGGTGGTCTTTCTAAGGCAAACTAAGGAGGTGGCTTCGCCGCTATTTTTCTTCCGTTTTTGCAAAGAAGATCTTATTTTTAAGGCTTTTAGTGCAAAACAAGGTTAAGGTTTTTCATCGTCTTGTTATGTCACGCCAAACCAGTGCATAAACAGTTCACGCAAAATGAGTCCATTACATTATATATACAAGGATAGCGTGTTAACCGAAATGTATCACGGAAGGCGCGTCTGCAAAGTACGCTATACAAAGAATAAACTGCAAGGAACAACAAACGAAAATGCTGCAGGTACACGCAAGATTTGTACAGCTGTCCAAGGTTGCAAATTTTTTACTCTCGGTTTGGTCTCTATCTTGTCGCTGTCGTGTTAAGTTTTCTACGCAGTCAGATCAGCCTTGCAGTTATTTGAGCTATACAAAGCACTTCCTTGAGCGAATTCGCACAAAAAGCGAGAGTAGCGCATCAAAATATGAGTCACGCAAAGGACACGCGCAATCACATTAAATGAAACTAAACGCGTTTGATCATTTATTTTACTTACTTGGCTGTCTCATTCGACCAAGGTTGCACAGTTGGCAGTTGCTGCTCAGGACTTGAGATTGAATGGCGCTGGAAGTCGTCATCGACATCACTGGTGCTCATGGTGGTTTCCGCTGACATAAGATTTGCATTCTCGCAGGCAAAGTCACAATCCAACTGTGGCATGACGTCATCTATCGTCTTAGAGGGTGAGATATCATTGGCCTGGTTATCGTCACGTGGTTCCTTCTTGGTCACCTATTTGTACAAAACAGCATAAACGATATACTTTTTGAGACCGAAGATCAGACTCGAACTTGACTTGAGCTTTTCAAGTGAATATTTCGGTGAAAAAGTTCATACCGATCCTTTCATTTCACAAAAGTATTTTTTGGGGTGCATGATCCTTAATACGAAACGATCGCCTACGCTGTCTTCCTATCAGCAGATTTTCGCTCATGTTTACCTCTGAGCCTTATCGCTTGACGTTTACTGTCATTGAAACGTGGTGCGCTCTTGAGGAAAAGGGTTTCCTATCAAAGAGTTCGTATTAACACGAGGTGCACAATATCATATCCAGGTCATTTCAGGGTTCTTCGTCAATACAGGGGACCAGCTGGTAAAGAATAATCCTAAGATCTATGGTTACGAAATGGAGTTGCTAACATGAGAGATGGTGGGTTAATTATTTACTTATGTCGAGAAATGCACCTAACCCTGGTAAAGAATAATCCTAAGATCTATGGTTACGAAATGGAGTTGCTAACATGAGAGATGGTGGGTTAATTATTTACTTATGTCGAGAAATGCACCTAACCCTGAATTTGGGTACTTCATATAAAACAGTCCTTTTTGTCGTTTTCATATGACTTCATGTTTGACAGAATTATGTGTGTTTTATTGAGAGTTAAGGTTAGCGGACACCTTGTGATACAGTTCATGAATATTTACCTTTTTATTTTCCAAACGAGTCAACTGTTTTGGCGTTTGAGGTCTCACTTCCTTAGAGGCCTTGTAATGGCTGCGCTCTTTGTACTGATGGATGGCTGTTATAAATATTCAAAATTTTCTGTTACTATTTACAGACAGAACACTTTTCAAAAAACATCCCTTTTCTAATAGAATGCCGTTCAAATCCACCCATTCACTTTTAGATCTCCTTCTCTATCACGTTGTCTCTCCAACCCAGCCTTTCATTAATACGTATCTGTATAATACGCCTCTCTTTAACAGTACCTCCCTTCTAATATACATTAGTCGTTTCTAACAGAAAACCAAATACAAGGCTGATCGGACAGCTAAAAGGGTAATTTTATTGCCCAATATTTCGGTTAGACAAAACTAACCTTCTTCAGGGGTTTCGCAGACAGAACGCACTTTTGAAATGCGTCGTTCTTATTAGTAGTCCCTTTTCTTATACACCCGTCTAACCTCTCTCTATTACACAACCGCTTCTTTAATTCGCCCAAGTCTCTAACAGATCCCCAAATCAATCAATCAATTAATCTCTCTTTCTCTCTCTAGGGTCAATCAATCAATCAATCAATCTTTCTTTCTCTCTCTAGCGTCAATCAATCAATTAATCTCTCTTTCTCTCTCTAGCGTCAATCAATCAATCAATAAATCAATCAATCAATTAATCTCTCTTTCTCTCTCTAGGGTCAATCAATCAATTAATCAATCAATCAGTCTTTCTTTCTCTCTCTTGCGTCAATCAATCAATCAATCAGTCAATCAATCTCTCTTTCTCTCTCTAGCGTCAATCAATCAATCAATCAATCTCTCTTTCTCCCTCTTGCGTCGATCAATCAATCAATCAATCAATCAATTAATCTCTCTTTCTCTCTCTAGCGTCAATCAATAAATCAGTCAATTAATTAATCTCTCTTTCTCTCTTTAGGGTCAATCAATCAATCAATCAATCAATCAATCAATCAGTCTTCCTTTCTCTCTCTTGCGTCAATCAATCAATCAATCAATCAATCAATCAATCTCTCTTTCTCTCTCTAGCGTCAATCAATCAATTAATCTCTCTTTCTCTCTCTAGCGTCAATCAATCAATCAATCAATCAATCAATCAATCAATCAATCTCTTTTTCTCTCTGTAGCGCCAATCAATCAATCAATCTCTCTAATGGACGGTCTTCATCTCTAATACGCCCCCTTCCCTTACAGATTCCCTTTTTTCTAACGTGACCTTTTTCTACTCCGCCCCTGTTTCCTAGAAGATACCCTCACGAATGATGGAATCCACTCCTTTTTCTTACATACCCACCCTCTAACACGTCCTGTTTCTAACCATGCCTTTCATTTAATACCTGCCCCTTTTTAACGAACTAACACATCCCACATTCCCGTTAAAATCCCCCTTATCTAGCCCCACTAACCCCCTCACTTTCTCCTAAATGCAGATTATGGTTAATGTAGAATAAAAATATACAACGTAAAATAAAGCTGTTTTCCCGGTTAAAATCAAAATGCCGTTTAATTAATCACCAGAAGAAAAAACATTTCAGTACCTGAGTCTTTTCTGAAACGTTTTTGGTCTTTTGCAGACTTTGTATTCTTGTGAAGTTCTTTCCTGTCTGGGCTTCTCTTTTTGCACTCTGTCTTGATGGGAATTCTTGATGGCCGCTTGTTTCCAAGTTTGTCCACGGAGTTCCTCGACAGATGTTGCATTTTCTCCGTTGCGATTCCCGAGCATAATTTTCCGTTGCTGTTGTTGTTCAGCCGAGTTATTCTGATTGGTATTTTAGATTTTTGCTCTCCTGCAGACAGGCGATTTCTGTTGCCATCTCCGGCAATCTCTCCGCTCACAAACCGCGGAGCCATCGGGGTTCGTCAAAAATTTCACGACGACCTCGAGCAAAATACTGTAGATGGTTTCGTTTTCTTGTTAGCTACGCGTATCTGGTCTGTTCTTTTAAACTTTTTCTTTGAAACTCACTTCGTAAATCTCAAAAATTTTCCCGCTCCGAAAATAGGTTCTGACCGCACTAAAAGCTGAAGCGAAATGATTGTTTTCTGTGTAAAACCATGGAAACCATGCTCCACCATTTCGTCACAGACAGTGATTTCAAGACGTTTCTTGTTCGAATGCTCGCGCAAATTAAAACGTGCAATTTTTCCTGAAGGAAATGTATATCAAGGTTTCTTGAATTTTTAGCTCTCTAAAGCAAAGGTCTTTGTCATAAAGTACAGCTCTAGAGCTTTATTAGTGAGCAAAAAATCGATTGTAGCTTGAACCACATGATATGCTTCATACATTTTTGTCGCGGCGAACGTGAAGAGCAAAAGGAAATGTACAGATTAAGAATTTGTGAAATGAATATATATTTTGTTGTTGTTGTTGTTGTTCAATCAGAGGTTAATTCATAGCGTTTAAAAGTTAAGCTTATTCTAGCAAAGAAATATGCGAAATGTGAAGTGAGAATAAAGTGAAATTAACTGAGCTTACCAGAATGTACAAATCCGAAACCAGTTCAGCTTAATTCGTTGGAAAAAAGAAAAAAAACTGAACATAAGTCGATAATGTTTGAGCATAATACTAAGTTAATCCAAAAGATAAATTTGAAAAAATGTTTCATGAGAAATTAAAGCTTTAGTTAGTTTCCAACTGTTGTGAAACTAGTCGTCGACTGAGATTCCGCCTGCGTCGCCAAACACCGAACTTGCATCCGAACTTGCATGAAAGTGGCGCTTCTCTCTTTTTCTCCGGTTGTTGTGAAGCAAACTGAGCCGCCAAATGTTGAAATGAAGAAGATTTAAGGAATTTCGTCGCCTCCACACTTACCCTGCCAGCCGAGTTTCTCTTCCCTTTTGTTGTAAGCTTTAATAAGCTTACAGCAGGTGCAGATCCGAAAGTCGTTTGGCAACAAAGTTTAGCAAAATACTCCCTTTGTTGGATCAACATGTAAGCGTTCCGAGGTTTCATCTTTTGTTTTTGATATTGCTAGTAAAAAATAAACTGTCAAGCCAACTCAATGCAGAAAGCAGAAATAAACCAATCAGGAACAAGGGGGAAAAACGTGCAGAGCAACCAGAAGCCAATCAGAAGAAAGCGATTTTGACAGTTAGGCAGTCGTTTGACAGGCAGTTGACAGGCGGCTTTTGAACATTTCTGCGGATCGTGCATGCAAAACTTAAATTCACCCTTAAAATTTAAAAAGTGATCCCTAACCCATTTTGTCGCTTCACTTTTCATATATGATTCTGTATTTTTAACTTTCTACGTATTCAGAGGTTTCTCCTAGTTCAAAATTGTTATAGTTCAAATTATTGGAAAATCAACGACTTTCTTCAATGCTGTTTCGTAGTTTGAAGTTTTTAGAACTTTTCTATGCGTTTTTATGAGTGTTTTTAGGGTTTCGTACGCTAAGAATAATAGGTAAATGTACCAGTCGCCTGCTTTTCTGGTACGGTGGATTAAATTGTGGCTCAGACAGGTGTAAGTGAGCCCGAAACTATGAGGAAGCCTTTTTTACTCGCGTATAGTACGAGAAAGGGTCGCGAAATTTAAATTTTAGTATGCGCCCGTCATTTCGAAAAGGTAAGAATTTAGGTCCTGGATTTAAAAGGGTGGCCGAAACACTGAGCATGTGAACCCTACGGGCTTAGACCGTATGATCAGCAAAAATTAGCTACAAAATCGAAAAAAGTTTAAACAAACTTATCTAGGAAAAGTCAATGAAAAGTGTCGCAGATTGGCTATTCAAATTCCAGTACCACCATTTCATGACATAGAAATTCTGTTTTCATTCGCCTTGTAAAATATAATAAATAAAATACTAAATATGGTTCTTTTTTAAGCCGCAAAACTGAATCAGCTGTCTCCGATGGAAACAACTATCAGATCTTTTCTCCTGATCGTTCAAAAGTGAAGTCGTTGTTTCCGGTTATCGGCCAAGGGAAGACAGGAGTCCCAAGTTATTTACACCTTTCTTCGGAGTTTTCCTAGAACGAAATGTCGGAGGTCACCAAAAAGCGTGAGGTGTTTATCAAGTTAGACTATATATAGGACTACGTCTCCTTGAACATGTCTCACAATATTGAATTTAGAGCGAGTTGTTATGAGCGATTTTATCGAAAATAGGCGTGGATCTTTACTTCATCACAGCCATGCGAAGTCAACATACCCGCGCACTGACGCAGTTTGATAAAAACTTAAACTTTTTGCACCTATTGATCAAACCTCTCGCAAAATGAGTCATCCGATGTGGAACAGCGTGTTTTATACTCCTCTCGCAAGTTACAGGTTAGTAATGGGATGCTTAGCTTGTATGAATCGTTCCTGAAGTGAAGATAAACAATTTGAAATGTTGCGGGAAAAGTACAGAGTAGATCAGAAATGGCCATTATTTCGATTTCCTCTACAGGGCCCGAATAGTAGTAATCCTTCCTCTTCTCCTTCCATGGTGACTGTCCAAAATCTCACTCCAGTGCGGGTCAAATCAGTGCCAGTTCACATCCGTAGCTGTAAAGGATCAGAATTCTCATTCTGGTACGAAAACTTACGCTAATGTCGTGTAAATGCTGTATTGCTAGTCCTTCCTTACTCCTTTTGGTTCACATTTAATCACGCATTTTGGCAATTGACAGTGACACAGCTTTGAACGTTTTCATCTCGTACTGGAGTGAACTTCGTAGAAGTGCAAAAAGAGTCATTTATTATCAGTGTAAACACGATAAACCAAACCCTTTCGGGGGAAGTAAATATCTATGTAGCTTGGGTTCAATTCATGACAAGTCGCATTCATACGCGTTTCGTTAAATCAACTGAGGCCTCAGAAAAACGGGAAAAGCAGCCAGAGTGTAACATGGCTTTCGGGTCGTTGAGGTTCCCAGAAGGGAACGAAAGCTTCCGGAGAGAAGGAACAATAAAGAAATGTGCTCGGGAGGAAAGATTGTAATAATAGGAATTGAAACCATGCATTGCTTTGAAAGTGCATGACCTAGAGTTGAACAGAATGCAGGTTCGATTGCTATCTGCAACTTGAATCGTATTCGACCCTATTGAAATGTAAGACTCTGAATTAGAGTAAGAACATAAATGCAAAACCACTTGAGATGCTGGTCAAGGGACAATCTCGGACCAAGGGGTCGGAAGACTCTGTTACGTGGGAACTGGGGGAGTTCGTGGTACGAGGTTGATCAAATTTAATCTGATACACATTCCTGTCTTTCATAAAGACGTTTCAAGTAGGTCTTCAAACGTCTTCCTCGTTTACAGGGCTTCTCCTTTGTTAATTGAGAGCGGAAACCTTGGGAACGACTCGTCCTCAGGCGCATCTCCAGCCACGATGGGACTGTTTCGGGTCCTTCCCATCACATTTTGCGCACCTGTTTTCCCGCTCTTTTCAGGAAATGCGTTGGCGCCCACTAATTAAGGGAGATTCTCGTACCCCTTGATCCTCTCTTTCCCAAATAGTTTACTTTAATGCTAATTAATTACACGTACCAAATAATCGGGCCGATTTGGTCAAATAATACTTGGCAAAGAAAACGAGCAAGCATGTGAAAATAGGCTCGATTTTTAAAAATCTGTGTCAGTGCTCATAGACTTTTAAAAACAAGGCCAATTTTCAACCCGCGCTTCACCAATTTAATGACAGAAAAAGAAATCGCGGCCGACAAATTGTAACGTGTAAATTGTCCCATTCGATTGAACCTCGTAATCAGGCGGATAAATTAGGGTAAATTAGCCTTTAGTGTGCATTAATTATGCAGTCTGCGGAATTCTGGACCTTTTTGTTACACTTCGCCTTCAGGTGAGTGTCCAAAATAATTCAAGCTGATGTACCTTTCTTTCATTGATCTCTTAAAGTAAAGTGTATCATTTTTTTGTTGTTGTTGTTTTGTACTTTTTGGGTTAATTCACTTCGATTTTGCAAGATTTTCTTGGGCATGAACGGCATTTTTAACGCACTGAAATGCTCCTAAGTTTAATTCAAAATCTGTAACGTATCCTATAGAAGGTCATAGAATCACCCAAAGCGATATTCTGTGAAGTTCTGTTAGGAAGGCCTAATTCGCCTCACCAATTCGGATTGATTTACAAACGATAAAAAACTACTTGGGAAAATTAATTTATTTTGTTTTCACAGCGACAAAAAATACTGAAAAATATCGTCACGAGAGCGAAATCCAAGAGGGTCTTGGGGGGGGGGGGGAGGTAGCTTTGACGGTTGACAGTTAAATTTACCGATTTTGACGATTGACGGTTACATTTTTGGCTATTTAATGGCTAAAGGTTAACCCCATTGAGACTTTCAAATGAGGTCTTCAAGGATTTTCCGAAAGCCAAAAACAGGTTGTAAATTTGGGGGATATAGGATAGTGATCTGCTCTCTAACACTTTCTACTATTTAAAAAAATCAGCAGACTGCGTCAGCGCGCAAAAATATTTCTTTTAGCTTTAATTAAGAGACAGAAAATGATCTTTGAAAACAGGAAACGACATTTGAAAACAGTTTCTTAAAATTTTCCCCCTGGGTTCCCCGTGCCGAAATGCGTCATCGATCTACGACGCATGGTATTCTGAGGGAAATAAATAAAGACGCGTGCAAATTTTCTGAAACTGTTTCTAATAGTCATTGCGATAAAAAAAAATGCCGTCTAAAAATACGGCACTTAGGAAAAGGAAAAACAGACTGATGTTTGTATGGCGATAAATAACAAACCGGAAACTTTTCTTAGTAAGAAGCATTCAACATTTGCTATTTTTAAAAGGCTTGGGGGGAACTACGACAGTCACTGCACGAAATGATTCGAATACCGTTCCTTACTCAGGTCGCGTACAGTCATTATACAGCGTTGTTAGGGAAAATATAAGGATGTAGAATGATGTATAAGGTCTCGTATAAGGTCTTAGTATAATACTTTTTGTCCTATCCTGAGGTATCTTGTACATCTTTCTCAGAAAACAAGGAATCAAGCGCATACTGTCCATAACATCGCCGTTTCTATACGTCACTGAGTTTTGTTGGTGTCTCTCTGTTTACTTGTCAGAATAATAAACAATTCAGTCGGACGGCAGAATGGTTCGATCCCGGTGCTTGAACCAGTTGCGTTCAGTTTCACAGAGTTTGCGCTTATTCTTTAATATACTTGTGTTTGTGCTTGCGTCGCCAGTAAAACTAGAACCATGCTTTACTCGGCTTTCAGTCCTGAAAGTTCAACAATCCCGGGGTGAGAAATGCAAACACAAGCATAGAGTTAACAATGTTCTCATGCTAATACAGCCTTGCCTAGCTGTGTTGGTTATGAGAAAAGCCTCTCAATTAAGGGGGTATTTTGAGTTTTTTAAACAGATCAAAAGATAACAAAAAAACACTCAAGAATACGCTCATGTTGTTGTTTTGTTAGTTTGAACAAAAACCACTTGCGCAAACCTAACATCAGCAATCAAAAACAACATCGGCTGTTTTCGTCGAAAAACTATCGTTTTTATAGTTTGAGTGCAAGTGTTTATAAATATACTATTTTCTTAGAAATCAGCTACGTTTTAATTGGACCATAAAGCTTCCGTTTCCTCTTGTACGAATGAAGTTCCGTTTTCAATATTTATGAATTTTCGACATCTGTTTTGTCTAGAATACCTATCAACTGTGCTTGCTGATAGTAAAGTAATAGATTTACGGCTATCAATATCGAAACGGAAGGGATTCTATATCTCTGTTTTTCCTCGCATCGAAAAGCTCAATGAAATACGCCGTGTGAAACAACGCAGGGTTTTCTCTACGATATCTTACTGTATTGAAATCAGAAACGGTTTGTTTGTATGCGTGTTTGTTTGTTAGTTAGATATAGTATAAAATAGTTGATTTCACGGTTGGGGAAGTATATATATTGTTTATAATAATTCCAATATTTCGAAAGGCATTCAGCGTATTTGTTTGTTGATCCGAAGTGGGCGTGGCTCTTTACCACAGCTTGTCCGTACATGCCCATGACGCAGTTTGTTTAGTGTTTTCGCGCGCTGACTAGCACTTCTCGCTGAATGAAACTGTTTAGAGGTATTCAACCAATAAACAGACGTGGAACCAAGCATTTTACGCTTCTCTCGCAATTCCCAGGTTCGTACTTCCAACATTTATTTCACTAAACTGCGTCATTTAGCCCCCCCGGGGGGGGGGTACTCCCCTATATAAGGTATATAGGTATGTGCCGCAACGGTATTGTTTTTGAGCCGTTTTGGTCTGAAAACATTTACGAAAGTTTACAAACATATTTTTCTTCTCAGTACGTAACTAGAACGACTAACTGATAGCGAGAAAAAGAATAAAACTAGATAAACTATGTCATTCCAGCTTACTTTTACTCCTTGCGTCAACTTCCGCCTGAAAACGGAAACGGTCTGAAAACAGGTATGAATTTTAGAGGTCAGGTCTGAAAACGGGTGTGGAAAATGGCATGTTTAGGTCTGAAATAGGGTCGGGATTTAAAGACCCGGGCGGCACACCCCCACCAAGAATTCGGAGGAGTACCCCCCCGGGCATTTAGCACAAACAGATTAATGTCCTGTCGTGGAAAGATGCAAGCCCTCAAGCCACACCTTTATGAAGCAGGACACACCAGTGTAGCTTATATAGAGGAATAAGCATGTACACTCCCTTCAGAGAAAATATTCAGTCTAATGCTTAGATAGCCTAGCCTGTGAACAGCAGACGTACGACCGGAAATAGTATACGTCTGCTGTTTCGCAAGGCTACAGATAAGCCAACTTCCTGAAAAAAAAAATTTCGGCTAATTTTTATGGGAATTATAAAGCTAAGCTTATTTCGAGACTAAAGCTTAACGATTTGACCTAATATAGCTAATTTAGGCCAAATAAAGCAGCCTAATGTAGTCCCATGCGGGGGTGGAAATACCAATCACATTGACGTTTCCATTTTACACTGAAAAGAATCCACTTCTTGTGAACAAATAGGAATTTATACATAAAAAGAAAACAGTTTCCGTGTTTCTGATTTGTTCATAGAAACACATGTCTAGTACACCTCGAATTCTACTTGCATTGGTAGTTTGTATGATTGGCACGAAAAAAACAAAACAAAGAGCGGTTTTTAACTGGGTGTCGAAATTAAAGTAATTTGATACAGTCGACTGCCGACAACTCGAACCTTCAAGGGAAATTGAAAAAGGTTCGAGCTATCGGGAGTTCGAGTTATCGAGGGTAAAAATATATAGAAAATGACTTGAAAGGAAACGCAAATTGGTTCGACTTAGCGAGGGTTCGAGTTATCGGGAGTCGACTGTAATTGCTTTGGTCATGGTTTTGCTTTACCTCGCTCTGTGATTGGTTAGCAAAACTCGCGCCACATTCTCAGCCTATGAGAAGCAAAACCAAAACCAATCGTGCATGACTTGTTCAATAGACTTACTCGCCAGCATTTTCCCGCGCTTGGCGCTGGTCGGTTACATCCATTTACTTCGAGTTCTGATTGGTTCATTGCGCTTTCTACTTCTCTCACGATTGGCCAGAGCAATTACTTTGGCCGGTTTGGGTCTTACGACACTCAAACGAAAACTGCTCTGGAGATATATTAAATTACCTCACACTCAAAGAAAAATACTTTATAAATTAGTAACATCCCGGGCATTGACCATGTAGCTTTTGCCCGTGGAAGGGGTTTACATTGCGTTATATTAGGGACATGGCCACATATTTAAGCGCAAAAGATCTCATTATGCTCCCCAAAAAGTCAGGGGCGCCCTTTTCTCGAAAGTCCCGGTAACTTACCGGGCCCGATAAGTATCTTTTTAAATGTTTTTTTCGCCGATTATACAGTGATTACAGACTTGGTACTTGGCCAATGTTTTTATAGAATAATAAGATTTTAAAATCTAGTATTCAAAGCTAATAAAAATTGCTTCTAAGAAACATTTATCACCAATTAAAGACACTTATCAGGCACGGTAAGTTACCGGGACTTTAGAGAAACGGGACCCAGTGGTCCAAGACGGAAGACAAAACATTCCCAGTTTTGTCCGCATTAAGAAATGGAGTTTAAAAACAATAAAGAGTGCGACATAGTTCATACGTTCCTGTTCACCCGAGTATTCACTAAACATTCATCTAACCTTAGACTGAATTCAGACAATCTTTCAAACTGAGGAACGAGATATATCGTTCCGAGAAACCATAAGCGGGATCTAATTACACTACAAAATGAAGGCTTTACCTTACTTTATGACTACCAAAGCGAAAGACTATCCTATTAGTTTTACTGTGTTCTCTCGAGTAACGCAGGGATGTGGGAAGTGAAGTTCCCTCTTTCTAATTTACATCAATCGGGTGATGTGTGGAGCTACAGAGAGGCGGCAGTGCGGGATACAGACAGAGGTGTTTGACAGAACGACTAAAGACCTTGACTTACGTTGCTTTCTTATGCACACCAGCACATGCAAGGTAATACAGACGATCTAAAGCCTTATGGGGAGATAGGCAGTGGGGCTTAACTGAGCTAGGTACTACTAGTAGGAAGACCAAGGTACTCAGGTGTCTTAAACAATTGCAATTTTTAATACTCATATTCAGATTCAAGGGATTGCCGTTGAATTGGTGGATTTTGGTGGACATTTTGAAAAAACTTTTCTCCCCAAACAAACCCTTAAAAATTCGCCAGTACGCAACAGTTGTCGCGAAACTCAAATTACCGGCACATTACAAAGGTCATATAAATGCTCGTGGAGCTTCACCTTAGCGTATCTTTGGGAAAACAGGATGCTGGAGGGAGATCAGGGACAGGTTTCAAGAGAGATAAATATTTCCACATCGGCGTCGAGGTTTCTCAAACTTTAACAAATATCCTATAGACCAACTAGAAAACGATTATATTAAATAGCAATCCTGACCTAACAGAGTTTAACTCAAATAACTTCGGAAATTTTGAGAAACTTATTTTGTAATGAGACTGTTGTTGTTTAGCCTGCGAACGCAGACGTATTTCCGGCTGTCGCTTCTCACCGCATTCGTCTGCGTTCGCATGCTAGTTGTTGTTTAAAATTTGTGGAAATTTTAGTCACTTAATTTTAAACTGGGACATCCTGCTATGTTAAAAAGTAGGGATGTTTAACTTCAATGCGCATTCACGTGCTAAAAACGTGAATTTCGTACGTACACCAAACCACAACAACAACAACAACCATTTCTTTGTTCCTTTTTTACTATTTGCTTACTTACAACTTATGAGCAAAACGACTGCGCACGCTAAACGTGCCTATATTTAGGTTTCCTACGCACTTGTCACGCAATCCTTTCTTTGAACTCAGCATGCAGATGAGTGCGTGACGATGCTGAAGAGTGTTTGCGTAGGAGGCTAACTACCGGTTTGAAGAGTTGACAAGGACCTTAAGCAGTTACGACGTTGACGTCAACTGACGAGAACGTCAGAAAACAACAGGTTCAATTCAATGAGAAAAACAATGATACAGCACGTTCGCTCTAAGTTTTGGGACATTCCTCTGCCAAGGTAAAGGTTACTTGAAGGAAGGCGGCGAAGTTTTCACTCTTGTCGCTTTATGATCTTGGCCACGGTTGCGTTCTTTACCAATTCAGTTTCTCTCGGATAGTTTGGTAACATTACACAGATTTGAACTTGTTGAAATAATCGCGAAGTAGTTCAAAAAACCTGAATGAATCAGTTTTCAAATGACATCAGGCTCGTTGGTGTATTTTTGTGGTTGTTTTGAGTTTCCTAACAAAGGGAAATAGTCAAAATGCGTCAATGGTCCCACTTGAGAAATTACGTACAGCCGCTTCAACAAGAGTGATATTATTTTTTTAAAATTGTACACAATGATTTCCAAAACCTGCCGTGTCATGTCAACAGCGCAAGGCGATAACTGCACTTGTAGACACCCTCGCACAGACGATGCGCGTGCGGGGCGAAAATAGGGCGTGTCTTTTCAGCCATCCTCGTTCAAGCGCGCTCGAGACAGCAAACTGGAACAAGGATGAGATAAAAAGTTGCCAGAAGATTCCGTGTGTTGACATTTTCGCGACAATTTTCGGTCTTTCCGCATCGGCTGTGCAAAAATAGCGTTACGTGAACACGTGCGAATTTCCTTTGCGCTGGCGAAGCGTCAAGTTAAAAACAACAACAACAAAACGAAAACTTTATATCAACGGTGACGATGACATGAATAAACCTTCAGTGAATTCCACCAATGTGTTTCATGGCGGGTTAGTGGTCTGGTTATCGATGAAACAGGCCTGGAGGGTTCTTTAACACCGGAACTGATCATCTTCAAGGGGGCATTGCCAAGTGCATTTTTGTTGTGCCTTAGCCAAATTGCTTAAAAGACTTGACCTGAATTTTGAACTTGTGCTTATCAACTTGGAACTGCTCTTAGAGCCTCGAGAAGGAGATTAAACTGAATTCTAGAGGAAAGAACAAACCATGATCCGTTAATTAGTAGCGTTTTTTTCTGTACACCGGGTAGAACGTGAAGAAACAGCCCCAAGTTTTCATGCTGCAATCCGTTTTCACTCTAGCCATCTGCAGCCAAAGACGATTTATAACAGTTTCTGTTCTTTCGCAGTGTAATTTTTAACAAAACTGGACCATCATTTTAACGTCTCCATCCGGACACAAATATAATTTTGTGGATATTCAAAGTGGCACTAAAAATACGGGATATTGCTCCTTTTAGTTTAGCCCTTCAATAGCCCTTTTCACGGTTTACTCTGCTCATTTGAATTACAATGAAATCCAGCATGTATGCGAGGCAATTTCGGGCTATTTTGTAGTTTTAGCCCGAAATTGCCCCGCATCCGGGTTGGATAATATTGTAATGCAAATGAGAAAAATCAACCGTGAAAAGGGCTATTAAGCTCCAATATAAGCATGGACGTTCTTCTCATTGCTCGGGCTTTATTTCTCAGGATACTTGTTGGGAGAACTGTTTAAACATTTACAAAATTCTTGCGACATTTACTTTTGTTGATAAAATACGTTATTCGCACTACCTGTATGTTTAGTTGCCACATCTGTGTTTTAAAGCCGGGTTTATTAAAGAGCATACGACACAAAATTCTTGAGCTTATAGATATTGAAACCCGAGGAAAAATTTCGTGTCGAATGCACTCTACGATTGGGAGACTGTGATCTTAAATATAACGGAGATATTCTTCCATTCTTGTAAGCTCCAACATTTCAGTATCCATAAGTCTGTGTAACAGCACAAAACTTCTTCTTTTCCTTCGGCTTATGATTCATTCAAACCGCGAAACATTAGCAGATGAATCCGTAGTATAACTTGCACCTGTTTTGTTATTTTTGACCGCTTTGTTTCTTTAGCAGCTAACCTAATAACGAATTTTTTCTCGTAATTATATTTGGCTGTGTCCGGTTGCAAGGCCAGCCGAACTAATAACGGACGAAAAAACACCGCTGTCTACAAGAACGAATTTTTTCTGCGTCCCGCCGTTTTAACAGTTTTATAAATATTCTTGAAATTAAATCCAGCAATTTTTTGAATCGTACCGCATAGTCACTTTATATCTCTTGTCTGTTGCTTCCGGGTTTCACTGAAGACAGAAGAGCCGCTACAACCGGCTGTTTACACCTTTTAGAGCTCGATTTGGCCGCGAGAATGGCTGATTGTTTTCTGTTGATTGTACAGGAAAGAAAACAATAAAGAAAGGCTTTTTTTATCGTTGGTGCTTGCGTTTCCGGTCGATTCATCTTCATCAAAAGAAAGAATCTCTCTTTCAAGTGTGCCTCGTGTCGATAGGTCAATGAAATGCGTGTTGCGTTGAACAACGCAGCACTTTTTGGACATTCTCTCAGAATATTGAAATATAAATGGTCTGTTTTATAAGCTTCTCAATCAATTAACAAACTTGAACTGTTTCAAAGCGATTTTATTGTAAACGGGCATCGGGCGGGGCTTTTCTTGTTAACCACAGTTATGCGAAATTCAAATGCCGCGCATGCTCTTTCATAAACTCAGAATTGGCATAGCTAGCTGACATCATGCTTGCGCGCGTACAAGAAAACGCTTGATCAAACTGGTAAAAACTTCTCGCAAAACTTCTACCGGACCGCTCTGCTGCATAAAATGAATGACCAGTTGATGAACGAAGCTTTCTTCGTACCTGTTGCTGCTCAAAGGTTTGTACTGAATTACTCATTCTACAGAGATCATGAGGGCGATAGAGAACTGTCAGAGCACAGCATGGAAATTTATTCTCTCCGTCATCGCCGAATATCAGAACTTTGAACTTACAGTGAAGTATGCTTTTGTTTTTTTCTACTCAAATGACGAATCAAGCCCTGATCGACCTTGACTCGTTGCTATACAGCGTTGGCGTTTAAATGTAAATTAAATTTCGACACTGGGGAAGTTGTAACAGCCAAAAATATCACTTTGTGTGTATTTTATGTTATGCGTGGCCAGTCACGTCTGCCCAGCTTTACCAAGTTCGTGGGATGCCACGCTGATAATCTTCCTTAGGATCTCACTGGATCTAAAACTCCAAATATTTTCTAAGCGACAAACCGGGGAAAGAAAAGTGAAGTGAAAGTTAACACAGCGATGGGGTAAATGTAAACTTTAATTTATTTAATTTAACTACGTGCTCTCTCGCACTGTACAAATCTCCAACAGCGCTGATCAACACTTGCAAACTGTTTTCGGTAACAAAGCTCCAAACAACACTTTAAATCGTCAAGCATCAGAGGCGAAACATGTCGCACGACATGTACAATAAAAAACATTACTGAAACGAGACGAAGCTCTTGGGTACAGCTTGGAAACGTGCTTAGAATTTCTCTCACAGGTTCGCCATTGACTAGCACAGGAAGTGGTTAGTAGATTCTTCTAAAACGTCGAAGAAAAGAAAGTGATTTTTTCCCTAGACACGTGCGTCTTTGAATACAGGCGTTAAACCGGGGAAAGCTCTGAGCAGTTGAAGTATATTGACTTCGTTTCCTTTCCAATTCCTCTGAGAGATTAAGCATGTCAAAGAAACAAGAGGTTGGATTTACTTCGGGAAGGAAACGAAGGAGTTCTTTTGTGGGTTTAAAGCTGAACGATTGTTAAAATACGTTAAATTCACGCCTACGCTTCTGCTATCATAGCAAAACAATTCTCGTGGGCAAAAAAGCATTCGTGACAATGAGTGCAATGACAAAAATAATGTTTTTTTGTCGCCTGAACAATGCCAGGAACCTTTTCTTGTTACACCTCTTTAACGCTGTACATTCATTCAAAGGCAACTCAACTGTTCATTGACCATGATTGGGTTCGTTCTTTTAGACGATAAACTACAGACGTGTTTTGAATTGAGTCAACATAGAAAGGGAGTCCTTTTTAGAATCTTTCATTGTTGTTTCACAGCTTCCGGCGGCGCAGAACTTTTCCTCTGTCGTTACAGAGCTAAAAAAGGGGCAACTAAAGTTAGTTTTGTAATCTGGCTGTGACAGATATGTCCAAGCGCGTCCGTGGCAAAAATTGTGAAACAGAGTAGTGAACCCTTGTTTGTGGCGTTGACTTGAAAACACTTTAAAACGTGAAATGGAGAAGACTTCAAGTGATAGTATCCGGGCGTAAATGTGTTGTTTTTGTGGGAATTGAAATCAGGCAAAATCAAGATTTTTAATATTATTGAAAACCGGCACAGCCGGTCGAACTGACAAAAAGAGAGAGAACAAGACGGACAAACAGGACAAAAGAATCTGCAGCAAGTCGGTTATGAGTTGGTTCCTTTATAATGCGTGTTCAGAACAATTTTATCAAAACGGGAGGGTTTTACCTACAATCACGCAGATTCAAGCTTTACAACGCAACCTATCGTGGTTTTTTTTAAAAACCTGACCAAGAGGCCTGTTCGATAAGAAATAAAAAAAAAAAGAAAAATTTCCACACTGTCCGCTCTAAAGCATCGAAATCCGAGTTAATTTAATGATTCGCCGAAAGAGTGGCAAATAGTAAATATCCTTGCTCGTGGTTAATTTTATTTTGGCTTTCATGATCGCTGGTTTATCTGCTCGTTAAGGGTTTTGGTCACGAAAGGCGTCAACCTCTTTGGAACTTCCGAAAGCTGACGAAACTTAAGTGAGTTTGCCGTGTTTGACTGGGCATTTTTTAAAGGACGCATTCTCTCCTACGTCTAGCCTAGAAAAACTGCAACCTGTTAAATAATATTATCTTTCTTGTTAGTGAATGAGCTATCAGCTAACTGTTTCTCTGTGATTGCTATAATACCTTTTGTCGCCATGTCGAGAATCCATTGTCGGGGAGATTCAACTTGGCAGTCGGCGCTTCGTCTAATCTCGAGAGGGGTTTGATTGTTTACAAAAATCAGTCAACGAACGAAAACATGCTTACGGAATATATACGGCTGGGAGAATTTTCCTTGTTTGGTATTGCCTCGCTAAAGAGCCAGCGATAATATGCAGGCAGGTGAATGAATGATTGAAACATATTGCACGGACCCAGTGCTAATTAGAATTTGACCGATCAGCGCCTATCGTGCATCACGTACTTGCATTTCCCTTGTCGCTCGTTGAATCGCGGCCTTTAACGAACCAAAACTAAACAGAAAATTGTATATATATCGCATGGATCTCGAACGGAACAAACAAGGCGCAAACAATGCCAGGGTTCTTGGAAGAAACACATGACCTCCCACGGTGAAAAATTGCTTCGGGCTCAGAAAGAATTTGTTTCTCTCCGTGAATGCACGAAAATGAGGGAATCACGCGAGTGTTTTTCGAAGGGAAACTTTGTTTTTTCAGCCCATCCGTAATGAGAAACGATCACGTAGACCTTACGCGAATATTAATTTTTTAACTGTAGATCTAAAGAACCCACGCTTTTTGCCGGAGCGATTTCAGTTCCGACTTGTGTCAGATCGAACCGTGTGGTCATTGTGATGCCTCTCTAAACAGTTTATTAAAAGCGCTTTTCTTTCTTCAAGCCTTTGGTTCTTTGACGGGGCAGCTGGAGACCGAGAAAGCCGACCGTTTGATGCGGTTTTGTGGCGTTTAACCACTCGCTTTCACGAGTCCCTTCACGCGGAAAAGGAAACAAAAGCGTACCTCTATTTTAAATCACTCTCGGTGATGACGTCACCGGCAGGCTGAGTACAAGGTGCAACGATTCCATCACGTACTCGCGTGATGCGTCACAAGCAACCGAGTCACGAGTTTAGATTCCGGCGGAAAATCGCCACGTTCGTCCTTTAATAGCGTCGTACAAAACATCCTTAACTAGTTTCGCGTTTTCACAGCTTTTTCCGTGACTGTTGCCGGGAAGGAAAGGAAATTTCACTTCGCCATTGACCCTGACCTCCACAAGTAATTGATGACTCATTGTTATGTAATTCGAGCCCGCGGTGTTTTGGTCCTAGTGAGCATGCGTGGTGCTTTGTTGCCAAATACAAAATTCCCCAAACTTCTGGAGATATCGGGAATCGCGTTCGCATCGCTAAGTTTGGCGCAGGAAAAAAAGTATTTCATTCATGATTTCCGCCTTTTCTCGTTAGGTGCTTGCTTACCGAAAAGGAGAGCCAAGACTTATTCAACCCGAAGATGATTGTCCCAGTCATGGGCAAGGATCCAAGATGGTTACTCGTTGAGGTTTGCAGGGAATTTCAGCGTGGAACTTGTTCGCGGACAGAGGACGAATGTCGTTTCGCACATCCACCGGCTCATGTGCTCATTCAGAATGGAAAAGTCACAGCCTGTTTCGACTCGTTAAAGGTACTGCGTTTTTCTCTTCACGGCAGTATTTTTGTGGTGTTATGGATTATTTGTGGTGACATTTTCTGCGATTTTGGTCACAATCTACGGACTTTCTTTTGTTGGTACAGGTTTTCGAGAACTTGTTGCGTCGTTCTCTTGCGACGCACGTATTTTCGCGGGTGTTTCAAGTTCCCGATTTTGTTTAGCGTGTTATGACGGCGCATTCTGAGAATTGCGTTTTAGAATTATTCACTTTCCGTGGGAATTTTCCCAACATAGGGTTCATTGCTTTTGACAATGCGGTTTTTTTTAAAATGTCAGAAGAAAAACATAGACTATATAAGGCACGGCGCTGTCATATGCAACCTCAGCAATTCAATATTTTGAGGAAATGTTCCATGTTTCTCTCAAAACTACTTAAAACTTTGATTGTGAATCGTCTAAGTGGCTATGGTGGGGTTCTAATTTATGTTTGTGGGTCTTTTGTTTGATTCGTCCAATATTCGATACTAAACTGCTTAAACGGGTAGTAAAATATAAACTCGGGCTTACAAATTTGCGTACGTACTGTTATGCAATGCAGCCCTTGTGTCAAAAGGAAAAAAAAATTGAAAGTCCGCTGTTTCGTGAGTCACAACTTCAAAATTTGGCCATTGCGTGTTTGCCTTTCGTGCGAGTAGCGTCGACTTATCCCAAGCTAGTTTTCGTGACTAAAGAGCAAGTTCGTATTTTTTTTTTCCTGCACGAATTGTGTTATTAGCTGTTCGGTGGTAAACGCAACACATTAGTTTGCCCCGATCTTTCATTCATTCTACAAAAGGAGTTGCATTGGTCGATTCCTTAAAATCAAAGATCAATTTATATGAAATTTGGGTCATTTACGATACTCAGCAAGGGCGGCCCTTGAACGCCAACATATGGGCAAAGAATTTCTTTGTTCTTTCTTCAGGGGCAGATCTCAACTCACGGAATTAGAAAATTCTGAAATTTTCGTCCCCACTCATTTCTGGGCGTTAGAATAAAAGAATATTAATTTTGGGCGATTACATGTGATTGCTTTAGGGAAAGGATATTCCTGTACTGCCCGTTGCTGAAGCTAATTGCGTGTTCGAGGTCAAATTTGTTTTCAAGAAGAGCTCACGCGATTGTTTAATTTACTGGCTCATTAAATACTCTGCTCTGAACAGTTGGAACATCGGTCGTTCTTTCTTATCGGTTTTGCGTGACAGTAATTTAAATTTGCAATTATCATCAGCCCGTGTACTAAGACAAAAGAAATTGGAATCTTGGATAAAACTTCCGTTGGTTCTGTTGGCTTTTGTTTGATTTTTTGGACATTTCCGCATTGGCTTGAGGAATTCTTTTTGTTTTAGGATTTTTTGCCAAAAGGGCATTTAATTCGGGATATCAGAATTTTCAGCCAAATTTGCTGATTTGCATTTAACGTTACAGTGATTAATATTCAGTTTTTGTGAAGACCGTTTTATTTGAGAAATCTCGTGAGTTTTTATTGCTGAAACAGTGAAAGTGTTCACTATTTATTTACTAAATCTCTGATTCCTTGTCTAGTATGTTCATATCTGGCCATTGTATCCAGTATTCTTGAATTGACCTTGAGAGAAAATTCATTTTATAAATACATTGTTCCTGAGTTGACCTTCAAGGAAATTTTATTCATTTTCATTCTTTATAAAACACATGTTGTGGTTTTAGAACTTTTTAAAGATCGTTTTCAAACAACCTGTTACAATGGTTTGGATAACAATAGTGTCAACTTGCCAACATTTTAAGATCTCACCATTGTTTTCTCTAACTTGATCTGCGTTGGAACTCAGACAGAAAATCTTGCTTGCCAAATTTTTTGGCTTGCCATTTTTTAGCGTTTGTCGCACTTGTTTTGGAGGCATGTTAAATTTATTATTTGCAAATGTTATAAACGGTTAAAATGCCAGTTGAGGTGTAAAAAGAAGTCCATGGAAAAAGGCATTCAATGTGACTTCTTTGTTAATAGAACCTCAGTGCAAAAACACCAGCATCTCTTGTGAAAACAGTTTCATCTTTAACGGACAATGTCAGCTATTTTAAGTAACACTTTGAAAAATTACACCACTGGAAACCAAACAAAATGATAGCCCAGTTTTGTTAAAAGTTACTGTAATACTAGTGCAATAAAACTATTTCTATTTGTCCTTGGCTACTAATATAGTCAGGTTAGAAATGGATGGCAACTTGAAAAAGCTGGTCAGTTCTTTTTTGAGTCCTTCTCCTGCACCTTGAAAATATCGTAAAAACTGACCTCCCTTCGCGGAAACCATGTGCGGTATTTCTGACAATGTTCTATTCTAGGAGTGAAGGTACTTGGTTTTTGGCTTCAGCACAGTATTGATCAAAAATGTTTTAAGTCCCCATGACATGATAAGCCCCTTTAAGGCATCTAGCTTGCTCTAGCACCAAAATTTATCTTTACAGCATATGTTATAGGTTTTGCTTTTATGGATGGTGATCTTTCTTCACTGATTTTTATAAAAATCAGAGTTAGAAGGACAAAATTTGAGACATAAACCTTCAAACTCAGTTTAATACAAAGGTTTGACATGCTCTGATACGAAGGGCTGATACACTCTGACAAAGAGCTGATAGTTCAATTGTCAGCTTTTGTTAATGAGTAATCTCTTCAGGTCAGCCAATTCACCTTACTTTACCTTTTCCCAAGGTTAAATATTTGTTTTTCTACCCCCCCCCCCACCAGCAATACATCACCACAGTTTCTTCAAAAACTAGCCCCTTTATCCATTTCTTGCATTATAAGTCTTTTCTTGTGTCTGAGCAATCGGATGGAATGCCTGGTTGTTCTCGCCTAAAAACATTAATTGCTTTTCAATTTTGTGAAGGTGTGAGAAATAGTTTGTCTTAATGATAACATGTTGGAATTTTTGATTTGCATGTGTTCTAGCACATCCATGTAGTTAATCCTTTGTTATAGGGCTGCAGCCATAAGTCCACTTGTTTCTTATAAGCAGTTTAGTCTGTCTTTTCAAAGTTTAAAGCACCAAGATTTTGAGATGTCTCCCTCTATCTGAGCAAGAACAAAGGAAAAAAAACCTTTTTGTCTGCAAGATGTGATCAAAAAAAGAGGAGTGCAGAAAAGAACAATAGTCAAGATTTATTTTTAGTTTTTGTTAC
This sequence comes from Pavona decussata, assembly GCF_977016875.1. NCBI lineage: Eukaryota > Metazoa > Cnidaria > Anthozoa > Scleractinia > Agariciidae > Pavona > Pavona decussata. Next base: position 878,928 of record NW_028145538.1, on the reverse strand, counting down.
TAGCAGGGGGTTAATCTGGGGACTTAACCCTTTGACTCCTGAGTTTCTCAGTAATTTCTTGTTAATCATGACATGCACTCATAAAAAAGCCTCTACCAACTTTCCTTTGAGAGTTAAGTACCTATAACCATACATATTTAGAAAGTAGACATGTCAAGGATTCCAAATAATTTATTAAGTTTTGGTTAATGATTCACCAGTAAAATAATTTATTCAAAACGGCGACTGAAATGAGAAAAAATGGATCTTTTACATACATTCTTGTTTAAATTTTCACCTTTGTATAAAGGAAAAGTGAAAAAATTGCAATTCTGCGAAGTATTTAGACTCTGTGAAGTACATTCCAGTTATTTCAATCTTCCTTCTCGCGTATCTATTTGTCTCTGTCACCAACAAATCCCACAGCTCATTGGTAAACAATGCATCAAAGAAAACAACAGGTAAGGAATCCACCTCAAAAGTCGAATGTTCGACCATGTTCAGGGCCTCTAAATTCAGGGTACTGAACCACAAACCTTTCGTTAGTTGCACTCCACTCGATAGGTGGGTTTTGCTGAGCAGCTCTTTGTTGTTGGCGGCGTCTTCCAACCAATACTCGACGTGCTGGAGCTGTCGAGGTGCTTGCTCGTTCACGTTGTTCAAAACCACGTGGCAATGCGGCACTTTCCGACTCTGAATAATCGGACCAACTTGAAAAGAAATCGTCGCTGCTATCCGGCGTTTCAAAGATTATTCGATGTATTTCGACCATGTCATCAATACGATCCGCCATTTTTTAAGTGCTCGCGAACAGACTTAAAAAAAACTCGAGGAAATTTGGTCTAATTTGGCGAATACTCAGTGAGTGAGAGTGAAACGAGTGCGTAAACAACTTCATGTAAGACGAATTAAGTGTCTTTCGACAAAAGATGCTCCTTTGCGCCTCTATGAGCCTTTTTTAAGTCAAAACGTACCCCTAATTTGGAAGCGCGCGTAAATGCGCGCTCAGGAGTCAAAGGGTTAAATGCTATTCTTGTCCTGCTTAGAGCCTATATTCAGTTTGTACTTAAATACGTCAAAGTCAAATACTATGTGACTGATATTATTAAAGGGCAGATGTTTGGACATGCTACATTCTTCATGTATTTTTTAAGCCATCAAGGCTGGCGATGCTATCTGATGTGCCTACGTTTGTTTTTATAGGTGACAGTACCTGCAATGTTGAAATAAATAATTATTGTGACTTGCTAGATTTGTGATAGATGTCCATGACAGACTCTCCACTGTTTCTTTGTCAATGTTGATGTGTGAAAGGCTAGGTTATCATCATCTTGGCTTATCGATTATCACTGTAATAAAATAAGCTATCTCAAGGGTTATTATGAGATAAAGATAAGCTTGTTAGAGTTAATCTCTGAATTAATGGTGGTTTATTTCATTGTAAAACGAGCATTGAAGGGTCAGAGTTCCTGGGTTGAAAAATGGTGTATTTGCTTTTATAACAGTGGTCAATGCCAGGCATTTAGTTTTAAGAAGCAGAACTTTAGAATACTGATATATTGTTGAGCTTAATTTAGACTCCATTGAATATTGTAGTGTTTAAATTTAAAGCCAGACATGTCAGGAGACTTTCTGACAATGTGTCTAGACACATGCTTACAGCTTAAAATGTCGTGCAGTACTACACTGTAACTTAAAACCTTCCTGATAGACTTTTTTAGTGATAGGATTACAGCCAACCTGCTGCAGCTGACTTCTCTATCTATATTTGAGTTTTATCTGATTTCCAGACAATATTACAAACAATTGCAGCGTTGTAGTAAAGAGTGTTTAGCCATTTACTTCTAAGAGATCGTGTTTTTAAAACAAAAAAACATATAGCTATAAAGAGAGTAATGCTTGAATGCTTGAGGATTTAATCTACAGACTGAAAGAACTTTACAAACAGTACCACAGGAAAGTACTGCTCAGTAGCTTTGACACTTGAATGGTCACATAATTTTTTGGATTCCACTGACGGATTGGATTCAAAAATGTTCAACCCACCTTGTACAACGTTATCAACAGTACTACAGGAAAGTACTGCTCACTTGGTTTCATTTGAATGGTCACACTTAAGGATATCTTTCACCGGCATATAAATTAGAACCATCCATAATAAATAGTTCACAAGGAAACAACTGCACCTTAGCTGTTATTTGAATAGTTTTCAAGTCATATACCGTAGGAATTTGTCCATATAGTGCATACATATAGATTTGGAAATTTAGAGCCTTGATACATGAACATGATGAGTATGGTTGTGAAGCCAATGTTTTGATGTGTTCTTCTGTTTTTCAGGGACGGTGCCGCAGAGACAAATGCAAGTATTTACATCCTCCAAAGCACATCAAGGCTCAGATGGAAAATAATGGTCGTTTTCTTCAGCAACAGCAGCAGCAACACCAGCTTGCCTTGCAGCAACAAGCTTTTGCACCCCTTGCACAGCAGATGCTTACAAATCCATCGTTTGTAAGTGTTCTCATTGTTAAAGTTCATGGAAAGGCGATAGGTCACATCATAATGTTTAAATTATTACTGCTTCCAGACTGTGGAATGCATTACCTAATAGCTGGACAGGTTTTTTATTAGTTAAATGCAACTTGATCTCAGATTATTTTTAGATTTTCAATTTAAATGTTATTTAATTTTAGATATCCAGTGTATGACAATTTTTAAATTTTGTATAAAAGCTGTAACACTAATAATAACTACTGTAAGGGCCATTGAGCTCATGGAAATGGTGCTACCAGCTGTATATAAATTTATGTGATACTAGAAGTATGAAAATTAATGCCTGTTTTCTAAAGCATAATGAGAGAGGAGTTTCTTTAGCTAGATTCTTGCGCATAACCTTTGGTGGTTGGCCTTTCAAGAACACAACGTGCTGTCAAGTTCTTAACTAGGGTTATTTGGTGTGTTAACCTAGTGCTAAAAATTACAATATCCTTTATTACAGATATCTACCTGGCCCTTAAGTGTACCTGCGTCAAATGGAACATACCTCCAACAGCCTGTTGCATTTCTGCCGGATGCATCAGCGCTGGCACAAACTACGACACCAACTCCATCAAGGAGACTAGACAAGTCAGATAAACTGGAGGTCAGAAAGGGTTTGAACTATACATATTAATTTAAGTCATTATTTTTGTGGTGTAGTAAAATCTTGTTTATACAGACACCCAAGGGGTAAATGGCTGAAACTTTAGTCTTTAAGTCTGTAATCATTTTTGTGAACATCCAGATACTGTAGCTCTTTACTCCAACTCTATTAAGAGTGCAATATTACAAAACTGTTAGTTAAGAACAACATGGCTGTGTGCAATATTCAAAATATTGACTCCCCAGTTCACTATCCAATATTGTTTAATTGTATACATTAGATTAGCTTTCATTTGATGGCAATATTTCAATTTTTTGTCCACGGACTCAAAAAAGTTTAGAACTACCTCAAACAGGTTGAGAAACTGAGCTCCACACTTGCTCATAGTCGAGGAGTTTACATACATGATGATAACAGAATCAAAAGCAAAGTAACCTGGATCACAGGAATGTGCTGCTCAGTAGATTCCGTGTGGCTTACCACTGGAATTAACCTTTGCATAAATCAGCATTAACATGGAAATGCTTTTTCATTTACCCTCAGGTATGCCGGGAATTTCAGAGAGGACTGTGCTCGAGGGAAGAGTGCAGATACGCACATCCTCCAAGACACGTGTCTGTTGATAGCTCTGATGGTATGATTACGGTGTGTATGGACTTTATGAAGGGACGATGTCAAAGGGATATGTGCCGCTACTTTCACCCACCAGCCCATCTTCAAGGGAGAGTAAGAGCTGCACAGCAACAGACAATGGGGGTTAGTTACATTGTGCTTGGTTGCATGTTTTTAAAACATAGCATTAGTCTGCAATTAAACAGAGGTTCCTGTTTACTGCTTTAACCTTTCACATCTTCTACCTCCCACGGGGACATAATTTATATCAAAGGCTCCTGTGAGCCAACTCGTGAATGCAGATGACACATAGTAATTGAAATTTAGACGGCTACGGAAACTTCCTCAAAAGCTAAAAGAAATTATATCTTTGCCCGATTATGTAACGAAAAATGACCATTCTTGTACTATTAAAATGATTGTCAAATTATTCTGTACAGATTGAATAAGCCGATTATTCTGATGCGCGATTAAAAAAAATCACGTGTGTTTTTTTATTCAAAGTTCATAGGAGCACGCCATGTGCAGCTACGTCATGCAAATTCGTGTCCCCGATAGTCCGGGGCTACTGGATTTCGCGATCGGGCTAGTGGATTCTAACCATCACTTGCCCGATGGGCAAGTGAAGTTTTTTTGGGAATTAAAATTACAAAATTACTGTAGGGCAAGCCGATCTCACAAAGGGAAATATGTTCAACAAAGTATCGCATTACATTTCATGCCCGACATAAATGCGTGAAATTTTTCCTTTGGAGTTCAGTCCACGCAATCCTCAAGTAAAAATAATGAACTATGACAAGCTCTTGCTAAATAAGAATTATTTATCGACCGCGTCCTTTTGCTTTCCCATAAATTACCAGTTGTAAATTTCGAAAATGAAACATTTTTCCCCTGTGAAACCTCTATGAAAGCTGACAAGATGTTAAAGTGTTCATTTCACCAGAAGTTTGCATAATTTTGTTTACGACGTCAATGATGCGTGACATGGCACGTTCCGCTTTCGCGTGAAAACTGACAAATTAAATTTTTTTTATTAAATTATTTCTAAATTAAATTATTTTTAATTCTTAAACGAAACCGCACGTTGTAGAAAAAAACGAAAAAAACCTATAACTTTGCTCAGATTCAACGAAAAATCTCCATTCTTACACTGAAATGATTGTCAAAGTATTCTCTACAGAATGAATGAGAGAATTCTGACGTGTCGTGAAAAAAAATTTTCACGTTTTTTTTTTTTTTCACTAATTGAGTTTACGACCCCGGACTTTCTGAAAAACTGAAAAAAAATGTAACTTTGCTCAGATTGAACGAAAAATCTCCATTCTTGCACTAAATGATCGTCAAATTATTCTCTACATATTGAATAAGAATTTCCTGATGCGCCGTGAACAAAAAATGTTCGCGTGTTTTTCCCACTAATTGAATTTGAAACTCACTCACTGCGCACGCCCGAAAGTTAACGACAAAACCGACCGACCGACCAAGTCAAAAGCCAGCTATCGCTATAACTCGTTCATTGCTCATGCGCGCATTCACGAGTTAAAAACAAACAGCACCACATGAAAGTGATGCTCAGTAGCTTTCATTTGAATGGTCGCACTTTAGGATTTCATCTGCAGTACCTTGTATATCATAGTAAACAGCACCACGAGAAAGTACTTGCATTTGAATGTTGACACAGTGGAAAACCATCTACCAACTCAGAAGATAAAAGTACCAAGTGCACAACATTAGCATAAGGAAGAACTGATTGGTTAAAACTTTTGTTTGAAAGTTCACACTTTAAAAAGTTTATTAACAGTCCCTTTAAGATACAATCCCTCTTTGTGAAACAACCTTTTGACTTATGGAGGAAAAGCTTAAAAGGTTACAATGTGCATGGCATTCCTAAACAGCTTGAAGCATGAAAAAATTGATTAAGTAAAGATATTAGGCTATTTACCTTCAAACAGTACTATTGTAACGGTACTGTGGATTCACGCTTCCAGAGACTCCCTGCAGGTGGACTTCCGCAATGAACCAACTACCAACAGAGTGTTAATTTTTTTGAGTGATGAGTGACTCTCCTCCATTGTCACATTTATTAATCCACTGAATCATTCAATATTTTAATGATATTAAAGAGTTATGAATTGTCGAGGTCATCTGCACAGACCACCAAGGTGAAAGACGACCAACATGGATGTTCCAAAGAATACCACTCTAATTAGCAAATGCATAGCTACACTGTAGTAAAGCTTAAAGTATTAAAATGCTGTTTATGTCTTATTAAAAGAAGCCATTATTGCTCAACAAGCAGAAAGTTGTTCATGTAATGGCAAACCAAATGTAAATCAATTAAATCAGGTTTTTGGTGTTTGTGACTTATGTGATAGATCTTTAAATAAAACATAATTTGTGGTTACACTGCACTGCAACGTAAAATTAAAATAAATGCACGCAACTAGACTAGCACTAAGCTTAATGTAATAAATGCACATGCCTGCGTGCCAGAAATATTTTTCAGTTCCACAGTTGGAGAAGTGCCATTGATAATACCAAGCGCTATTAGGGACAGGATATGAGACAATCCAATAAAATTGCCGCTTGCATGCTTATTTGGGAGTGAAGAACCAACGATTTAATTTTTTTGCCAACTCTTCAGGCAATGTACACAGATGTTTTGTTCTTTTGCAATTGTGTGGCTTTAAAGGAGTTTTGTGTGTCAACCTCAGAAAATGCAGTAATAAATACAATGAAATTGTTCTGTTCTAAAGCAGCCAGTTGTATCTAATGTCCGCAGTTTATTTTTTTCATTGCAATTTTCACTTTCAAGGGCACTTAATTTGAACATTTTCAAAGACACATATTGTGTAAACAAACCAAACTTTTCAACAGGAAAGTACTACAGGAGTTTTGTCACAAATTTTATGAATGTGCATGTGACCCAGTTTTTCATCAGCGAAGTGAGCAAGTTTAGTGCTCTGATTGACTATATTATCTGAAGAGTTGGCAGCTATCATTAGATTGTTGGTAAACTAACTTATTACCTCGCTTATAACCATGCATGGAGCTTAATTTGTAGCTAGCAATTTGCTTAAATCATGACTTGCATTTTGCTTGTCTCTTTTCATGTGCCGCCGCTTTCATCATGCTGCTGCTGGCATTGTGGCTCATTCCTATTGTGCTTGCACATCGCCTGCTGACTTAGTTGGAGGGGAGCCGCAAGAGGCCCCATGATACTTTACCAGAACTGGTACTTAATTGCCATTTGCTTTTGTAACAGGCACGCCATTAGTAGGACTTACATAATATTGAAGCACTTCTAATACAATAACAGGGTTCCAAGCTTGTATTTCCTGCTATAATTTTCATGTCTGTCCTCCAAATTATTGTTCTACGGATTTAGAAGTGGGAAGGCCAGAATTGCACAGAGTGGTGTTGCAACGATTCTGGAATGGAAGTCATAAGCTTATGAAAAATCCACTACTGTAAGTCTGTCACTGTTGGATGCAGTCTCTCCCTTTCCTCTGGTAAAGAAACAAGACAAACAATGGAAAATGATCGAAACCATGGGTTCTTGTTAAGTATTTGATTAGGAAGGACCAAATTCAACTTAACAGGGACCATGTGATAGATTTGCTCTCTCAAATTTGTATACAGTGTAAAAATAGCCGGGATGAAACATATGATAGGCAAAAATCGTCCCTGCTCTAGCAAAACAAAAACACTTGTGAAATCACTGACTTTAAATATCAGTAATAATGTGGTGAAACAGTTGCAGCTTGGAGCCCTGGTTAATTAACACTGATGTCTTGTTACCCTAACTTGTGTGAGTGTTAGGTACACTAGAATATTGAAGATGAGATTCTTTCTCACTGAAGGCTTTCAAATCTTGAAACCAAAGACTGAGAGTGTAGTCATTACTTTGCCATAACATGTGATGGGCTAGTAGAAGTTACATGTATGGCCTTCTATCAGTAGCTTGCTAAGCTTATTATGGGTGTTTTGCAGTCTACTGCGATTTACTGAATTGTTGAACAAAGGAACGTAAAAATTAGGTGGCGAATTTTTGAAGTTCCATGGAACATTAATTTTGTTTTTTCTGGCAAATTTTAATAGAATATCTGCTTCAAAAATTTAATATAATTGCTTTTATGCAAATTTGGCTGCACAGGTGAGAAAAGTGGTTGCCCAGAGGGGATGTTGTCAGTTCTCCTTGAGTTGAAGAGTCTTAATCTGAAGGGTATTTTAGTAATGGAGTTGGAAGCTTGACACACATACAAAGTGTAGTTGGAGTTGCAAATTAGATTGGAGTTGAATCCAAGTTGTTGTTTTTGCTCTCCTTTCATCATTAGGCTGGAATATTTTCCATGTCTAAACACTGACATTTTTGTTGTTCCTTTACAGAGTTTTGGTGAACCCTTCAAGAAACAAACTGCATTAGAGGTGCCTCTAGTCATGCCGACGGCGGCAGCAGCACTTCAGTCCTTCAACCAACCACTAGGATTGCAGTTCACATCTCTTATACCCACAAGTAAGTTAATAAAACAGCTAGCAGGTTTAGGAAGGATTTGCCCTATGTAGCAACATGTACAATGTACATGTATATTCTATGTAGTGAGGAATACATCTTCCAATCCAGTTCGAGAGGGATATCATATATCATCATGGACTTTTTTCTCCACACAATCCTTTCACTTATGTGATGTACTCAGAAGTATGCAATGCATTGTTGATAGTTTCCAAATCATTTCAAGATCTTCATTTCAAAATTTGTATCTAGACACCTCATCTGAGTGCACAAACCATCCCAGTGAATCGAGCAAAATCACAATTAATTGACTATAATAAATTAAGTTATTTTCTGTGCTCTTTTTCCAGTGCCATTGCTCACACCTGGTTTGCCCTTGGTTCAAACACAAGTACCTCAGGTAAAAAAAATCTCTTGTTAATGACACTCGTTATCTGTTAAGGAGACTCTTTACTGATGAGTAGTGTGAGTAAACATATCAAGACAACCTATATGCATTTGAGTTTGTACTCCACTGTGGTAACTTCAGCATAATACTCTATTATTTTTCCCTCCAATTCACTCGCTGTTTGATGACAATTCTAATGGCTTGCCTTTTCTGAGGAATGACTTATAGATGACCAAAAATGTTATCTCTATTTAAGAATGTAGCCATTTCAAAAGTAGCTACCAGTTGAAGGGCTGAGAGCATGACCGACCTATGTCGAATTTTAGGCCGTTTTTTTTTCTTCTCGGATTTGTCTAAATTTTTGCATGTGAGCTTCGTTTTAGTCAACAAACATTGCCCTGTATTTTTTTCGTTGATTTGCTGTTCGTTTTCGAGAAATAACGTATGCAAAAAAACACCCTTACCATCTTTGAAAGCCAAAAAAGTGGGAAAAAAAATCAATAGTTCGGTATTCACCTGTCCCTGCTGGAACTCAAAGAACGTAATTCATAGTCTGCTGGTATAATGCATTTATTGGATTCATGTTTTTCCTATTTGAAATAATTTCTCTGTGATTTGGATCAAAGCATGTTGACTCACAGAACCCATTGTGAAAAGTCTCCTTAACTAAGTGTTTGTGTTTGTGGTAGAGTGGAGATGTTGTAGTATATGACTTTGATGGGTACAATGTGAGTTGATACACAGAGAACATTGAAGCACCATGAAGCTTTTAAGTTAACATAATTTTGGGGACTGTTGCTTGCATTGACATTGCATTGCTTGACAAATCAAGTGATAATAATTTTAGGCTTGTTACCCACACCACCTGTTATGGCTGAATTTACGCAAACAGGTTTACATGTAGACTCTCTTTTAACTCTTATTTTAGTATGCAGCCTTGGTCACTTAACAATACAGAGCTTCAGATGTGACTATGAGTACAAAATTGAGTACCAGTGCGACTTTTCAAATCTAAGTTTGCATGCTTTAGATAACCACTTGTCACACCAATGTTGTTTCTAGAATGTCCCGGGGTTCGTCCGGGTTATGGAAAACCTGGAAAGTCATGGATTTTAGAATTTCATTTTCCAGGCCTGGAAAGTCATGGAATTTAGGTGTGGGTCATGGAAAGTCATGGAAAATGATGTTTATTGAAAAGTACAAAATAAATTGGGTTTTTTTTTGCGAAGATAATAGTGAAAACAAACCCAAAATGAAGAATGATTTCCAAGAAAATGGTCAAATTTTGGTCATGGAAAACTTGGAAAAGTCATGGAAAATTTTATGGAAAGTCATGGAATTTGAAAAGCTCAAAAGAGTACGAACCCTGGCTTCTTATCTGCTGGTAAACAATGCGAATGAGCAAGAGTTCTGGGGATGTGACTGGTTTGAAATTTGACAGTTGTACTCAAACTTAATCTTGCACTTATACTCAGATATGAAGGTCCCTAACAACATATATCTGCACAGCTATTAGAGAATCCTTGTAAAATGTATACCACTAATAATTATCCAGAAAGCTCTACTAAACGTATCAAAGACAAATTCACTGCACATAACATGGTTGATGAGAATGATGTATTATCCAGGTTTTTTTTTCCGAGTATGCCTGCGTCACTTTTTGAATAATACATCATTCTCATTTATTCACCAAGCTTAAAATATTCCATCACATTTATTCCATTGCAAAATGGTTGATATTATGAAGATATATACATGTACTGAGTCTCCTTGTCTGGTGAAGCAGCTATAAAGAAATTACTTCTTTAGAAACTGCCCTTTGCCAGTTGCAAGGCGGGAGATGCAGTTTAGCTTACTAGTGATTCTAACATTGGTATTTCCTTTCCTGTTCCTTGTACCACCAGTGGCAACCCCAGGTTCAACCACAGGTGCTAAGCTATATGCCTGTGGAGTCAGCCGCGACACCACCACCTCCTCTTGCTCCTCCACCTCCTCCTCAAACGTCCTACCAAATCATTGACCCTCAGGTCCAATCAATGGACGTCCAGTACTGGAACAGCTATACATTAGGCTCTGCGCCCACCACACCCACTTTTGTCATGGCACCTCATGCCATGTAAATTGGAGGGGAAGCATTTTGTTTGCATGGGTATTGGTGGTGTGTGATAACTGATCAATAGTGTGGAAAAGCACAGGGTTACATAACATGATGTGATTGTACGGGGAGTCCCAGATTGAGTGACTGAAGTGCAAGTGTTGTGAGCTTCTGCTTTAAGATAAGCAAGGAGTTACACTGTTTACCGTGGTTGGGGGTTGCCAATGTGTAATATAGATGTTAAAGAAGCAGTCATTTTAATGGGCGATCCAACGTGATGTGAAGACCATCTCATTCTTGTGATGAAAGCATTCAAGTACTTGTCTAAAGAGAGAGAAGAGCTGTCAAGGACATTGTGGGTATTGGAAGTTCCACAAAAACTTCACAGCCTGTATAGTATTAATATATCAGTTCAAAGCTCTTTGCATTCCTGTCAGCGAAAACCATGTTTTAAATTAAGTACATGACTACAGGTACAGGTAAAGAGCAGATTGAAATTAATTAAAATAAAATTTAATATGTTCCTGCCAGATTTTTTAAGTGAACTTTGAAAGGCATTTTTTTGTTTACAAAGTGTATCAGAAATTGGAATTTCTGGAAAACCATCAGATTGGAGATGAATCATAGTAATGATCATTGTCGTTTGCATTTAATTTTTCTATCTTTGTCTGATTGGTTGCAGAAATGTTAATACCAAACTCCCTCCATAGAAGGTCATATTTGGAAATGGTTAAGGGGTGGGATTCTTACAAGCCAAACTTTATCAACTGGGGTGGGGGGGAATCCAGATCTAAAACCTTCCATGGAGGGGATATATATGCATGGCTATTTTCTGTAACATGAAAGTTGAATCCAGGTGCCCTCACTTTTTGGATAAGAAATGACAATGAACTTCATTTTGAAAGTTTACTTTTAATTTGGCAAGAACAAAGTATAAATCTAAGAGAGAACTGGAAGAATCATGGTTTTAAGATGTGGATTTGTTATGAAAGTTACTTCCCTGTAGTTACATTTATTGATTTCGTATATTGTTTAGAAGGAATTATTTGGATCTGTAATAATAATTTTATTTGAGATTGTTATTTACATTACTATTTAAACTCAAAACTGTTTTGTATGTACTTTCTGAAGATCTGTATTTTGTAAAATACAAATATATTAGCCTGCTCATGTTCATGTTATTTTGAATACTGCAGGTACATTAAACTTTAAAAGGAAAAATTAATAATTATTTGTACTTTTGAACTATCTTAATTTCCTACAGTCATTTAGTGAGGGTTACATTTTGTTGACCCAGGAAACACAAAGTATAACGTTTAGAATTTTAATAAAACATGGCAAATACAAATATGCACGACTTGTGAAAGAGCTGTTCTATGAGAAAGAAATGAGGGTTTTCTCTAAACATTAGTTTTGTCTTTTTGAGTGTGCCAATTAAGGTTAACTTTAAAAGAGACACCAATTATTTGTACTACTTTAAGTTATTTTTTCTGAGAATTATGGACGTCAAAGTAGACTGGCACTACGAAAAGGACCAATCAATTTGATTTTTTTGTGTGATTAATTAATTAACAATAGTTTGTTACCAATGGCTGAGCCATTGACATATAGTTGTAATTAGAATAATGAAGTTAAATATTTGTTTTATTAAAACATGGTGATGGAGGAGTTTATTGCAAGACTAAAGAATTGGCAAAACAAAAATAATATTAAATAATATTACAAACCAAAATTATTTTCTCCTGTTTGCCTTGCAGTAAAATCTTCATATTTCATAGTGAGAGATTAGTCAGTAGAAGAAATTATTTTATTTGTTTATTATACGTAATTGTAGAGTTTACTTGAATCATTAAAAATGTCTATGTCGTCTGTCTGGTGGTGTTAATTATGTGTTTTAGATTAAATTAGCCGTGTCTGTCCTGACCTCTTTGAAGTACAACGTACTAGTTACTTTCCCTTAAATTTCAAATTTAAGTTCTTCCATTTTGTGTTTAGCAGGCTTAAGGGCTATCCATTGGGTCCAGAAACTGGGATTTCCCCAGTCTGTTATGAATTTGGTCCCCAGCTACTTTGACAGAAAGACCAAGCATTGACACAACATTAGGAAAAATCCGGAGTACTTTTTTATCATTTCACCACCTGCTTCAATAGTCAGTGACAGCCCAGCTTGGTGTATGACAACATCTAACATTTATACTAGTGTTTTTGCATTTGTATAATAGTATTGCATTTGACTCCTTTTACTGCCCGTGCTGAACCCAGAGTCATTCTAACCTTTTGAGTCAGGTGATGAAATTCAGAAACTGCGACCCTCTGGTCTGTACGTTCCTGTGACCCTGAAAGATTATTTTAGCTCCTCTCTCCCACACTATGTAAGGTTTGAATCTGGGTTCTACAAGCAGTGAAACAGTCAAATGTAAAGTGTGCATTCTTAACTGTTTTGTTATAGCAAAAGGGTGTTGCATTTTCAAGTTGCGATGTGCACGCTTGCATAACATTTTTATTGTCCTGCTGCTTTCACTACTGCTTGCAGCATTCCATGCAAAGTAACTTGTTTTCAGCATGTTCATTCCCACGCATTTTGAATGATAACTTTTTCTTTAGCAAATGTAGATTCTTGTTCTAGTATATTAATTTTTATTCCCACAACTGGCACTTTCCCACCTGACTGACTGACACCTGTCAATCAATCAATCTGAGACCCTTTGTTTTTCCCTTGACAGAATACCTCCAATGGGTTGCCAGTTTGTCGGGACTTTGTCTCGGGCCAGTGTCACAGAGAAGCCTGCCGCTATGCCCACGTTAAAGACAGTGAGCTCTCTTTCTTGTGTTAATGCTTAGCTGATTTAGTCCTGTCAGCCCCAGCACTAACAAACACTCAAAAACAAAACCAAAAGGAAATTTCAGATGTTGGCTCATCACTGGGTTCAATTATTGCGGTTGTTGTGTATTCAATTTGACAATCTTGTGCGATCTAAAAAGATCAATGGCTCTATTTGATTCGGCAGTAGTTGAAGTAAAACAAAAGTTGTGGAGTTGAGCTGTGTGCTGATAGGGCTAAGCTGTGCTGGAGTCTTATTGCTTGGCAGGCTCTCATGCTAAGCTTTGCTGGCCTGTTTTGTAAAACATAGAACTAATTTGGATATGTATAGTTGGGATTTAATTTTTTTTGTAGAATTCTATAGCTAATTATTGGCTAAGTACCCACCACCCTAATATATTTTTCTCCATTTTGTCAAAAGGGTTGAAATGGTTCATGAGAGTGACGACTTTTGAAAAGCTTAGAAAAGTGGGATTTTGAAATGTGTACCTTTCATGTGGATGACATTTATCACTGACCCCTCCCCCCTACCCCATCCTGGGAAGGGGTACTCCCTTGTATACCTTGGATAAGCTATCTAGGTAGCTTGGGTATGGTTTTTGGGCTGTTTTGGTCAGAAAATGAGTATAGATTTTGACCATTTTGGTGCAAGGTCTGAAAACGGGTATGGTTTTTACAGCCAACGTTAGGGAACAGGTTTGGATTTAAGAAGCTGGGTTTGCATATGGGTATGGATTTTAGAGGCCGCATGTGGAAAATTATGAAAATTACATATTTTGGTCTGAAATAGGTTGGGTTTTGGAAGAGTGGGTGGTATACACTAGTCCCACCAAAAATTCAAGGGAGTTCCCCCTTCCCCTCCACCCCCGGTTTTAAGCTCACATAACCCCTCTGGGAGTAGCAGGGGCTGAAGTTTGTAACGGCTTGGAATCCCTTGCCTCTACAAGTGGGGGGAGGGGTATTAGGGAGTTGGCAGTGGGCCTGTTTATAGTGTTCTGTATAAGAAATATTGTTGGAAAGTTAAACTTGTGGGGTGGGTATGGCCTTCCTGTATTTTGTACCCTTTACTTATGGTGCAGTCCTTGCAATAATTATTTCTTTCATATTCTTTCCAGATATTGGTGTGGAGGCATGGTGGGGTTGTGGTTAAGGTGTTAAAGTTTTAATTTGGGAGATTACTAGGGTTGGTGTTCAAGGGTATGGACATACCTAAGTCTGCATCAATATTGTCATGTTGTTTCCTTGGATAAGAAACTTTACTCCACATTGTGTTGTTCGAGAAAGTGTCCATACCTCCCCCCATAGAAGGCTTTATGGTTTGAGCCCCCGACCCCACCCCTCCTGAAATTCCATTTTAGCTCCATACTTATCTTTAAAAATTTTGGCTTTTGATACCCCCCACCCCCTCAGAATTTCCAATGACCTTCCACAAGATGGGTATGGATATTTTCCGTAACCACACATTCGTTCTCCTCCCAGATGTACCAATGGAAACCAGCAATACTGTTGGGGTGGGGGTGGGGTGTGGTATAACCATAAGATGGGCTTGCAAGCCATCCTGTTGGGGAAAATTATAGTAAATAAATACTCTGGTTGCCTCATGGTATGGTAAGGGAGCAGCAAGGGGCAACTCACAGTTTTTTTGCTTAATGACAAAATCCTCAGGCTGTCATTGTTTTTGTCTTAGCTATATTATGCAAATTTATACCAATATATACAAGTCAAATTGTTTATGCATACATAGTAATAATTATAATTGCTTTAAATGTATGCAAACATATGCTAATTGTATGTAAAATTTCGAACTCTAATCTCCTATTGGAGGTCATTGGATATTCTGGGAGGGGTCCCAGAGCCAAAAGTTTTCAAAGAAAAGGGTGTATTAAGGGCCCATGTTGAATATTTTTTTAGGTTTATTTCTGGTTTTTGCTAAAACTGTAACAAAAAGTTTGGGAAAAATTAGGCTCAGCCATTTAGTACCTAAAAAAAAAAGTTCTTTAAAAACAAACCAAATGCAACATAGGCTGTTTGCTAGAGGGGTGAGAAAATTGGCATTTGTTAATTGATAAAGAAGCAGGACAAAATGGGAGAATTATGCCAAAAGTACAAATGGTTGGAAACCGCATATGGCTTAAGAGCAGGAAGTGAAAGTGTCAAGTTTAGGACCCTTCCCCCAACTTTCAGTGGTGTGCACTTTAACACTCACATAAATTGTTTGATCATAATAACTTAATCATGGCTTCCATTACATCTGCAAGGAATATAATGTGAGGCAGAGACAAAAACTTTCCCCTTCAAGCCCAAGTAGTGTCCAGCAGTCCATTTCTCCTTGTGTAGTTCCAGAAAATATCCATACCCCCCCCCCCCACAGAAGGTTTTTTGTTTTGCACCCTCCCTCCCCCCAAGAAATCCCCCCCCTAGGAATTTCCAAAGATCTACCATGGGTTGTGTATGGATTTTTTTCTGGAACTGCACATTACATCAACAAGGAATATAATGTGAGGCAGAGACAAAAACTTTCCCCTTCAAGCCTGAATATTGTTCAGCATCTTATTTCTCCTTACAATATCACTACTAATATCAAACAAACAGGTCAGGAGAATAGAGGAAATGATCACCAAAGGTTCAATGTCTTGATGATCAAACAAATTCTCCCAACTAGTATTGTGTGGTTCCAGAAAATATCCGTACCTCCCCCACGGAAGGGATTGGAAATTCCAGAGGGGTGGGGGGGTCAAGGGTCCAGGAAATTCCTGAAGGGGGGGATGGTGTATAAATAATATATCTGTTTTTTCCAGACCGACCGGTTCCATAATTCTGATATGTTCAATTTTTGTTTGTTTGCATTTTGCTCCCGAGCCGCGGATGCAAAAACAAATGAATTAAGCTTGATTTCTGTCGCCGCTCGAGTACGGTCATTTTCCTGAACAGCGGCTGGTAAGGGAAGCCCATGTTGTGGAAATAAGACGAGTAAATCCTGTAAATTACACTCGCTTGAATGTCTGCCACACACATTATTTAAATAGGTACTTCTGTCACTTCAAACTATATCGTCTCTGCTGGCAGACATTTACATCGCACTTTTCATTGTCATTCGCCAGCGTGACAAATACTGTTTGAACTGAATTATTGCATCAACATTGAACTATGTATCGTGACCGTACGTAGTAATTTGGAATCGACAGAAAACAGTTCTCTGATCCCGATGAACTGAGTAAAAACACAGTAAGACAATATTATAGTTCAGGAGGCAAATGTTATTTCCAGGGGGTGTGCGGAAAAATTGGAATTTCCGGAGGGGAGGGGGGGTATATTTTGTGGGCTGATTTTGGAGAATCCAGAGGGGATGGGGGGCCATAAGAAAAATTCCTTCCGTAGGTGGGGTATGGATATTTTCTGGAACCACACATTAGTACTAGAAGTGAGGAGAATAATTATGCTTGTTGATATTTGATATTTGGAGAAATTTGATGCTGGTCATTAACAACTGGGGCAAAACAGGTTAATGCAAGTATTAGTGGTACGTATTAGCCAGTACATACCCTGCAAGCAGAGGCCCTTTGATCTACCTAGATAAGTAGGAAGATCGAAGGGCCTCTGCTCGCAGGGTAGCCGGTACATTGCTGTAGATCAAATTCCATTGTTTGTATCCATTTAATTAAGGAAGATGGTTGGTTACAAGACCCATGTTGGGGCTAATGGTGCATGTTTAAATGGACAACATATTTGAGCACCTCAGTTCTCATCTTGACTTTACCATTTGTGCCTTTTCTACTCGTAGAAAATGTAGAAGTTGTGGATGGTAAGGTAACAGTGTGCCGAGATGCAGTGAAAGGCAAATGCACCAGGTCAAACTGTAAATATTACCACCCATCATCCAGCTCTTCTTCTTCTGGTGCTGCGTCATCGAAGACATCTAGATAGAACCTGCTGGGACCTGTTTGGTGGGATAGAGGTGAAGTTTTGGAGAAGAGCTATTTTTGGTACCAAGAGATTCTTCTACTGGTAGAATGCCAAAATTTATTCTGAAGCATTAAGGGGGCATCCCCCAAGCATGGCTGGCTTTTAATTACCTTTTAACTTAAGCATCATTTACCAAAGGCAAATGGTGCATTTTAATGCAGATTCCATCTTGAGCATGCTACATAATCACATTTCATCAATTCATGGTAAAATATTAAATATGAAAACAAGCGCATACCTCAGAAAAACCAATTTGACTGAACCTTTTCAGCTTAAAGTATTTAGACGGCAGAGAATCTGCAAAATTGAGCTGCTTTCTGGTTGCAATGTTACAGTTCATGTCTGAAAATCATGGCTGCTATAAATGTTATTGGGTTACAAGGCAAAAGCAATAATTATTAGATGCAAGCTGATTCAATCACAACCCTGAATGCCTTACACTTGTAGCTTGCAGAGTTTTAGTGTCTTCCTCCATCTTATTGTTTGTGGCACATGTCAATTAAGTCAATATTGGTGTTCACGCTTTCAGATCTAAATGTTTGTATGCACTACAATGTTCATTCTTGTAATCCATTGCTTAAGCCATGCAGGCTTAAAAATGGTTGCTATAATATTACTATTAATACTATGCTTAGTTGCTTTCTGTTTTTGTGAATTGACCTGTGTATTATTCAGCACAGTGTTTATTCTTAAGTTCTGTTCTTCAACATATTTCATTTCATTGTTAATGGTCTTGTTAAGTACGTTATCTTCCCTTTTTCAGTGAAACATTTCAAACATCTTTTCACAGCTTTAAGTAATTTCTCTGAGAACATTGCTGACCACATTTCATAACCTAGTGCCGAGATGATGTAAACTAAATCCACAAACTTGTGAAAATTATATAAATTGTTTTGCAGCAAAACCCAACATTCCAGATGATCATGGCAAACAAGGCATGAAATACTGTTTGTATGAAAAAAAATATTACATTTTTTCCAGTGCCCGATGTGGAGTTGAGAGCATTTTATAGACAAACCTGCAAAAAATTAATTAATTAATTAATTAATTAATTATGCGGTGATACTTGCTTTTCAGCCCAACCCAGCTGCATCCTTCAAATTTGAACAGAAATATCTCTGACCAGCTTTACAATTTTTTTTTGTTCAGGACTCCACTTTTTTCTGTATAACCCTGTATTTCATCTCCTGCTTGTCCTGTAATGGTGGATTTTACTGTGAAAGGTCTGTTTGGGTAGTTATAAATACGAGTATGTTATTTTGGGTTACTTTTTAATACTGGCTTTTTAAGACACATTGATTTTAACTGTTTGTGTAAGGAAGAGATTAGCTTTCTATTCATTTCTGCACCCAGTAACTGAATGAACAAAATAAGGTTTACTCAAAATGTTGGCAATTGGAGAAAAAAGTATTGGTTTACTGACCGTTTACTCCTAAACTGGATGATCACAGTGTTTGAGCATTGTCCCTGGGGGAGGGGGTAGCAATAAAAAGAGTAGCAGTACCCCCGGTACTGGCCTTACCCAAGCCATGATAAGAATATGACACTAGAACATTTGGGTCTAGTTGTATCTGCCGTAAAAGGTTTTGTCCAGTCTCTCCACATAACCTCGTTTTCACTTTCGCAAAACATAAACAGGAAATTCCAGTATAAAAGGGACCTGGCCTATCCTGGTTAGTCAATGATCAGAACGTAAACAAGTGACAAACAATTTGCATTTTTTTCTTCAACTCTCTGATAAAATAAGCTTAGTTCTTCGAATAAACTCTGTTATAAAACCAAATTAGAAACTGATGTCTTATATTGCTATGGTGATATGAGATTTTGAGGCAAACTTTTTTTAAAGGATGCTTGAGTCAACAACATGCCAAGACTGGACAGTATCTAAATTAACATTTTGCATCCACCAAGGTGTGAATGGAAGGAGGGGCTTGCCCTTTTATAATGGAACTTCTTGTTTAATGTTCACTCTGTTCATGATTTTACTTTGCACATCAAAAGTTAAGTACTCTGGTTAGGTGCGTGCAGTGCAAGCGCATCAAACGAAAAATTACTTTTTTATGAAATGAAGGAGCAGAAACTGGTTTTCTGATTTTTGTTTTTTTTTTACAATGTTTTATGTGAGTTATTCTTCTAAATGGAAGTAAAAGAAGAGAATACAGATGACACATAATAATTTTCTATAGAATGATGCTTCGCAGTATTGGAACAGATAGTTTATGGAAAATGTCGAATTTAACTTAATACACAGCTATTTTTAACTGGATATTGTCACAAGAGAAATGAAAGCCAATGCATGGTGTAATTATTTTAAGAAAGTGGGTGATATGGTATAAGTTTACAAAAGTTGTGACTTCTGTTGTTCTCCTCAGAAAGAACATTTTGAGAGACAGTGGAAAAAAAAAAAAAAAGAAAAGAAAAATTGAAATTGGTGATTGAAAGATCCGAGTAGCTTAACCATATTAATAGTTATGTTGTAATTTATTAGACTTACCTGAAGAAAAAACAAGTAAGTATGAATGCTTTTTGAAAAACGTTGGACAAATCTGATTGGTGAGTTGCACCCTCAGATGCTGTAGCCTAGAAATATAGCCATCTCACATTTACAGCAGAAAACTTTCTCGCGTTTATAGTTACCATCTGATGTGGCATTATAGGCAGATGTATTCACAGTACAATGTGAAATATTCCTTACAAATCATGCCATCGTAAAATGTGATGAACTGAGAATCAATTAGGAGACCATGATGCAATTTACCAACGTACAGGTATATTAACAGCATAAACTGAATTATTTTACACAATGCCTTGGATGTTTTGTTTTTTTTGTTGGAAAATGTGGTCTAAAATTTTTATTCTTTTAGGCAAGCATAAATTTAATACTTTACTTGGCAGTATGTCATTGTTCAGAGATAAGCAGCTCACGGTCTCTGTAAAGAAGTCACACAATATGATTCCCCATTGTGTGACAACCTCAAATATATACAGTGAATGACCGTACCAGATGCGTTAGATTTGTGACAATTCTGTTTATAAATAGTTGTGAGCAAAGTTTGCGCAAAAGTACTGATATTCCAGCTGGCCTGTTTTCCTTGTCTTTTATTCTATTGCAAGTTTGTAAGCGTCTTAAGCCTCTGATGCATGCATTTGCCTCAGTCCTAAGTCACGCAATCCTTCTAGAGCTAAACTGGCCATTTTGGATGTCACTAAAAACCTCCCCACCAACCAGTTGGATGTCACACTTCCCACCGACTAGTTGAATGTCATGGAATCCATATCCTTGGCTTCCTTTGAATGGTATGACTAGTGGTGGCTTGATGTTCAATTATGGAGGCTGGGTTAGTTCACTTTTTAATGGATAAGTATAAGGCTTGGCAACTTCTTTCATGCGAGCCATGATTTTGAAGTTGCTTCTAATTAAATTTGATTAAAACAGTAGGCAAGGCAAGGCAAGAAGTGTTGCGTGACACATTGAATACTTGCACCCTAATGGCTTCGCCAATTCACCAAGGATGGCAAATGTGTTCATCAGAGGTTAAAAGTTGTGGTAATGTTTTATGAAAAAAGGGATGAAGAGAGTTTATTTTTATATCCCTGTGCTTTTAAAAGGATAGAATATAGCAAGCTACCCAGCAGCAGCTTGTGGTATCGCTGGCAATAGTTTTAATGCATTAATCCGTTTAAAGCTAAATTATATTATTACTGTAAAGTGTATTCATTATATAAGTCCCAGAGATGTAAAGTTGTGCATGCCAAAAATTAAGAAGAGTAAAGTAAGACATATTGATATTTTATAAATATTTATTTAAAATTCAAATATTGTTTTCGACTATTTTTTCCATTGGAATAAAGACCGTTTAGCAAGTTAGCCAAAAGTAATAAATGAAGGAGAAAGGCAACTGAAAGTTGCTGGGGTTCTCATCAAAGTTATAAAGAAATAGTTTATGGAATGGATGTTTAGCACAAGTTGAAGAACTGAGCATAAATGGGGTCTTTACATCTTGGAGTTTCACCGTGGGGAATGGGGTGCTCTATAGAGCAGGCTATACAGGAATGCTGACTGCCCAAAAGGGGAACCTTTTGTAACCCTCATAGTGTGTGTGAAAGGGTAGTGAAATTTTAGTATTTTGAAGGGTTACAAAAAAACTGACGGTAAACTAAAGTGGTAACAATTACATGTAGCTATTGCAAAGGGTAGTGAAAAATGAGCAGAGAACATTTCTGACAGAGTATAATTACAATCATGGAAATACTACGCTTGCTGACGACATTATGGAAGTTATTTTCTTGGCTTAGGCTTTTCTCTGAGGTATGAGAAAGCTCCCCACGCCAATCTTTAGTGAGTACCCCACCCCTGTCAATTTCATGTCATGTTAGGAGCTGGATAATTTTAACCATGCACTATATTATTAGATGTAGAGAACTTGTTGTGCTCAGTTCTTCAATCTAAATGAATGATTTATTGTTGAAGAAAAATTTTAGATTTTAATGTTAGATTAATCTTTCTTTAGGCAGCACAGACCTATATTATGCTTTCTTTCCTCCTTATTTATATTTTAAGTAAATAAGTACGCACCCTGGTGGTTGTACGAGACTGTTGTGTGTCTTGGGACAAATAAAATCTTTTTCTCACCTACTGAATTCCTTTGATTATGTTTTTGTTTCACTTTCACCCTCCCCCCTCCCCACCCCCATCCTATAGGGGTGCCAGTACGTGTGCTGGGAGGGGCATTACTCTTTGTTCACTGAGCCTTTCAATAATTATTAACATATGGACTCTGAACTTCAACCTCAACTTATGATTGGCATGTTTTACTGCTGTTAATCATAACTATGGCGACAACCGACTGACCACAAAGAAATGACAGAAATCGACAAAGAAGATTGTAATCTGCTAATCACAGCGCACGGACATGACCTTTTGACTTCTTTGAGCCAAACGTTTTTGTTTTCTTAGAGGTCCGCTGCAGTGATTGACAGCAGTGAAAAGCATTGCGGTTGGTTGAATGTTGAACATCAGAGTCCGCATGTTATTGAAAGGCACAGCAAAGAAAGTAAGCCCCCATTCTTTCCCCTGTCACAGGGTCTGTATGCATCTTAACTTGCGAACCCTTGAATTTCTGGGGTCTTGTTCAAGGCCTTGAAAGTACTTGAAGTAAGTCTGTGTAGCAGTTGTACCCTTTCTCAGGCTCCCAAAGTTGAAGGGGAGTTTTCCTAAAAGTCACTTCTCATGTTCGCTTGGAAAGTCCTAGAATTTCCACTGTAAGGTAAACTTAAAAAAAAAAACCTGCTTGTAAATTTATTCAGTCTTGAGCTGTGTTTCTGTATAGTGGGCCTCCTCTTGGGCACAAATTTCATCCCAGAATAACTTTTCCATAATCTCTTTGTATCTGTTACCTCTATTGAAGGGGATGGAGGCAGTAATTTTGGGGACAACTTGACTGAGTATTTTAATAGGTGTTACGGTAAAAGACTGACCACCATCAAGGATTAATAAAATTAAATAACAAGTGATTATTGAATTGCTTTTAATGTACTCTAATTCAATAATAAATGATACACAAAGTATATAAAATATAAAATGTTATTATACTTGAAAGAGAACTTTCTGGTTTGCTATTGATAAAATATTTGCCAAATAAATGACTCCAGAAGAGACTGGGGTTAGGATTTGAATGTCGATAAAGTGGTACATGTGAAAGAAATGGGATGTTATCCATCTAATTCATCTATGATTCATTTATCCACCATGCTAAAAACATAACTTCTCATTTCATTCACTCATCAACATCCCAATCCTAATAGTATGCAGGATGTTTGTCCCATGAACCCAGTTCAATGGCTTAACTCCCACAAGTCTCCTGTAGCTCATTGGTAGTGCATCCAAACTAGTAATCAAGGCACAGTTGTTCAAAGACCAATTAAGCTAATCCTGGGTTAACGCGAACTTTGATTCAGGAATATTTACTCATCCGTAAGGATTCGTCCAAAAGATTTTGTGTCCCTCAGTTTTGCTTTAGACTTTTCTTTATCATTAGCTTAAAATGAGCCTTTAAAATCATCTTTAATGAGCAAGTTGAAAACCTTGGTTAACTTTTAATCATGAATTAGTGTTAATCGGCTTTCGAACAACTCGGCCGAGAAGTTCACAGGGTTAATTGACTCCTGTTTGGAAAACTCAGTTTTTCTTTTTCCAAGTATTTATGCCAGTGTTCCTGAAATATAAATCTATCATTTTATTCACTAGGCCAAAAATGTAACATCTTATTTCCTACACATAAGACAAAAAAAGTTTCACTGAACACTTATAATAATCTATTAAAACAACTTTTTAATATTAATTAAAAACTATTTAATTATTAATAAAAACTTGCATTAAAACTAGCTAAGATCACTCTTGATCAAATCAAAATCCCCTTAAGTTATACCAAGGGTTTTTATGTTACTTTCTTATAGTTTCATATTATTTACCGGTAGTTATATTATTACTGTTGGCAGGGCATCATTGGTTGCATGGAGTGGCTATAAGAATGATTAGATTTTTAGAATTTTTTTTATTTTAGATTTTTATGTGACAATTATTGTCACATAAAAATCTAAAAAAAAATATCTAAAAATCTAATCATTCTTATAGCCACTCCATGCAACCAATGATGCCCTGCCAACAGTAAGCCCCCCCCCCCCCCCCCAAAAAAAAAAAGCCTTACTAGGAAATACAACACTGCCAGTAGCTCAGAAAATAACTGACCAGGAACAGTTACTTTTAAAATACTGACTATTGAGTACTACAATGTTAGTACGCTACTATCACTCTGTATTGATAAAATTAATAGTCTCCTCATGCAGCTTTTGTTTGGGTCATAAAACTAATCTTGGAACTTGTAATGAACCTAGCTACCAAGTAATTAATCATATTTGTTATATGTGATTTGATTATTATACACATTTTCTATCACTATTTTTATTTAATTTATTATTACTTGTCACTTATGTTTTATACTAAATGTACTGTTCTCCTTGTTTTGCTTTTCTTTTTATTCATTTTTTGAGCATGGTATTACTATCAGTTACCATAACCCACCCTGAATAGCCCCGCTTATTGTGGGTAACTAAAACCGTAAATGTATGTACATAAATATATGATAAATGCTATTGTTGTCGTTGTTGTAACACTTCTGATGAGGTAAACAACTAGTAAACTACACAGTGAGAAATCCAGCCAACTCCCTGAACAGAGCCTCAGGACACAGTTGCATAAAGACAAGCACAACCGTAAAAAAAAAAAAAAAGAAACCCATGACAGTCAGGTAAACCTGCCAATGCATCATGTGCAATTTAACCAACATGGCCAATTTTAGTTGTACATTGTCTTGCAATTATTACTTTTTTTTTTTATTTTTTTTTTTTATTTTTTTTTTTTTTATTTAACACGCTTTATTTAAATACGCAAATACACTGATACACTTAGGTTGCTTACACTTATATAAATTACTTACACTTATACAGTATCTGAATTTTACAAAGTACTTTTCTGTTAAATTAAAAGAGAAAAAAAAAAGACAACTAAGTAATAGAGAAAAAGAAAAAAAGAGACGAAAAAAAAATATTAAGATAACAAAAGAAGTTAAACGAAAAAACTACAAATTCGAGCCTCTGCATTAGCTTACATATGTGAGTTACGAAAAAAAAAATGCATCGCATCATTCATTTTGATTGAGAGCAGAAATTCCATTTAAGCACATTTTTCTAATTTCCATTGAATAGTAAGTTTGTTTACAAGTTCATCTAAAGACAATTCTTTCTGAAGGTGTTTAGAGGAGTAGATATATTGCTTGACCAAGATGATGAGTAAATCTAGATTTAATTATTACTCTTTTCTAAATGCAAGATGGCCAAAAATCTCTGTCGCCATAATCTGAACAGGGCAAACTGACTGTTGAATTTCACATTATTCAGTGACTTTCTTGTAAGTGATATGCAGATGTTTTTGATGCTCTGTGTTGTTTGTTTCCATGAAACACTCCATTTCCAGTGTGTGGGGATCCTTAAGAGTGTAGACTCTCTCAATCTATTTGTGTCATTTCAAACAGAGATAAAGGATGATTAACCTAAAGCTCATTCAAAGGTGAACAGTCATGCAACTGTTTCCTCAGTCAAGAAAATTCAGCTTAACAATATGTTCCAAGGCCACCAAATGTACAAATGGGTAGTGGAAAATTAGCGGGCAGATTATGACGAATTCATGGATCTTAAAAATCTTGGCTGAGAGGTAGCAGACACTCAGTCAGTTTTGGTGATGAAAGCTCTACTGTGTGTAAAATGAAGGAGCAACCTGCACGATAAATGTCACAGACAGAAGGTAATATGTTCCTGTTCTGTTTTTCGTTTGCTTGCCATCACAAAGGAAGTTCCAATGGCAGAAAACTCCTTCGATATCCAGTTGGTAGTACAGTGTATAAATCAAGGTCAGAATCAAATTAAAAACCTAAGCCAGAGACTGAAAACAAATTGTTTAAACCATCTGCCAGAAAAGCATACATCCACCCACTGTTCAACCTCTAAATGTTGAGGTTTTCACGTTTAATTTTTCAGTCTAAATTCCAGGACGGGAATGGGAAACGCACAGAGAATCATAAACTGACAGCTCCACTGCCAAACATGCTAGGTGTCTATAGACTAGCATCCCATCCAGGGAAGGAAGGGGATAGTAAAGGCTCCTACCTTAAGAACTCGTGGTTCTGAACCAAAACTTATCCTTCCAACTGTGTGAGAGAGAAGACGAATCTTATGTCCATCGACCTCGCCCTCTTCAACTTCAGCAAGACCTGTGAGAGATATTCAGACACAAGTGACTCATAATTACAAATTGTTAACCATTATTTATAATATTATTTTTTACTACCAGTTTTCAAAGATTACAGGTTGGAGTGCATTCAAGGCCTTAAGGAGGCTCGAGCAGTTTTTTTTGGACTTAGGGTGGAAGTTTTGAAATTACAATCTCGCATACAAGATAAACTTCGATCTCCTTCATACTTCATCATCATTTCAACATATGATCAAAGTTAATTTTCTCATCGGTTTCCAAGCAACAGCTATTACCATAGCAACGGAAGCGCATAGCCTCTCATTTTCAACATTGTCGATTATCTCGAAATCTAGTCAGACACTTTATGACGAAACTTTAGGGATTTAAACTACTCAATCCAGACAACTTGTAGGCGAAATTAGAAAAAAATCTGTAAGAGCGTTTTCAAGTAAATAATGAATCAATTTTTACGGGGTGATTTTGTTTATTCCAGCATTTTTCACCAATATCTCTGGCAAAATAAAACTTGACACTTTGTCTTTTCTGTCAAAAGGTCATTGCTAATAGCAAAACATTCTAAATGTACATTGAGCATTATGGGTGTCTCCGATTTTAAGATATTTATGTTTAAAAACAGTTAAAATAAAGCGCAGATGAATGAAAAAGTTCCTACTTTGCATAAATCGAGATATCTTTAAAATGTACCCACTGATTTATCTGTTAAATTACAAGCGGTTAAAGTAAGAATTCTTACGATATCTACGCACGTTTTAGGCTCAGGAACCGAAATTGGTGTTAGATAAGAAGGCTGAATCTTGGTCAAGTTTCAGTCGTTATTCGCTTTCTCCGAACAAGAATTTTATTTTGTTTGTCCCGGTCTATTTCACTACTATTCACGTGCTTTGAATATTTATCATAACGTGAAGTCGTGCAAAAAGTAAAATTTACAATGGAAGACTTGAGAAGCAGGAGCATATATTTATGTAAATTTTATCTTTTGCACGACTTCGTGTAATCATAAATATTCACAGCACGTAAATGGCAGTGGAATAGACCGGGACAAAAAAAAATAAAGCTCTTGTTCGGAGAAAGCGAATAACGACTGAAACTTGACCAAGATTCAGCCTTCTTATCTAACACCGGTTTCTGTTCTTGAGCCTAAAACTTGTGTGAATATCGAAAAGAATTCTTACTCTAACCGCTTGTAAATTAACAGAAAAATCTGCTGGGGTATTTTAAAGATATCTCGATTTATGCAAAGGAGGAACTTTTTCATTCATCTGCGCTTTATTTTAACTGTTTTTAAACATAAATATCTTAAAATCGGAGACACCCATAATGCTCAATGTACATTTAGAATGTTTTGCTATTAGCAATGACCTTTTGACAGAAAAGACAAAGTGTCAAGTTTTATTTTGCCAGAGATATTGGTGAAAAATGCTGGAATAAACAAAATCACCCCGTAAAAATTGATTCATTATTTACTTGAAAACGCTCTTACAGATTTTTTTCTAATTTCGCCTACAAGTTGTCTGGATTGAGTAGTTTAAATCCCTAAAGTTTCGTCATAAAGTGTCTGACTAGATTTCGAGATAATCGACAATGTTGAAAATGAGAGGCTATGCGCTTCCGTTGCTATGGTAATAGCTGTTGCTTGGAAACCGATGAGAAAATAAACTTTGATCATATGTTGAAATGATGATGAAGTATGAAGGAGATCGAAGTTTATCTTGTATGCGAGATTGTAATTTCAAAACTTCCACCCTATGTCCAAAAAAACTGCCTCGAGCCTCCTTAAGGTGGCTCCCGACTATTTCCAGCACTTCCCTTCAGTTACAATTTGATCAATCAATTTACTACCACTCTTTTATCAGTGGATAATACTATAACTAACAATAACAGTATCAAACAAATGCCTAAACATCGGTAAACAAATTATGGCCATTATTTAGACTTAATAGATTACCATAGCAAAAATATAACCTGTTAAAAACAGCTCTAATTTTAGCTTTAGGTAAGTAAAACTCAAAAATGAACTCAGCGACCCGGGCCTCCAGCGTGCAAAGAAAGTTGTGTCCGCTAGCCTGGGGCTAGTAGATTTTGCGATCGGACCAGTGGATTCTGACCATCACTTGCCCGATGGGCAAGTGAAGTTTTTTTAGTAATTAAAATTACAAAATTACTGTGAACCAAAAGCCGTTTTTCAAGCTGATCTTACAAAGCGAAACCTTTTGAAAGAAGTAACGCACTGCATGTACATTCCATGCCCGACATTATGCGTGAAATTTTTCCTGTGTAGTCTAGTCCACGCAATTCAATTAAAAATAGTTTGAAATATGACTAACCCTTGCTAAAACTAACCCTTGCCAGGCTAGTTAAAATGACTTTTGGGCTAGTACATGCTAGCTGACTTTCTTTGCATCCTGCCTCTCGCTTATTGTAATCAGGATGTCGACAAGACGCAACTTAAGTTGCTTATTTAAAAAAAACTTTTGTAGAATGGGTTTTACATTAGAGCCAACTTAAATATATCTTATATATTATCAGACAAGTTCTTAATTATTCAGTCCGGCATTAAGATTCAATGTGTGTGTTCTTGCTGAGAGATTTAATGGCAGACACATAATTTTGACTGAGTGTCATACCTGTATTCTGAGCTATTGTGAAAGCCAATGTTGATGTTCCTGGTTTAACTCTGAGCCACCCAGCTTCATGGTGCATGGGAGCACCTTCCTCTATATGCCATGTTCTAGAGCTAGAAACAATTGACATTAGATTTTAGATGATGCTGCCGCTGGATTATTCCATTTAATTTTAATACAGGTTGCACTTCTGGTTCGTTGAACGTAATTGGACCCACGCTACTGATATGCTGGTATATATGCCTCCCCCCCCACATAGGATATCAGTTCATCTCAGGATTACTCCTGGGTAGGTAAAGAGAACATAGGAACCCAGGGGGGGACGGGAAAAAAGTAGGCACATGTAGACCAACTAAAAAAACTCATATTAAGGTGCAGTAAATGTAACATTACATAGTAATTAAAGGAAAACAAAGTGCAAAGTGACCGCACTAGCCAAGAAAGCATTATATATAGTTCAGCCAGGATTTGAACCTGAGTCTCCAGATTATCGTTCGGATGCCTTAACCACTCCGCTACTGAACCAACCACGCTGGTTTATAGACCTTATAGTGGCCAGCTCCTGGGAGACATAATTTTCAACACATTTTACTACAATCAGGATCACCTCACTATACTCCCCCAGTTGATTGGCCGTCCCTACCAGAAGCTCTTTTAGCTTGTCACGCAACCTTTCTTCCCAAAGATTGCATGACAAGGCAAAATAAAAAAATTCCCCAAAGGAAATTAATTTCTAGTCAGTAAGGAAGAGGGGGGGGGGGGGGTGGGGGGTATTTATTTAGCAACAGTCTCAGGATCCCATCTTATTCCCCTTTGGATGTTAATTCACCAGTGATTTCTGAAAAGAAATACATATAACAACCAATCTGGGAACAGAAATCAACACAACTAACGAAATGAATGAAAATGTGGCTCAGCCAGGATTCCAACCTGGGTCTCCAGCTTACTGGTCGGATGCCTTGATTACTGTCTTTTAAGGGAACATCAATAATTTGTGGATGTTCAAGTTACTTTTTACAAAACTGTCCAAATTCCCATGTGCTGATTGGCTTGTAGCTATTGTCTATAAGAGTACAGACAATAAAAATGACGTCAGATGCAACGCGCGCGCTTTCTCAACAAAGAAAATAGCCAATTCCGCTCGTACTTCTTCCATGTTGTTGTAAAAAACAAATTTTAAGTATTGCGACATTAACAAGCTTTCTATAAATCTTGCTAAGACAAACTATATGGTAATCTCATCTCCAAAATTAAAAGGAAGTATATGTATACATAATATTGAACGGAAAAGCCAAATAAAATTTTTAGGTGTATACATTGATCAAAAATTACACTGGGGACCACAGATTCAACACATAAACAATAAATTAGGTAAAAATATTGGCATCATTAATAAATTAAGATATTACGTAGATCTTCATACTTTAAGGCAGATTTATTTCTCCTTCATTTATCCATATTTAACTTATGGTATTACAAGCTGGGGTAGTGCTTACAAGACCAGGTTGCTTAAGATTAAAACTAAACAGAATAAGTGTGTGCGTAGCATGTTCTTTGCTTATAGCAGGGACAGTGCTATGCCATACTTCAATCTCTTAGGTATTCTTACACTTGAAAACATTTACAAATTTAAGGTGGCCCTTTTCACACATAAAATTATTAACAAATTATACTACTAATATTCCTAACATTTTCAAAGGAACCCTAACTCTTGCCTCTGAAGTTCATAGCTATAACACCAGATTTGTATCAAACCTCAATTTTCATCGGCCGAGGATAATGAATAACTACGGAGCTGCCACTTTAGCATTTGCAGGGTCAAAAATTTGGGAAAAAATTCTCACTAAATTAAAAAAGCTCTCATATAATAGCTTCTACAAGCAGTACAAAGTGTACCTTTTAAATGCCCAATGAATATTGGGTATTTAAAAGGTATTGCCCTCACTATTAATTATCATTCCTATTGTTTTTTATGTAAAAATTGTAGTATGTTTCTATTATTGCACTTTTATTATTCTTTAATTTTTTTGCTGTTTAGTTGCACGTTATACGCCAGTTATTTGCACGTGGCAGTGACCAACTCGAAAGCCTACGCTCCTTTGGTCACTGCGCACATTTTGCTTTTCACATTTATGTAATTTAATGCTATCTTTATATTACTTTTCTTATATATTGTAACTTCCTTTTGTTGTGAGCAATAAATAGTGCACAATAATAAAAACCTTAAACCTTAAACCTTATAGACCATAAAATGACGCCATAAAAATTATGTCCAAAACTTGGCAGTGAAACCACTCGCCTGCGGCTCGTGCTTCCACTCGAGTTTTGAACATTTTTTGACGTCATTTTATGGTCTATAAGAGTATAGACCATCGAAAACTGCTGTCGATTTGTTAAATATTGATTTCTTACTTGTAAGAGAGCATTGGCTGTCCCACATGATCAAATACAATTTCTTCACCATACATGAATGGTGAGATGGTGGGGTAGACACCACAGCCTTCTCCCTTCCATTTCCCAAGCAACCAGGAAACCTTGGTCAATGCTTCGTGGAGGGCTGGCTGCAATAACAATGATGAAAAGTCAGGGTACTAGTTATTAATACAGTAACTACCCGTAATTCAGAAGTGCCCACTTCATTTGGAACAATAATATCAGTTATTATAATAAGTACCAGTACTCATCGTTCCCTTCCCCAATCAAACCACATCATGCAATGAATAGAGGGGAAGACACAAGTTAATTTTAAGATATATCGGTATTTATTATTTATGTAATTCATATCAAAAATGAGGAGGAGTGCTTTCATCACATTTCCAAACACCAGGAAGTGGGTAGAAGCAACGAGGTGCAGCCAAGTTTTTTTTACACCAACTTCAAGGCATTTGGAAGTCAAATGAAATGCTCTTCTCAAACCATTAATAATTCTTTGAGAAATTCAAAGCAAAGTGTCACCAAACAGTAGTGATTTCCTTAGTTTTCTCTCCCATTTATGCACCTCCCATTTCATATACCTACCGTACAGAACTGCATCTCTTCAGTAGGTCTGTTCGAGATATTTTGAAAGACCCTTTCAAATGGCAGATTTCCCCAACCATTTCTATACTTCAGCTTGTTAAATCCCTACCCCTTTACATACCTCCATAGTCAACAGATTGAAAAGGGAACCCCTTTCAGGTAGAGCCTCCCCATGCCATATGGTCAATTTTAGGGGGTACCCCACCCCCACCACCCCCAAGGACCTGTTTTAGAAAGGTTTTGCATTCAAAATGATACCCTGTTCTAGACATGAGCAATTTCACTACACTCCATTCTAGAAATTCGCTTAATATCTAATAAGTTCATCTTTGAAACATGCTCTATGCTCTATGATTAAGAATAAAAACAAATGAAAGAAAAACTTTATGAATGAATGAATAAATGAATAACAGATATGGTGGAAGAACTACAGCTAGTGTGTCTACTGTTCATAGTGGACGTGAAGTCCTTTAATAGGAAACACGGAGCTTAACTTTATGCAGTATAGCCCATTCCCCCTTGGCCCCCTTACCGTTGGGGGTTCTGTCATTGAAAGGGTTGTGACCTATAAGCCCTTAGGTGTCTATATCTCTGAAGATCTTTCATGGAACGTACACATAGAGCATATAGTCAAAAAGGCCAACAAGCGTTTGTACGCGCTGCGCGCGCTTAAGAAGAGTGGCCTCACTATCAAGCAGCTAGTGCAAGTGTACTGTAGCATTGTACGATCTGTACTAGAATATGTCTGCCCTGTGTGGGTAGCTCTGCCAAAGTACTTAGATGATGCTATAGAATCTGTACAAAAAAGGGCCCTATGCATCATTCTACCGAATTGTCACTATGTTGAAGCCCTAATTCAATCTGACATCACTACCCTTTCCCAGAGAAGGGAAGAAGTTTGCATAAATTTTATCAAGGGTGATTGCCTGTCGTCTCCTGTCCTTAAGCCATTAATTACTCGTGTGTCAATTGACAGGCCATACTGCCTCCGATCAGGCGAACGTGTTCCTGTGCGCTTTGTCCCCAAGACAAAGCGTTTCGCAGATTTCTGCACCATTAAGTATCAAGACCAGTTGTAATCCTTTTCTCTGTTATGTTTTCTCTGTTATTTGTGCTTTAATCATATTTATATAATTATTTATCTGAATGTCTTTATACCGTAGTGTCTTGTACTATCGTAACTGACCATCCTTGTAATTCAGCCTTTAAGGCTGCGAGAGGGATTCCAATAAACTATTATTATTATTATTATTATTATAACATGTAGCTCAGTGGTGTCAAAAGGTCACACTGGGATACTGTGATTCACAAACCTCGATTCATTTGGTCAGTTTCTGTTTTTTTACAGTCTGTTCTTTGTCGACGTAGTGTAAAGTCTATGTATTTTGCTGTTGCATCCAGAATAAACTGAGCCTCACCAGTACAGTTTTGTCAAAATGCAACTGGTTGACTGGGTTTTGAAGGTCAGAGTTCGCTTACAAGTTTATATAAGCTTAAAGCTTAAGTATATGTTTCATAACCTTTATAACTGAATACCTTTAAACCTCATAAAAATATTAATTAAATAAAATATTAAAGAGGCCAAGATCTTGGGTATAAACCTTCGCTTTGCCAACTGGTATACGAGCTTTTTGCGATTTGCCAACGATAAAAATATATGTATCGAAGTACAGTGGCACAACCTACCTTTCCTGACGAGTTTGAACTCATATCTCGGCCGAAAATACGTGTCACCTGCAAAAGAAGGCGTGCACTTCGAACGCAAGGTGTATTAAACATCATACCTGCCCCTCCGTCTGTCACAGGAGCAATATTTCCTGATAGGGTGGGGGTAAGTCAAAATTGCTTGAGCAATTTGTTGGTATCACTGACCCAAAGCAGTTTTCTAAATACCTTGGCGAGGACTTTATCCCAGAAATATATTTTTTAAATCATGATATATATTTTTTCACGGTAAGATCCTGTCAGCTATAGTCCTATTATGCATTCAGAACTTACCCCACCCTACTTCGAAACGGACAACGAAGACCGCAAAGGCATCTGGGATGGATACGCCGTTGGAGGTAAAATTCAAACGATTGTTATGTTCGAAGAATTTTGATCGCAAGAAAGAACGATCGAGACAATTACAATTTCTTATGTTTCAGCTTCTGACAAAAGAACGAACAACTTAAATGTAGAGGAACTATGCCTGTGGCTACGCGATCGTGCTCGAAGCAGAAGAAAAGACCTCGAATCGAAGACGAAACACCAGCGACCACGAACACAAATCGATCATGTCGGTACGTAACGCGCTCTACAACGAAACGCAAGATTCTACAGCAAAATGACGAAGTGAAAGATCAAGAGCCACCTCCTAAGGTGAGCAAACCGCATTGATAACTGCAATTAAGGTTATTTTTGTTTATCGATAAGTTATTTTCTTGGCGATCAATACTTTTCATTTTCTTGTCCTAATTAAGCTTACTGCACTGGCTTGTGCTTATCTCACACCGGACGATACTCGGTGTCAAAATCTGTGAAACTGTTTTTGTTTCTCTGGATTTTACACCTTTTGTTTTTCTTTGTTTACGTCACTTGTGAGTTTGGCAGGTTTTAACACCGAGGATGAGCCCTCACACGAGTTCCCACTAGTGAAATACAGTTGAACCTCTCCACAACGGCCACCTTGGGGACATAAGAAAGTGGCCGTTGCGGAGAGGTGGCCGTTATGGGAAGGTAGGGTGTAATGTGACACCTTTTTTTTCAGGAAGTACAACATGTTTATTGTGCTGTTTATTGTGCCAAGTTCATGCTTACTTTAGCCTATAATGGTAATCCAATCTTAAATAATATATATAGATAAAATACACAATAAAACGTAAATAATGCTTTGAATCAAAATGTTAACAAGACGAAACGAGCAAGGTTTGCAACATTGGCTATATTATTGCAGAAAATTTATGCTTACTCACCAGCATATAAATGGGACACAATCAAAATACGTATATCATTAAAATGGATACAGAAACATAATGTTCCGAAGACAAATGTCGATTACTGCATCAGTTTATAAAAAAAGGTTTTTACAAAAAAGAACTGTACTGGCCTTTATCGAGAGGTTATTTTGGCAGTTGGGGACACACTTTAGTGGCCCTTGCCGTTGTAGAGATGTGGCCGTTGTAGAGAGGTTTAAACAAAAGGTAATGTATGGACTGTCCGCCGGGACAAAAAAATGTGGCCGTTGTAGAGAGGTGGCCATTGTGGAGAGGTGGCCGTAAGTGGAGGTTCGACTGTACATAGGTACAGGCAAAAGTGGACATTACACACACACACACAAACATTGAAACACAGAACGGTGAGTGCTAAGCTCTTGGCTTATGCGCTTGTGATTATTATACACCGGTTCACTCTTTTGAGTTGTGACATGAGCACACGTCAGATTGGCCTCTGAAATAAGCACAGACACAGACACTTCTAAATTGTAACCGTTTCAAGTTTCATTTTTTCCACCTTTTCAACACAAAGAACAGGAATTAGGAAGAAAGGAATGTGGAGGTGTGAAAACGAAAACCCATGGGGTTAAAAGGTGTTTACACACCTGGCCCCAGTTGTTCAAAGGGCGGATAATTTTATCCACTGGATAGTTCACTATCGGGCAGATTTTAAAAAAATGTGTGCAAGATTTTCACGATAGTCCTGTAATTTCATTATTTGTGAATAAAGTAGAAGCATATGTCAAATTTAAGAATGGGATTGTATGGAAAACTTGCCAAAAGCATTGGTTGGAGTACATTTGCTCCGCTGGATAGCGACTTATCCACTGGATAAAGTTATATGCCCTTTGAACAACTGGGGCCTGATCTCTTACTTACAAAAGGATATCTGCATTTAACTTCATCTCAAGTTAGTTAGTGAGCATACATGGAGATTAGCAAACATAGGTAAGTAAAATAAACGAATAAGTAATGAAAATGAAGAAGAAGATGAAGAAGAAGAAGAAGAAGAAGAAGAAGAAGAAGAAGAAGAAAAAACTAATAATTAAAAAATTAATAACTATGCAGGAAGTCAAGAAATCACTCTCAGGCTTTGGATGATAGCAGATATTCTGCCTCAATATCCTTTTTTATCCCTCAATCTTGTCTTGTCACCTTTGTAACAGGTGCCGTACGAACAAGACAAGGCCAAGGGACATATAGAAGGATATGGAAGCAGAATCTTGATGGTTGCTGAATATAATTTAGAGGGACTTCATTTAGGCAACCATTATTGGACAAAGTAAAAATGTTTGGAATTAAAAAGGTGAAATGTTTCTTGTATGTTTAAATAGAATTCTCATTTTTTTTTACGTTAGAGAGCTACAAGCATCACAGCCTCCAAAAGGGTCCCAAGAATTACCAGCAACCCATCTTCCCAAAGTAAATGTCGATCAAGCCGAATACCAAAATGGACTGTCAAAGATAACAAGACAGTGTCATCATTTTCCAACAAGGAACATGAAAACAAGGAGAATCATAATAATGAAAGTCAAATTGTAGAGAAGAGTACATGTATGTCTCCTTTAAACCCTACCCATGATGGAAATGAAACCGTCGTGAAAACACCGGCTGGCTGCATTGCTGCAAGGATTAGGAGTTATAGCACTGTGCGCCGCAGCCAGTGGAGGAAGAACAACAAAGGACGCAGTATAAGCAATAACAAGAATCCAAGTACATCTCCAGTTGATGGAAGGTCTCCTTTGGGAGAGGTCAGCTTCAATCCTACTGCAATGGAAATAGATACTGATAGTGATGAGGATATTCTCTGGAAAATGAGCAGACATTGTAGCCCTGGAGAGAAAGGAGACTTGCAGGATTCAAATGTAAGTGAAATAGATGCAAGTCTGCATGGTAGTTAAAGCAGGTGTGACATGTTAAATTTTCACCTGCGACACCCCATTACGTAGCCAACAGCCATGTAACGAAGACACAAAGTGTGCATCCATGAGGTTCAAGTGGCATCTGGGGCATGTACCCCCAGAAAATGGTTCAAATTGGACTCTTAGAAATGCATTTTCCAGAAATTCAATTAAATGCTTTTCTTCATATGTATGCTTGTTAAAATTATAACAATTTTAGGGACAAGCATTACCCGTAACATCAAATGAGCTCAGCCACAGTACTTAGTGTTATGACAGCATTGAGGTGTATAAAGAACAGCTGGCCAGTACATCTGTCATTCAAATACTAGAAATACACTGTATAACTGTACATAATGGAGAATCTTCCATTTAGCAACTTGAGGATGAGTCATTGAATACAGTGCATACAATAAATTAGAATTAAAATAAATGATAATTAAATTATTGTTCTGATAATGACTAGTTCTGTAAATTATTTTACTTCAGTCAGATGATGAGATCTCTTACAAAAATAAGTACTTGACAATGATGACTGCGATGAAGCAACTACAAAACACATTTCTGAGGGCTCAACAGAATGCAGAGAGGAATGTGAAAGGTAAAAGAACAGGTCTACCTTAATCAACCCTACATAAGCCTGCTTAGACACCAACTGATGAACGGTCAAACCTTCAAGACAACTTGTTCTCTAAATGAAGACCGATAAGGAGACAGTGGGGGGGGGGGGGGGGGAGTGCATTGTCTGATGTACTTTTTGATCCAAGAAAAGGCCACTATCTGCACCATTTGCATTGCATATTTTGTTGCATTAACTTGGCTAGTACAAAACAGGACTCCCTGGTCACAATAGGGATCACCTTATAAATAAATAAAGCATGACGACGACACTAATGAAAATGTCGCTTAGAAATAAATATTCATGTAATATGATCTACTAAATGTGATTATTACAACCCATTCAACTTGTGTAATGTATAAACTAATTAACCAGAAACACAATTGGTACAATGTAGAAACAGCTAGTCCATCAAGAGAAAGAAAACACCCATGTTCTTCTTAAAACTTTGAATTTGGTTAATATTTCATACATGTTGTTGACATCTTGCAAAAGATGGCAAAAAATTTACTACAAGTTTTTAATGCACATGCAGATTAAGAGCCATTGTTTAGCTCGTTAAATCTTTTGTTTGTCAGGAACATGATATATTGCCTGACTGCGCATGCTTTAAATAATTTTGCAGCAAAAAGACTGCGCATGAATTGCCCAAGTTAAGTTAGGTAGAAATCAATGCAAGAAACCACTTTCACAGAAGGACTAAGTGTCAATGTATGCTTTTTTTAAGCTTGCGTCTACAAGCGTTGCAAACAAAGGTTTGAAAGTTTGTTCTCAACATGGTGAAGTGACTTGCGTCAGGCCATTATCATTGACCAATCAGATCAGTTGGAGAATGTGACCAAAACAAAACAAAAGACAGAAGACAAAACGCCCGTGTCTACAATATTAGACAATGCCCTGAGTGCTCAGGTGGGAAAGCCCATGCATGCAAAGGCAACATAGTCTTACTGCTGCTTTATTGTTTGACCACAATGTTAAATTGTTGAACTGTTCATTTACAACAGCGTACGACAAGTTTAGTAACGAATTGAAGTCCAGTCTGAGCATAGAAAAACAAAAGAACTCTTTACTGAGTGAGGAACTCAAGATAAAGAAAGGTACTGTGGAGAGGCTGCGCAGTGATCTTGAAAATGTAAAGGAACAGCTGCAATATGTGAAAGAAGAAAAAAGTGAGTAAACTGATACTTCGTAGTAATGATGATTTACAGTCAATTCACAACATGCATGACCAGTATTTCTGAGAATGAAATGAACATTTGAATTTCTCTTTCTAATCTCCGACATGTGAATGGAATGTTGAACATTTCTCTGGAAATCTTTCTGAAAAAGATGCGTTCAAAGATTCAAAATACTTGGGAAACAATTGTTCATCTTGAAATATTTATGCTGGAATGTAAAAAAAAATTATAGCTTTAAATACTGTCAATAAACAAGAGAAATTTCTATGCGAAAGTTCTCTGAAATCTCGTTCAGGTGATGTTCAAAACTGACATGTAAATTTCAAAACTCCATTCAAATTTCAAAAATACTGGTCAAGCATGACGTGAATTGAGCGTAATGTAAAAGATCTTTTATTAATACATGTAAAAATACGGTATATTTTGTGGTTCAAAATTTTTTTTGTTTAATTTTAAACCATTCATTGATTTGTATTTTCCTTTGGCTCAGATAATGAATACTGCACAAATGAAGATAAAAGTTAAACTGGTTTGCAAAAATTTTAAACCAAAAATAATTTCAACCACAACATCTATAAAGGCAAATGTTTTTCTTGCTTGCTTTAAGTCAGACTCAAAGTGGTCGATCTTCCGAGTGGATAGGTTAAGATAGTTGGGACGTAGAGGGACAAATATTTCACATGTGAAATTGGGAGAAGCAAAAGTTTCCAACAACAGTGACGGTCTAATCTGTTGGGAAGATCAGGACTCTTATCAGACAATTACAGGAAATATGTCTGGATCAAGTTGTAATGGATAAAAGTAGTCTCTCAGAGGCCATTCTACCCCTCTGGAGAAATTGTTCACTTGTACCAACCTCGTTCCCAGGGTCTCTTTTTCCCCTTCTTGACCATCTGTCACTGGATCTCCAAGAATGGGAGACAGTGGTAAATAAATGGAACTTGGGAACTGAAACCAGTTAAACAAGATTTATTAATAAGAGCTACTTAAATTAAGTTTCCACAAGGAAATCAAGAATAAATACTAAATAGTCTATTTTTTTTATGTCCTTTTGTGGTTTTACTTGCAGTGAATATAGAGAAGCACAACCAAGAGCATCATGAAAAGGAGACCAATTTACACAATGGAACTGCAGCTGGACAGAATGAGAACTCACAAATGGTATTTAACTTTTCATTTAAAACCTCCATAATTATGAACGGTTCTGTCATGCAACGTGTGGAGGCGCGGTGGTGTAGTGGTTGGCGCGTCGGACTTTCGATCGGACGGTCGGAGGATCTGAGGGTCGTTGGTTCGAGGCCAGGTTGGTCTCTTCATTGCTGTGTTGTTTCCTTAGACAAGAAACTTTGCTCCACATTGTCTCTCTTCACCCAGGTGTATAAATGGGTACCGGCGACATACTGCTGGGGGTAACCCTGCGATGGACTAGCATCCCATCCAGGGGGGAGTAGCAATACTCCTAGTTGCTTCATGCTACAGAAACCGGGCTAAGCTCCGGCCGTATGGGCCACTTAGGCTCTTGTGCGACTTTACCTCTGTCATGCAACCCAATTCAAATTCCTCTTTTTCTAGAAAGGTAATCTTGACACCAAGAATCAAAGGAAAAATCTGTGATCTCAAGTGATTTGAATGAATTTCAGACTGTCAATAAACATTATTTTTAATAAAAGTACACCATGAGCAGCCACGAGTGATGACAAGTATGATTTCAATAATGTGTCTGCGTTCATGGGCTTCAGAAGACTTTGGGTAAATTCATATGGAGGTGGGGGACCCCGGGAAGGTGAGGTACCCCACCTACACATAGTAAAAAAAAGCTAGCCTTTACGTGCAACCCCGGGACTCTGGGGACAGGTTTAAAATGCTATCGTGTGGTCAGTATTTTCTTCACTAAAACTGTTTTTCCCAAAGTTTTGAAGATGAAATCAGCGGAAAAGCGTTGCCAGGCTTGTAGTGGTTGGTAGCCATTTTGCTTTGGTCGGATTTGGTGGAATTAAGAATTAAAGACAAATGCCCGGATGGACATCAGCCCAGCTAGGCAGGTTTTACCCCACCTTCAGCGTTCACATGGAGAAAACTCACCCCAGCTAAGAGGGTTCCCCAGCCTGGCTGACCGGGCAACCCGCTTCAGTGGCGACTACCCCACTTCTCATGTAAACAAGATCAAGAAAAATAGAGAGAGATTGGGTACCCCACCGACTGCGAGGCAGGCTACCTCACCTTCCCGGGGTCCCCAACCTCCATGTGAACAAGCCCTTATTTTGCCTAACTCCTTGACAAAGTCTCGGACCATGAACACAGACAGTCCATCATCACTTCCCCCCTTCTGTGAGTCTGAGTCAGTTCAGTGCAAGGTTGAAAAGCAGCGTTTGAAATGTTCGCAGATCTACTGGAAAATATTATTATTACATTTTCAGCTGTTTTGCCTGCCTCATTCTCCTGTACCTAATTACCAGACTTGATAAACAGTTAGAACTAATGAACCACACAAACAGGAAATTTGAAGAATAGGATAATTATTAAGTTTTTATTGGAATTTGTTCTGCACCCAAACGTTTAGCAACAGATTGAAGATCAAAAGAGAGTGATCAATTTTTACTCCCAACTTACTGGAGTGTCAATGTTGCAAGACCACACCTGTGAGGATTCAAGCTCTTTTCAAAGTTTCAACTGCACCTTCTTCCCAGCTACAAACACCTCTCACTGTGAGTATAATTATTTTCTAAGTTTACTGTATTAGTTTGTCACTTGAAGTAACAGCTTACTAAAAGCATTATAAGGCCCAACAGGAAGTGACCAGCCTAAAGGAATATTACTTCAATCTTTGACTATAAAAATGTTTGGACAATTGTAATTTTTAATGGCGAATCTTGTCACTTCATGCTGGGGATCCTGTGATGAACTAGAATCCCATCCAGGAGGACTAGTAAAAAATTACTCCTAGTTACTTCATGCTGGGTATCCTGTGATGGACTGCCATCCCATCCAGGGGGAGTAGCAATACTCCTAGTCACTTCATGCTGGGTGTCCTGTGGTGAACTTTCATCCCACTTCATGCTGGGAGTCCTGTGATGGACTAGCATCCCATCCAGTGGTGGTGGGGGGTTCCTACACTTCATGCAATAATTTGTTTCATCCTATGGGAAACCAAAGTCAGTTACTGAAGGGCACAGGCTGGAATTTAAAACCTTTTTGTGGCACATTGATAAAATTTTAAATACAATAATTAAGGAAGCTAAATATTAACCATTAGAAATTATGTTGGATGCATTTTACTCTAATTCCATTTTTATCATTTATACCATTCCACTGGTGATCCACATTTTACTTGTCTCTGATGATGATTTCTGCTCAGGTTGTCGAAACGTCAGTTAATGTCACCACAAACAGTCCTCCTCACAGCTAAACTCACCTGCCTTTATGAATGATCATAATTTACCTACTTATCATTTTTTATTCTGTTATTTTGATCCATTCAGGTCTACAGTTTAGGTTAACACATGATAAAGAATTTGACGAGATTGAGTACAGCCCTAACCCCCGCAGTCCTGGCGCCGAGGAAGTGGTGCTGAGTTTGCCAAAATACCTTCAGGAAAACATATTTTTTGGTGCAGATCAGGCTCCAAGATTCCTGGCCAAATTACTCAAAACAAATGAGTAGCAAGTGACAGAAAACTTGCAAAGTGTACATATATCGTTCATGATAATTCTTCTTTTTTGTTTATAACAATAAAATTTTAGTAGGCAGTTTGTCAGATTAAAACAATAGTTGATCATCTTGAGGAAAATTAGACTACGAGTAGTCCCCCATTTTTCCTCAGGGATAGTAGGGCGAGTGAAATGCGAGCGCGCGTGAAAATCACCCCACGCGAGAAAAGGTGACATGCGGCCAGGAGAGAGAAAAATCTCTCCCCGCCGAGCTCTATTTTTGTCTTCGCCCTAACCCCACTTGGGAGCCTGTTCACAGGCCAGATTTTACTTATTGGTTAATTTAATTTAAATGTTGAGACAGGCCTTTTATCCATTGCATATAACTTTTAATTTTAATTAATAGTTCTCTCTTTTTACATTCATTTGGGACATTCGAGATGATTGTTCACTGACCAGAGTTAATTTTTACAGCTTTATAATATAACCTATGACACTTGATGTATGTGAAAATGTATGTAGGTGTCCATTCCGTAATCTTTGCAGCCTTTTAGGCACTGTATTTTAATATTCCACCATCTCAATATTTAATATTA
Source organism: Pavona decussata (assembly GCF_977016875.1). Classification (NCBI taxonomy): domain Eukaryota; kingdom Metazoa; phylum Cnidaria; class Anthozoa; order Scleractinia; family Agariciidae; genus Pavona; species Pavona decussata. The sequence continues at coordinate 836,032 of NW_028145538.1, read as the reverse complement.
TAAAATTAATAGTATTTTACTTCAACTTGCATAAATGTACTTAGTATAAAATTGTATGTATAAAGAATAACTTATTTGCTGTTCAGTTGCTTCACTTTGCAAGCATGTACTGTAAAGCTTACTTTAGGATAGTTGACTGCCGAGAACACAATTTGAACTGGTGCAAAAATTTCCCATTGTGTGTCCAGTCTTGTCTTGATTCACAGGAAAATTTACATTCACTTGGATCTCTACATTAATCTTACTCAACTGATCCTTGAGCATTAAAATTAATCATGGAGTGCCACTTGATTTGTATTCTTCTCTCCAACTTATACTGCTCAAGAAAGCCTTTTTCGTGGACTATTTAGCATTGCTATTAGCCACCCATGCAGTCGTTTTTAGAGAAGTCATATTAGGAGGGTGATCAGTGTCTCCCCTAAAATGACTATACATGAATTCGGCAAAGTTATATTTTTAAGAGAATAAGTGACCAGTAGACTGGCAGCCAAAATTCATGCTGTAGCTTCCTATCGAGGTAAAATTAAGTCAGGTTTATTTTCACTTGTAGTCATTTCATACCCATGTGCGTGGAAAGCACAAAGGAACACGCTGGCCTGGTGTCAGCCAAAAGACTATAAAAGGACTGAACTAAGTAAATATGATTCTAAGAAAACTTGAAATTACCTGTATATATAGTAGAACTGGTCGCTTACTTGAACTCCCCACTAACCTAACAAAACTCAGTTACCCCTTGATTTGACACCATTTTTTTTTTTCAGTCTTTTACTATGAGGTAACTTGAACACAGTTAACTTGAACTCCCTACAAACTCAAGCTTATTTTGCTTTCCCTTGACTTAAATTTTTCCAGACCAATAACTCAGACTGTAATTTTAAAAAAATGTTGGTCGGCAAAGCTCAAAATGTCAAAACAAAGCTGATTGAAATGTCAATCAAAGACAATCTTTTGTTGATAATGTGATTGTAATGTATGGAAACATCGTTAACTAGATCTCAGCCTTTGTTTTGTCCACTTAAAATTTTGGCTAAAAGTCCCAAACTAAAATTAATGTCCTTGGGAAAGAAACATGATGTCAGTTATGTTTTTATATAACAAAAGGCTCTTAATTAGAAAACAAACTTATTACACCAAAGTGCCTTGTAATTCTGAAAGAATGATCAAACCACATTATTTTATAGTTTAACATTCATGAACAGGATGCTTGAAATTCAACAGCAACCCCACAAGCTCAAACTATTTTTGTTTTCTTTGCTGGAGGTTCAAGGTAGCTGGGTTCTACTGTAGTTACAAAAATTCTAGTTTAACCTCGGGTAAGTAGATAATCTTAATGGCATTAGTTTCGTCCTGGCGATAATGTTGAAATAAATGCATGTATTTTAAATTAAGTGAAGTTAACTATTTGTACCAGTTAAAAACACTCAAGAGTTTTGTTTCATTTGTATTGCGGCAAAAAAATAAAGCAAAGAAAATGCCTTCAGTAACCTGGAGCCCATGTTAGGCTTGGAAGTTTTAATGCCATTTTGGCAATTGAAAGCTGTCCTTGCATCAAGCCCATGGGAAAGCAACTTCCAACTGGTGACAATTAAAATTGGTGTGATGTCATAAAACATTTTAAAACAAAATATTATCAAAAGGTCTTGATAGTTGTACTCTCACTAACTGAGGATGACAGAAGCTTCTGTTGAAACATGTTTTATAGACTCAAAAGTTTTGTCATTTTCCTCAAAATATTGAAATATCACCGTGCAGCAACCTTTCAAAATATTTTTAAATATTTTCTTTGATATGTATTTGTTACATGTTTTTGTTTGTTTTGTTTTTTGTGTTTTTGCTTTCTAAGTTGTTGTTATTTTATTTTGTGTAAAGGCAATTTGTGCAAGTTCAATCACTTACTGTCAAACCTAGGGAAAAAAAAGCATATCTTGTAACCTAGACACTAAGAAGTTGTATTTGTAAACTGTTGATAGTATTGGTCGATAATATAATTAGAAAATGCTGTAAATGTTTGTACTTTGCATTAAAAGTTAAATGTATTATTAAAAAAAATCCTTATTAGAGCTGACTATATTGCCCCATCTGGAAATTTTTTGATATTTTAAAAATATATTGTTTTCAGACTTCAGACCAAAATTGTTACAATCTTACCATTTTTGGATCAGAATGATTCCAAAACCTTTGCACACAACTATATAGCTTATAGGGTTACCTGTAAGATGTTTATTCCCATTTTAGGAAAAATGGAAGGCCAAAATTACTCCCTATGAATAATGATTAATAATTAGTCTCTACCTGCAGTTGGTGTAATTAATTCATATATTTCTTTTGGTAAAATACTGTATTTTTTTGGTAAAATGTTAAATTTCCAAATCATTTCGTTTCTCGTCAATTCCGTATTTGAATTTAATGCTAAGCAAGATTTCATTATTCAATAATACAATGTGATTGTAATGAATAAAAAAATAAATTTAGATGAAAAATTGAATAATTTAACCAATATCGTACATCATCAGACGTTTTCTAATAATTTGGCACGGTTTATTATTTTCGTTCTTGAATATTTACCTGCCTATTCAAATATCTTTTTTCTTTTGAGTGTAAACAAAACAAATACAAAAACACAAAATATTCGTCGCTTTTTGAATAGTTCACGGCCTATCGGATTGCCTGTAGAATAATCGGGAAGTTATTAATAATTTATTAACCGTGTATTTTGAGCATAAACACAAGATGGCGGATGGTCTGTTGACGTCTTCTGTGAACTATTCTTCGTCGCAGCCATCGGCTGCTCCTTTAAATCGCTCGCAGATGGGAGGTTATGATGCAGATTTTGTCAGTCCCATATCACCAGATTACTTATGTCCAATATGCCAGCTTGCTTTCCGTGATCCTGTTCAAACGCGAGATTGTGGCCATCGGTTCTGCGAATCTTGCCTTGAGCCAATTTTGAGGTGAACCTTACAGTAATGTGCCAAACAGCGCTTTGTTTAAAAGGTAAAGGCCGATATCCTTAATAATTCATCCCGTTTTCTTCCCAGAAAACCTCCAGCATTTTGCCCGATTGATCGGAGGACACTTACGAGAGAAAAGGTGAGGTGCTCGTAAATATGGTAGATGTCTTGAATCAGCCGTAAAGCTGTTATTAATTTGCCTGCTACCGTCGCAACGAATGTTTGGGGCATTGGAAGCAATACAAAAAGCAGACTGCCCTAGTTTTCTTTCCCTTTTTCACACCTACGGATAAAGACAGCTTAAAAGTGTAAGCCAAAGTCATATAAAAACGAAAATGAACTTTAAAAATCAGCTGTTAAAATCAAATATATATACTCTGCGCGAAATTCTTTGACCGGCGAATTTTCAATTCTAACCACGCAAATTAAAACACTTGATTTAATTAACAGCAGCTACATTTAATTCGTTTATAAAATTGCTGGTTATTTTGTATGGAGGAATCTTAAGATTTTGTTTACGCTTTGGGGTAAAGAAATACCCCGAGGAGTTAGCGACGAAATTTTCACTGCATTGATTTCGTGGAAATTAATAATAATCTTGTGCATTTATGATATCAATCGATATCGATAGTCATAGCTTATCGTTTGTTCATGCATCATTGTTCTGAATAGAGCAAGGACATGCATATTCAGATAAAAGTAGGAATCGTTACAGATCTGAAAGATGTACATGCCCCTTGAATGGAGCGAGAACTTTTACTTTCTGAAAATGGCAGGCCATATTTCAAGGGCATCCCGGGTGCCGTGCCATCGCGTGACGTCTGTTGTGCAGCTTTCAACCTTACAGTACAGGCTGTTCGTGTTAATCTTGTAACTTAATTGCTGCAATAATAATAGTAGCTTTGTCGGTGTATGATTTTATGCCACGGTCATGCACGAAAGCCAAACAAAACGATGTAATCTTTTTCATTTTCATTTGCTGATCGATACAATCAAAGTTAAAGGTCACTACGGTATCAGGAATCCTTCAATATACAAGCGCATAGATCGGGAGGAAGCTGCCTATCTGTGCATCTTATCTTTTCCAGTTTTCACACCAGATTTTTGATGCACTCAAATATATACATATTTTTTGCAAAGGTGTCCACTGTACCCAGCTTAGCTGGCCAACAATAAGCTGTTAATATAATGACTCGTCCCTAGGGAAAAGCAATTAAGTGTTGGATTTTAAAAGTGGTTTTGTATTGTCTCCAATAAATTAATGTTTCCAAATTTTGTTCAACACTGTTCTTGTTGATGTTTCACATTCTGAGTTACATAGAACACAGTCATAGTTGCTGAAAAGAAGTCATAGTTACTGAAAAAGAAGTGACAACGAAAAACTTTTAAACTACCGTTTCGAAAATTAAGGTAGGAAGAGGGGTCACCATGCCTGTTTTCATGTTGCTGGGCTGTCTGTAACAGTTGTGGTGTATAACTTGACTTTGCTAGATTGTGACTATTAATGTATTATATTAAAAATATAAGAGAAAACTAGCCTTGAATAAGATTAGCACCCGTCAATAATCATTATTGTGATGGTGCCACAGTGTTACAAAAAAAATTCCATAAAGTTGCCAAAAAAATGAAGCTAATGAAATATAGTCGACTCCCAATAACTCAAACCTTCAGGGGAAATTGAAAAAAGTTCGAGTTATCAAGGGTAAAATTATATAGAAAATGACCCGAGAGGAAAGGAAAATTGGTTCGAGTTAGCGAGGGTAAAATTATATTGAAAATGACCTGAAGGGAAAGGAAAATTGGTTCGAGTTAACTAGCGCAAGGTTCAAGTTAGCGAGGGTTCGAGTTATCAGGAGTCCACTGTAATATTATCACGAAAATTTTGTGGCTTCCTGGTTCCATGAGAATGCTTGAAAAATTGAATGATGGAAATATCTTGAAATTTGAAATAATTTATTGAGGGGAGTTGTATCTCTGAAAATCCATGAAATAAAGGTGGTTGCTTAGGAGAAAATGACCAATAATTTCCATTCTGAGCTTATATTAGTCTCAAAACATGCCCACACTGCTTTGTATTTCTTGACCAAGTTTTGAAAAGATTGAAGAACTTTGGAACTAAGGTCAGTGTCAAAAATTAATAAGGAAATGGTTGAGTGTTACAGTCTCCTTCCGGTCAGTTTACTCTTAAAATAATTTTTATCCTGAATCAATGGGCCTTTTTTATTTGCTTTGGGTGACAGACTGCCTCTTATCTAATCTCAACTTTGTTTACTTTTTGGGTATCTTGCTATGTCCTTAATAATATTCTTCCTGTTTCCGTGTTCAATTGCTGTTTTTGTACCCTCCCTTGTCTGAGGTGCTGTTTCCACAGAATTAGATGTTTGGGAATGAACGATCTGTTGTCAACAGTTTGAATAGAAACAAAAGTGTTTCAGTTCCCTCCTGTTGCTTTCTTAGATAGCACATTTGAAGTCTACACAAGAGAGTCAGATAAGATAAGGTTGTTGCAGCTTATCAGCCTGTTGGGAACAAACATGGGAGTCAACTATTGACCACTGATCATTCTAACATCTGCTTGTACTTATAAAATTACTTTATGTTCCATGACAAATTCCTGCCTGACATTTCCTAATTGTTTTGGTCACATATATATCATTACTTCAAGTAAATATTCATTTTCTATCATCCAAGAAGGAAATCAATTCCAGATGATTTTCTTCTTTCACTTTTAAATATTTCTTTTGGTGAGATTCCAAGGTCAGAAGGTTTTTTATCTATAATTAATCTGATAGAAGCTGGTAAACTGATACTCTTTGTCTATGTATTTCAATCTCTTAATGAAAATCATGACTCAGGATGTAGGAAGGATTGTCTGAAGCTTTTTACCAGTAATTGCCTTACAGCTCTTGTCTTGCGAGTCCTGGGAGCTTCCATTGTTCTTAAAGGTATCAGCAAGAAGTTCTTGTCTTTTTCTTTAAACTTTCACAGACATTAAGGTTGCACCTTTTCATCATCTTACACCATAATTTCTAACTTATAAGTCTGTGGATGAAATCCTAAAAATCCGTCAATGGAATCCTAAAAATCATGAGTGACCATTCAAATGAAAGCTACTGAGTAGTACAAACAAGAGTCAGATTGTTTCCGGACAGTCAGAATGTTTCCGGACTCAATTTTGCTTGTTTATTAGACAAATATGCCGTCTTTTCTACTTAATAAGCAAGTTTGACACATCAAGTTTGCTTATTAAACAAGAAAGACACTATTTTTTGCTTATTAAACAAAGAAGGCGCTCTTTTCGCTTATTAAACATGTAACTTTTGCTTATTAAACAAAACTGCACGCGTTTATTGCTTATTAAACAAAAAGTAACACGATTTGGCAGACACGAATATAATTTATCAGTCGCCATTACGGAAAAAAATATCCAGAACAAAGGCAGCCCAATCAATAAATCATTCTGCACAAAGTTATTTTGGTAGGAGTGCCGTCTGCTTAATCCTTCTTTTAAGCGAAATTAAGGCGTTATTTTCCTTTTCTGACAGCTACTTTTCTTAGAAGTTTGACTTCTCGGCACGATCAGTCGGCGGCCGTGACTTGACGATCGATGGGAGTTCACGTTTGAAAACAAGTAAAAATTCCTCTTTACTCTTATTGCTCCATCAAATGGGGAAGTTGAAATATTTGTGAATACAACAACAACGGGGCGATTTAAAGTTTTTGTTGAGCATGGCCTTAGAGCTGTTCGTTGTTCTGAACAACGAGCAGCGGCGCGCTCTATATTGTTGATTTCGTCGTTATTTGACAGTCACGACGAAATGAACAACAATTACGGCGCTTCGCGTTCAATGGATTTATTTCGCACGGACAATTTACCGCGGCCAAAAAAATATAATCTTGAAAGAGATCTTCAAGAAAAAAATGGAGTAGATTCTGCAAAGATGTTTCCACCCACAGTACCAGTAAACGTCGAATAAACATCTCAGATGATATTTAATTTGATCCTGATCTACATGTACTGCAGAACGCAAACTTTCCCAGATCAAATTTTCGTCAACCGAATTGACCGTCGAACCGAGATTAATAGCGCCGTTACTTTGATTAAAACTTGTATTTTCTATATCAAATTCATTTCAACTGTAAAGAGAAAACTATTAAGTGCCAAGACATGACAGAATGAAGGAATTACCGGAATGTAGAATATAATCCACGGTCTGATTCAGGCTATTCTTTTTTGTTTATTAAGCAAGAACGACGACTCTTTTCGTTTATTAAACAATGTAGTTTTGATTAATAAACAAAACTGCGCGTGCTTTTTGCCTATTAAACAAAACGTACCAGAAGTAAGAAGTAGACACATTACGGAAAGAAGGGCGACTCTTATCGTTTTTTATATCCACAGCTAGAGCGGCAGCGCCGCTTGATCTCCACCGCACATACAACAATTCGCGTCTTCAAAATGCTCACGCTGTTTTTACAACTTCGGTTGAAAATGTACTTTCTACGGTGGGGAAAAGCATAGAAACCTCACGCTCTTGGTTTTTAATTATTTTTTCGTTTTTTATGTTTTTGTTTTTGTCGACCTGGAAGAAATATACAAATTCAGAGACAGCGGCCACAATTCCAGTGTCACGCAATATTATGAACAGACCATTACACAGGGCCCAGTTGTTCAAAGCCCGATTAAGCCAATCCTAGATTAACAAGAACTTTGATTCGAGTTTATTAAATTACTGAGCAAAAAATATTTTTCAAAAAGATTTTTGTCCCTCAGTTTTGACGATGAATCTCCTTACCACTAGCTTAAAATTAGATTTTAAAAACATTTTTAACGAGCGAGCTGGAAACCTCGGTTAGCGTTAATCGGCTTTCGAACAGCCCAAATTCTAAAAGCCGGAGGCAAGACAAGTGAAATTTCATGATCAAGGTCTATCTCTTTCACAAAGGTTAAATATTCGCTTCAGGGAAACTTTTTTGTGACTTGTTGAAATACGGACATTTTCCAGTAGTCGCAGTTCATACTTGTTCAGGATGCAAAAACTTCGTGTTTTGCAGTTTAAGGTTATTCCATCAGTCGAGAGACCAGTTTTTAAAATCTTATAAGCTAGCTGAACAATATAACCAATAAGTTTATTTTAGATGACTAAAATTATTTTCTTTTAGCCAGAAATACAATCTTTACGATCGTTCGTTTACAGCTGCAACCAATTCGGGATTATTTTGCGCGGGAAAAAAAAAGCCGAGAATTAGAAATCAAATTTTCGATTGACAAGGCAATGTAGGATACAATAGAGATACCTTGCTATTTACGTTCTCTTATCCCTTGAAATTTTAGTTAATACATTGACTTAATTTGAACTCACCTTTTTTCTGGCGCTTTCCTCGTCCAAATTGAAGCCAACTTAAGGTCGTACCAGGTCAGGCCTCGTTGTTGTTGTTTAGCAATGCAAAATTCATTGTTTAAGTCTTGACCTTTAAATTTTGTTGTTCCTCAGACACCAAGGGCCGGATTGAAAAAACAGCTTCCGATGACTAAATGTTTAAATATAAGTTTATCAAACGCGCTGCCAGGTGAAAATGATCGCATGGAAAATTTTAGTCTGCATCCATTTGCCAAGTCCAGCCACCGCGGGTATCAACTGAAATCTTCCTTTGACAATTAGAAATATCCGTTCCTCGAGTTCCTCGTGTAATTCAGCAGATAGTCCGGCACACTGAGATTTCTGAAGAATTTACATGAAAACAGTCAGTGTCTCGCGATCGGGTCATTGCGTACCATGATGTGATATGCCAGTAAGTCATTTCACGGCCAAATTAGTTCATAGTCTCGGCCTTTTAAACTTTTTCATGAATCACCTTAAGTATAATTAAACCATGTCTTTCAAAGATCTCCTCCTTTAGGGTCGCTATAAAAACCGCCTGTAGCACATGCGGTCCTCCCATTCAAGTGATAAAGAACCTGTTTCGGTTCCCATAGCACTAAAATACGCAAAACCGCCTACAGCCGTTCTTCACCGAAAAGGAAAAAAAGCCGTTTTCGCCAAAAAAATCCACTCATATAGTTAAAGGAAGTGCACCATCGAGATTGCTGTCTGGTCCTGATCCCTTTGCTTGAGCGGGTTTCTCGAATCTCAAGCACTTCGCATCAGTTACGCCTGGCGCAAATTTGAACTCAGACGCGCGTCATTGACGACCAATCACAATGATTGCTGTCAAGATCTGTCAGTGTCAATCAAACAAAAGAAAACCAATTTTCGCGGGGAGTCACAGGAATAGTCCCCAAAAAGCCGCTAAGAAATCCTGCGCCCTCTCATCATGTCCCAAGTAAATTCTGAACTGATGAAAACCCCAGAGAGAGTTTGAATACAACCTAAAACAATCGTTGTTGTGGAATAATATTTTTAAAAGACTGAACACGGGTGAGATGAATTTTTGCGGGGTTGTTTGTCACGTGAAATTAACGCTAAGTTATATGCACCAAATTTCAATCACTCTGCCACTCATCTCACCGCATAAAATATGTACAAATGAACCAAAGAGTGGATAAAGAGTGTATAATGTGCGAAGCATTGCATGTTTATGGTATTCAAATTCGCTCTAGAATTTTCATCAGTTCAGAATTTACTAGGGAACCTTTCTTTCTCTTTTTTTTTTTTTTTTTTTTTTGATACTCTGCATGATGAGAGGGCGCTGGGTTTCTTACCGGCTTTTCAGGGACTATTCCTCATAAAATGACGCTTGATTCCCCGCGAATCCCGCGAAAATTGGTTTTCTTTTGTTTGATTGACACTGACAGATCTTGACAGCAATCATTGTGATTGGTCGTCAATGACGCGCGTCTGAGTTCATATAGCGCGCCAACGAACGCGAAGTGCTTGAGGTTCGAGAAATCCGCACAAGCAAAGTGAACAGCAATCTCGATGGTGCACTTCCTTTAACTATGTGAGTGGATTTTTTGGCGAAGACGGCTTTTTTTTCTTTTCGGCGAAGAACGGCTGTATGCGGTATTGCGTATTTTAGTGCTATGGGAACCGAAACAGGTTCTTTATCACTTGTATGGGAGGACCGCATATGCTACAGGCGGTTCTTGTAGCGTCCCTAAAGAAGTCAGTGGAGGAGATCTTTGAAAGACATGGTTTAATTATAATAAAGGTGATTCATGAAAAGGTTTAAATGGCCGAGACTATGAACTAACTAGGCCGTGAAATGACTTACTGGCATATCACATCATGGTACGCAATGACCCGATCGCGAGACACTGACTGTTTTCATGAAAATTCTTCAGAAATCTCAGTGTGCCGGACTATCTGCTAAATTACACGAGGAACTCGAGGAACGGATATTTCTAAATGTCAAAGGCAGATTTCACTTGATACCCGCGGTGGCTGGACTTGGCAAATGGATGCAGACTAAAATTTTGCATGCGATTATTTTCACCTGGCAGCGCGTTTGATAAACGTAAACTTATATTTAAACATTTAGTCATCGGAAGCTGTTTTTTCAATCCGGCCCTTGGTGTCTGAGGAACAACAAAATTTAAAGGTCAAGACTTAAACAATGAATTTTGCATTGCTAAACAACAACAACGAGGCCTGACCTGGTACGACCTTAAGTTGGCTTCAATTTGGACGAGGAAAGCGCCAGAAAAAAGGTGAGTTCAAATTAAGTCAATGTATTAACTAAAATTTCAAGGGATAAGAGAACGTAAATAGCAAGGTATCTCTATTGTATCCTACATTGCCTTGTCAATCGAAAATTTGATTTCTAATTCTCGGCTTTTTTTTTCCCGCGCAAAATAATCCCGAATTGGTTGCAGCTGTAAACGAACGATCGTAAAGATTGTATTTCTGGCTAAAAGAAAATAATTTTAGTCATCTAAAATAAACTTATTGGTTATATTGTTCAGCTAGCTTATAAGATTTTAAAAACTGGTCTCTCGACTGATGGAATAACCTTAAACTGCAAAACACGAAGTTTTTGCATCCTGAACAAGTATGAACTGCGACTACTGGAAAATGTCCGTATTTCAACAAGTCACAAAAAAGTTTCCCTGAAGCGAATATTTAACCTTTGTGAAAGAGATAGACCTTGATCATGAAATTTCACTTGTCTTGCCTCCGGCTTTTAGAATTTGGGCTGTTCGAAAGCCGATTAACGCTAACCGAGGTTTCCAGCTCGCTCGTTAAAAATGTTTTTAAAATCTAATTTTAAGCTAGTGGTAAGGAGATTCATCGTCAAAACTGAGGGACAAAAATCTTTTTGAAAAATATTTTTTGCTCAGTAATTTAATAAACTCGAATCAAAGTTCTTGTTAATCTAGGATTGGCTTAATCGGGCTTTGAACAACTGGGCCCTGTGTAATGGTCTGTTCATAATATTGCGTGACACTGGAATTGTGGCCGCTGTCTCTGAATTTGTATATTTCTTCCAGGTCGACAAAAACAAAAACATAAAAAACGAAAAAATAATTAAAAACCAAGAGCGTGAGGTTTCTATGCTTTTCCCCACCGTAGAAAGTACATTTTCAACCGAAGTTGTAAAAACAGCGTGAGCATTTTGAAGACGCGAATTGTTGTATGTGCGGTGGAGATCAAGCGGCGCTGCCGCTCTAGCTGTGGATATAAAAAACGATAAGAGTCGCCCTTCTTTCCGTAATGTGTCTACTTCTTACTTCTGGTACGTTTTGTTTAATAGGCAAAAAGCACGCGCAGTTTTGTTTATTAATCAAAACTACATTGTTTAATAAACGAAAAGAGTCGTCGTTCTTGCTTAATAAACAAAAAAGAATAGCCTGAATCAGACCGTGGATTATATTCTACATTCCGGTAATTCCTTCATTCTGTCATGTCTTGGCACTTAATAGTTTTCTCTTTACAGTTGAAATGAATTTGATATAGAAAATACAAGTTTTAATCAAAGTAACGGCGCTATTAATCTCGGTTCGACGGTCAATTCGGTTGACGAAAATTTGATCTGGGAAAGTTTGCGTTCTGCAGTACATGTAGATCAGGATCAAATTAAATATCATCTGAGATGTTTATTCGACGTTTACTGGTACTGTGGGTGGAAACATCTTTGCAGAATCTACTCCATTTTTTTCTTGAAGATCTCTTTCAAGATTATATTTTTTTGGCCGCGGTAAATTGTCCGTGCGAAATAAATCCATTGAACGCGAAGCGCCGTAATTGTTGTTCATTTCGTCGTGACTGTCAAATAACGACGAAATCAACAATATAGAGCGCGCCGCTGCTCGTTGTTCAGAACAACGAACAGCTCTAAGGCCATGCTCAACAAAAACTTTAAATCGCCCCGTTGTTGTTGTATTCACAAATATTTCAACTTCCCCATTTGATGGAGCAATAAGAGTAAAGAGGAATTTTTACTTGTTTTCAAACGTGAACTCCCATCGATCGTCAAGTCACGGCCGCCGACTGATCGTGCCGAGAAGTCAAACTTCTAAGAAAAGTAGCTGTTAGAAAAGGAAAATAACGCCTTAATTTCGCTTAAAAGAAGGATTAAGCAGACGGCACTCCTACCAAAATAACTTTGTGCAGAATGATTTATTGATTGGGCTGCCTTTGTTCTGGATATTTTTTTCCGTAATGGCGACTGATAAATTATATTCGTGTCTGCCAAATCGTGTTACTTTTTGTTTAATAAGCAATAAACGCGTGCAGTTTTGTTTAATAAGCAAAAGTTACATGTTTAATAAGCGAAAAGAGCGCCTTCTTTGTTTAATAAGCAAAAAATAGTGTCTTTCTTGTTTAATAAGCAAACTTGATGTGTCAAACTTGCTTATTAAGTAGAAAAGACGGCATATTTGTCTAATAAACAAGCAAAATTGAGTCCGGAAACATTCTGACTGTCCGGAAACAATCTGACTCTTGTTTACAGTACTTTCCTGCCGTGCTGTTTATTATGCTGTGCAAGGTGGTTCTAACTTTTGAACCTGTGAATGAAATCCTAAAGTGTGACCATTCAAATGAAAGCTACTGAGCAGTACTTTCATGTGGTGCTGTTTATAATTTATGCTGTACAATGTGGCTCTAACTTTTAAGTCTGTGAATGACCATTCAAATGAAAGCTACTGCTCAAGTAGTACAAGTCATACTTTTTTGTGACCAGTGCTGTTTATTATACTGTACAATATGGTTCTAAATTTTGAATAAGTAGATGAAATTCAAATGAAAGCTACTGAGCAGTACTTTCCTGTGTTATGTCAGTTGTGTGTTAATCAATTATACAAGGAGCTGATTGGAAGACATTTCAGTTGCTAGTAACAAATAATTTGTGTTATCAAAGAAAGTAACTTGAAGTGACCAGTTTTCAGACAGAACTCAGAGCTATGATATTGCCCTGAATATTGTTAGTACCTGTGTTGAGCTATGATAATCATATTTTCTAAGTAGATGACAGATTTTCTCATCCATTGTTATGTATCAACCTTTTCGAGTCACATAAACCCTATGTAGATGGGGGGGGGGGGGGGGGGGGAAGGAGGAGGTATATATTTGAGCAAACGCCCGAAGCTTCAGGACTTTATCAGAAATTTATCTCAGAAAAATTTGATGTGGTCAGTAAGTGTTGATTGACTTTGATAATACCATGGCAACCAATTTTTGACAGGCAGTTTTTTCAGAAAATAGAAATTCAGTTTTTAAAATGAAGAAAAATCACTTTTCTTCCTGGCACTGTTGTGATTTTAGCCCATTATAGTGTTCCTTTAATGGTCTGGGTTACTTTTTGTTAAATTTTGGCGCTTTCCTGAGGTTTTAGGAGAATCCAGAAATCCAAGATGGCCACCATTTGGCAAACATGACTAAACAAGATGCCCCTCTAATGGCATTACACGGAATGCTTAATGTAGCCCCAATTATTCCCCATTGTATGTTTCGCAGATATTTAAAAAATATCCTCCCTTGGCTATTGAAATAATTGTCTGAATGGTTTTATTCAGATATATTGCGTGATACTTATCGTTGTGTTACTAGGAATCATACCAGAAATAACTATGCAATAACGTCATGACCCCGCTGAACTGGTCTGGCCTCCTCTAGCTCTAATTTTTCGCGTTGATCATTCGATCTGTTTCTTAAAGCGGATTTTCTTTGCTGTGAACTCTCCCAATTTCCGCCGTTTCAACTGTCGAGTACTACCTAGAAGTTATTATTTCGATTTACTGCTTGAAAAAGGTTGGTTTTCTCTCTGAAAACGGCAGATCCGGAGTCTTAAATTCAGACATGTGGCCGCCATTGAACGAAAACAACTTTTCCAAATGATGATTTGCTTTGACGTCACACAAGTAGAGATGAGTGGGTCCCCTCCCTCGTGATATATATACGCGCAGATAATGGAGTTTGATTGGGCCGCTTTTGTTCAAGACAATCAAAACAATAGATCCCTTCTGGGAGAGGGAAGAATTTAATCTAGTTTTAATGAATAAATCAAATGATGATTTTACGTCACACAGAAGTGATGAGTGGGTCCCCTCTCTCGTGATATGTACCTGAAAAATAGATTTTGATTGGGCCGCTTCTGTTGAAGACAATCAGAACAATAAATCCTTACTAGGGGAGGACAGAGTTTAATGCATAAATTAATGTGCACATTTATGACACCGATGAAAAAAAAGATACCCGACCGAAACCTAGACACGTCATGCCCTGCGGGCATTCCGTGTAATTACCACATCATATGACATCATCACTTCGCGATGCAGACCTCAAAGGAGACATCTTTGGATGTACTATCTAGCTTCTAAGTCTCACTGTCATAGCCTTTATACTTTCAAAGTTATGGAGGGTGGGGGGGGGGGGGCACAATCAGCCCTACTCAGCCCCAGAAGACACATAAAGCCCGGTCTAGATAGGGTTACATCTGTGGATGAAATGCACAGTGAGCGTCAATTTTGTCCACAGACTGGAGTGGTCATTCAGCCATGCGTGTGTTGCAATGTTGGAACCTTTTTAACTTGTGAATGCGCACATGCACAATGAACAAGTTGTAGCGATGGTGCAGTTTCACTTGGTTGGTTGGTTGGTTCAGTTGTTAACTTTCGGGCATGCACACTTAAAATAAAAAAAAACGTGAAAAATTTTTAATCAGCGCAACAGAAAAATCAGTAGGGAATAAGTTTACAATCATTTTTATAGTACAAGAATGGTTATTTCTCGTTACATGATCGGACAAAGATATAATTTCTTTTAGCTTTCAAGGAAGTGTCCATAGCCGTCTTAATTCCAACGAGACGCTTTTCAGAGCGTTTATGTGGGATGCGTTGACTATGTTTAGCACTAGTGGCCTCATTTATTGTACGCCTCACCGATTTTTTAACCTTCCCTCCCTTCGCGATTGAACTAACTGAACAGTTTTAGTCAGAAAGATTGCGTGATATTGAGTTGCGCTACTTGAAATTTTGCCGCCTAAAAATAGTTCCCGCCAGAAAATGTCTTCAGCTGAAAGGAGCACTCTTTTTATCTGAAAAGTTCACTGCTAATCATAACTTTTTGCATACATGAAAACTTGACAACTTTCATCATATTTTTGCTTCTCATACAAAAGTCTTTCGTTGTACCGGAGATTCTATTACAATAACGCGGCGTGACTCACGTTTTTTACTCTGGTTATGTAAATAAAAGTGTAATTAAGATTACAATGTAAGATTGCAAATTGTTTTCGTTTCATCAAAAAAAACAGAAAGAAAACAGGCAAAAAGCTTTCCTAAATGAAAACTTTTAGTAAAAATTGACAATCAAACCTTTAATGTTTTTGTGAAGTGGATTTCCAGTTGCGTTTAAGCATCAAATCGACAAAGTCATGCGATGTGTGTTTTAGCTTATCAATGATCTTTCCCCCACGTATTCTGGATGGTTCTACAACTGTCAAACAGAAGCATGATTCCTTTGCTTTAAACTCTCCAACTTCCACCGTTTTCACTGTCGAGTGCTTCTTAGAAGTTATTCTTTCGATTTACTGCTTCAAAAGGGTTAGTTTTCTTTTTGAAAACGGCACATTGGAATCTAAAACATTAAAACAATATGGCCACGCCACTAAAGTCAAGCCTTTTCAGTTCCACCGAGAGATCACTAGGACCTGAATAATCACAATAGTAATTAACTCCCGTCCGATCCCTCCTGACATACACTAAAATATTGCATTCTGATTGGACCGTTTTTGTTAAAGACAATAAGGACAATACGAGACAAAAAGATCCCTCTAGGAGAAAACTGAATTTGATACATCTAAAACGAGTTAATAATTGAAAGATGCGCATTTGTGGATACAAACGGCCCCCATTTTATAACGTGGGCTGCACAGGCATCCCACGTAATTACCGATGTGTCATCTGCATTCATGAGTTGGCTCACAGGAGCCTTTGATTTAAAGGCTTTTGTGTTTATAATATGTTCACTAACTCTTGTTTTTAAGCACCTTCCAGTTTCTCCAATATAACTCCACGAACAGTCGGCACATGGAATCTTGTAAACAACATTTGTCTGTTGATCAACCAGTGGTCCTGACTTGGGGGAAATAAATTCCTGCTGCTAGGTCTTGAGGGGTACTCTGCTTGTGGTTTGGATTCCATTATTTCCAAGTAGTCTTGTGACTGGTTCGGTTAGGCCTTTGATATATGGCAAAACTACGAAGCTGTGATATGGGTTTGGGGAGGGTCTAGACCCATTTAAAGAACAACCCAACTAACTCTTCTGGGGATGGAGTAGTTAATTCAGGTGGTTTCTTCTTCAGGATGTTTGAAATGAAAGATTGGGGGTAGCCGTTTGATACCAGGGCATTTGTGACATAAGTCAGTTCTCTTGATATACCCGCAGAGGTGCTTGGAAGGTTAGAAGCCAATTCAGAAGAGTAGAGGCAGTACTTATTTTGTGTTTTTCCTTGTGGTGTGAATAAAAATCCAAGTACGCCATCCCTTCTGGATACTAAGATGTCCAAGAAGGATATCTGTCCATTGAACATTCTCAGTTCTCTGACTGGACTACCCATTGCACAACAGTGTATCTGTTTGTAAATAGAACCATTGTATATGAAGTAGTTATTTGATAGAGTGAAATCCAAGCCTGGTTATCCCCTCCAGCCCATTGTTTCAGCTCTTTACAATACATCTAAATTTCTCACTGACATCCTGGCACCCATCCAGATCTGCAATGGTTACTTTGTCCCTAATTCAATGGAATTTGCTGATCAAGTCACCATCCTAGAAATTTCTAATAACGAAGCCATGGTTTCATCGGATGTGGTTTGTCTCTTCACAGCTATACCTGTCCAAAAAGCCTGTAAATATATCTGAAAAAAGCTCAACAAAGACACCACCCTACACCTAAGAACCAAAGTCACCACCAAGGAAATCATCTCACTCCTGGAATTTGTTTTTTATTCCCACAAAGAATTTTTATTGTTTTTATTATAATTTTTTCTTTTTCACACTTTTAGCTGTATATATTTCATGTTTGCACTTTTTATTCATCACTTGTCAAAGATTGCAGACTGGCAATCGAAAGCTCATTATAACTTTTTTCAGCTTTTTACCAGAGAACGCTTTAAATTATGTCTTACCATGGTTACTTGTCCATTTTTAAAAAAATATAAATTATGTTGGGATGATCTTGCCGCCAAGTACGTCATTTTGTCTTGGGGTTAAGAATTCTCCAGATGTCAACTAAGTCCAAATTTTCAGAGAAGTCTTGAACCACTTTTGAGGCGTTTTTATGTGTTCTGGCAAGGCCGCCCTTCTTGTCCTTTTCCAGGTCAAGCACTAATTTTAAATCACCACCGATTATAATTTCTTCTCATTGAAAGTCTGAAAGATGCTCAAAAAGGGATTCAAACAAGTTCGGGTCATCGTCATTTGGGGCGTAAATGTTAGCCAAGGTAATAGGTTTACCATTTACTTCATTATCCCAGATTATGGAACCACTGTTGGGGTCTAGGAAGACCTTAAGAACATGAAAATTAAAGTTGTTATTGAATAGAATACCAACAACCGCTTTGTTGCTTGTGCAGTAACTAAAAAGTGCCTTTCAGAAGCCCATTGGTCAGAAATGACAGCACAACAATGAACCTCCTGCAGCATATATATTGACATATCTTTTGTTCTCAACCAATTAAACACCTCTCTTCTTTTGGTATAGCTCCCTAATCCCCTGGCAAATAAGAGATTCAATTTTCAAGTCTATTGTTTCAAGATACATGTATGTAAAACGAAATTTACACGACTGTTTTGCATTTCCATAACAGAAATTTGTGAATAACATAGCTTCAAGCTGTTGTTGTGTAAGCACTTAATCATACCCTGAAGCCGACAAACTAACAAAAACACACACACAAGGTGCATAAAAACAAATAAGGACTAGTGACAAAGAAGTTTTAAATTATATACAAAAAAGAGAACCTCTAGTGAGGCAATACTGAGTTTGGTTCCTATTATCCCCCGCATTGGTTGCTGATAAGATCCAGTCCAGAAGGATCAAAACTTGGCAATGTCTGAGGAAAATAAGCAGAAGACAGACTATTGAGATCTCTAAAAGCTCAATTTCATGAAAACAATGTCAACAAAAGAAGGGACTTGCCAGACCTCTAACATAAAAAGGGGGGTTTATTAGTTGATGGGAAAGATAGAATGGTTACATCCGAGACACCAATACTTTTTTGCAAGAATGTTTGCAAGGGACTGGAAGGGTAACTGTTGTATACTTCTCATTCTTTCATTTAAACTAGGATTATATTATTTTCTGTGTAACTTTTAGGTGTACCCAGACAGAGCATGCAAAAGAACAGTGCTGTCTCTAACAGTAAAGTGCTACAACAGTGGTAATGAGTGTGACTGGACAGGCGAGCTTATAAACCTTCCAGTGAGTGTACTAGTTGATTTACTGGATTATAGTGATAATAGTTAACCAATGGTAGCTGTCTTCATACTGTTGTTACTGTTACTTATCATACACCGAAAAGCCCGTTTGGGGATCGAGTGTTAATAAAATTTCTATTGTATTGTACTGTATTGAATTATAATTATTTATATAGTGCATTTTTCATATGGTTATAGCCTGTGGTTGCAGTAGAGCGGCAAAATTTAAGTGAAGACTTGACTAGTTAATTGCATTTATGAAGACAGCTTTTTTAAACAGCAATGATATTTAGTAACCCTGTAAATTTCACAACTTGTCACAACTGCAGTTATGACAAGTGTTCATGTCAAAGTTGTTATTATGGTCCCCATGGGCATTCATCACATCAGGACGTAGTAATTCACTGTCTGTTGAGACCAAAGTTAATTTGCCTTTATTGCCGTATTTGTTTTTCCTGCATGTGGCTGATTTGTTGGCTTTCAAATAATACGTAAAGAAACAGCTACAATCTTGGACAAAAATGATTCCACCACTACAGTGATTCATCAACAACTCAGCCCCCCTGCCCCTCATCAATTTTTGTCCCCCCCCCCCCCCCCCCGAGAAAAGGGCTGGGTAATTGTCCAGGCTTCAAAGCAGCATTGAGTGAGGGGGAGGGGGGAGTTAAGGTTTGCTACTCTCCAGGCGGTGTTTTCCTTTAAGGGAAATTGAAATATATGCACAAAATTTGCATTTTTGCTTATTTTATTAACTATTTTTGTCCAAGATTATAGTTATTTGATCCAAATGCATACTGACTTAAACCAGAAATGTATAGTATTAGAAAATATCCATTTCACCCCTCCCACAGAAGCTTTTTTTTAATTATTCTTGTTACGAGCAGGCGTGGGAGGGAAGAGGCAAAGTGCTCTATTGTACACCCCACAGGTTAATACATATTCTCTACAGGGATGAGATATTTTGCAAGAACAGAAGTTCTGTGATTGTCACTTTGAAGTTGTTAGCTAATGAATGCTGTCTTGTATAAATACTTGCAATTGATTGGCTCACACAGTGAGGTTTAGATAAAGCATCCGTTGAAATCAATGTTAACTATTTTCTATTTTCTGAGATGCTTTGCCTGAGATGGAAATTTTGATCTTTAAAGTCTGCCACTTTCTGTGTCAAATCATTGCATCCTCATTACCAGGATTTTTGACCAAAGCCATAGTCAAATGTGCTTTACTGAAACGGGGTGAGATCGAAAGCCAGCCTGCGAAGACACAATTGCCAGACCCTTCGTGACTGATGAGTGAATGCAAAAAAAGACCAGGCCAGTACACTGGAGACCGCAGCCCCTACGTCCCCCTGTATGCGCTTTTGAAAAGGAAAAATTGTGGGAGCAATTTGGTATAGTAGTCAAAAATAACACGTCTTGTGATAACGTGAGACCATCTGAATGACCCTATGGATTCTTCTTGCTGGGCAAAAAGATAGCAAAGCTTTAAAAATTCACCGAAGGAACCTTGAAATTTCAGAGAATACATTGCTGAAAAAGGGTGCTAGAGAATTACATATTTTGGTTTGAAATAGGATCAGGGTTTGGAGAACAAAGCTGCATGCCCCCACCACCCCATGAACACCTTTCATAATATTCCCCTGTCCTTGTTATCCAGATTATATAGTGCATAAAACCTCGGACAGAAGAGAATAGAGTTACCCTTAGTTTGTAACTCATACTAGTAGGTGTTGGTGTTTTTGTAAGTACTCTGGTGAGCTTCCTTTGGCATATCTGACTACCAGCTGTCGGTCATGAGAAATGAACATAAATCTTTATCAGTGAGAACATTTTTTTTCTCTCAAGGTGCTCTTTGCTTAATGAGGGCAAACACAATTTTTTTTTCCAGACCCATCTAGAAAATTGCAAACGAGTTCCCATTAAGTGCATAAACAACTGTGGAAGGACAGACATTCCAAGGGATCAGGTAATGAACTGGAATAAAAATGTATTGTCAAAAATCAAAAGGGTGGCTTTAAAATCTATATCAGGACATTTTGGTTGCTGCTGTTACTTTCTTTAGCTAAGAATGTAAATGACTAACTGGATACCTGGTAAAATATACATTAAATGTGTTAATGAATGTTGCTTAAAATATTCTTCATGAGAGTATTAAACAACAACATTAGTCTTTCTTAGCTGAAGAAGGTTGCAGCAGCGACCGAAATATCCTGATATAGTTTTTAAAGCCAGTGTCAACTTTTAACCCTTTCAATTTTTAACCATTCCTGCCTAGAAACCAAATGGTTTAAATAATGTCCTAATGACCAATTCAGGTCAGTTAAATTATGGACTCATTCTGTGTTCATTGAGGTACTTATTGGATTACCATTTGTACCCTGTTTCAACCAAACCCTTCATTGAAATCTAATCCAACATGTCAACACGTTGTGAGACTGCGAAAGGAACTGCTCTTTCAAGGAGCTGAGCAGATCAATCTAAATTACAATAGATTACTATAAAAAAATTTTAATAAGCTAAATTACAATGAAATTATAAATATAAGATAGCAAGTGATTTATTAATAAGTTGTTTAAGATGTAATATTCAAAATGAAGGCAGGGCAGTAGTTGCTTTCTTGGTCCTAATGCCCAATTCAGATGAGTTAAATTATGGACCACTCTGTGTTTAATTGTCAGCTGGAGCTGATTTGAGACAATTTGGATTACTGCTTGAACCCCGTTTCAATCAAACCCGTCATTGAAATCTAACCCAATATGTCAACATCCTTTAAAGAAAAAACCCTTCAATGGTGAGGGACTTTAATTATTATTTTATTTTTACCGGCGTCAGTGACCTTTCCAAAAATAGTTATGAATGCCTTTCTTGTGATAGATGTCAAGCCATGTGGATGTAGATGGTGATTGTCCTCTTGCCATTGTGCCTTGTCAGTATACTGATATTGGATGCAAATTTAAGGTGAGAAAGTAGAGGTGACTGATTTTACTGGAGTTTGTGAACTGGCCTACTTACCGGTAATGTTATTTGTTTTTGGAGGATCAAGTGCAAGAACATAATATTCAAAGAACTGCAGATTGTACGTTCAAGGGTGCCTTCAGTTCAGTAGCACCTCACAATTATTTTACAGATAGCCAAAACCCTACATTGAATTAAGGACGGTGCCTACTAATACCGAAGTATTTTTGTGCGGTTTATGACTATGCGGGAAAAGCAAGGGCTATGGAAATCCAAAAAGAAAATTGGGAGTAACCATGCCTATTTTAGAGATAATTAAGCAACAATTATTTTGAGATGCAGTAAAATACAAAGCAATGTATGCCGGCCTTTTTTTTTCCAAGTTGAAGCTTTATTATCTCTGAAAAATGCATATGGTTACCCCCAATTTTCTGTTTGTATACCAAAAGCACTTACTAAGTTCTGCTTTCTCCGCATAGTTATAGGAAACCCGAGTATCACGAGATGCGCAGAACATATGCGCAGTAACAATAGTAGGCACCGTCCTTAAGGCTTACAGAACTGGCTATTCAAATATTTCATTGGTTATTTTTTTAAGAAAACAAACTCTTGAGTTTTCCGCATGGTTGAAACTTGAAGGTCTAGATTGTCATGCTAGAGTTCCAACTCAATATGATTTTTATATTTTGGAACTTTGTGTGCAAAAATACCCCACTGTTAGGAGGCACCGTTCAAGAAGAAAGAATGGTGTTTTTTGGTTGCAAGCTTTGTTTGTGCCATAAGGTGGTCATATAACAGCGTGGCCATGTATGTTGGGGTACAAAGTTTGATCTCTACCTTTAGACAAAAACTTCCAGCATACACCAAGTTTACCAAAAGCTGAGTTTGGCTGTTGATATATCAAGTCCTGGTCAAAGAAAGATCAGGGTTGGTTGTCAGTACTTGCCTTGATGGGTTTTCTGTTATAACGTAAAAATGGACATCAGTCAGAGACCACGAAAAAAAGAATAAAAATATTAAAATGAAATAAATGGGAATTTCAGTGGATTCCACGGGGTAGCTTTTCTATCCACCATTTCCAGGTGGAATTGGAATTTGGAAATGTTGGTTTTTGTGGAGGGAGGAAAATTGGAGTACATGGAGAAAAACCCTCGGAGCAAGGACGAGAACCAACAACAAACTCAACCCACATATGATGACGCCGGGTCCAGGAAACGAACCCGGGCCACATTGGTGGGAGGTGAGTGCTCTCACTACTCCGCCATCCCTGCTCCCCGTGCGTCAATATGCAGTGGTCTCTAGAAAGTTCACTAGTTTAATTTTTCTTGCTGTGCATATATGGCCAATATAAAATTGCTTGCCAGATTACTTAACAAATTATACTCAACTCAGTCCACGTACCATGACATGACTTGTCTTCTGAATAAATTATATAGTGATTCTCTTGTGTCTGGATTTGGTACAGGGACGACGAAACGAGATGGACAAGCATGTCCAGGATAATATGCAAATTCACTTGGACTTGGCTCATCTGAGAATAAGAGAACTGGAGCAAAGGCAGGAATATGTGTGCACAAATGGAAAATTTCTGTGGAAAATCTCCAACTACTCGCAGTTGTTTCAGCAATCTGCAACCAAGAAGGAAAAAGAAAAGCTTTGTAGTCCACCCTTTTACACAGGACAGTATGGTTACAAGCTGCGAGCAGAAGCTTTCTTAAATGGTCTTGGGCACGGGAAGGGAACTCATCTTTCTCTCTACGTTGTGATAATGAAAGGAGAATATGATGCCATACTGCCATGGCCATTTCAGCAACGAGTGGACTTTGTGCTTATCGATCAAGATGATGACATGGGTGTGCGGCAGAATAAAGTTTGGAGACTGTCGTGTGACAGGGACAGCGATTATTTTAAGCGACCAAACAAGGTTAAGAGTCTTGGGTTTGGTTGCCCTAAGTTTGTATCTTTGGATACACTTAGAACTCGAAACTACATACGAGATAATACGATATTCATAAGAATCGATGTGGAGTCCCTGGATGCCTCTTGAATTCCTTTCTTAAAGGGACCCTCCCCTCTTAAAACAAATCGACTTTAAATTGTTGGAAATAGTGTCCAGATTTCCTGATGATGCCGTTGATCGGCGAAAGCTTGGATTTTAACCTTTAATTTTAACAGTGGTTAAAGGCCTCATTCGAACATCAATATTTCCAAGGTAATTTTAATTGATGGAGAGAGCATTTTAGTGTTCTAAAAATTGGATATGATTATCGCCTTTTTTGTGTTTAAATTTCCATTGTGTTACACTAAATTCTTCTTTTGTGTTCGGTTGTTTTATGGAATAAAATATTCTGAGAATGCTAAACCACGGCCATTTCGGATTTATGACGTTATATGGTCACCGTTATATATTGTCTAGAAGCATAGAAGTTCTTTTGTGTAGAATAATTGTTGGGCATCCCTATGACATCATGGAATCCAAAAAGGCAGCTAAATGCTATCTCTTCGTTTTAAATTAAGCTTTGAAATTTGCACACTATTTCCAACAATTAAACGTCAATTTTGTTGTGAGAGCGGTGGTTCCCTCTAACTTACATACTGTATTCCATTGTCACTTGACGTCATTGTCTAACTTAGAGAAGAAACATTACGAAATGGGTACCAGCAAGCAATTTGGGAAAGCTGAAAAATTACAGCAAATAGCCTGGTGATAGACTAGCAAATATTCCCACTTGTTCTGAAGTGGGTGTCCTGTGGCTCGGGTACACGAGGTTACCCTGCCTCTTTGTCTTTTTCTGTTCCTGTTGTTACA
This sequence comes from Pavona decussata, assembly GCF_977016875.1. Classification (NCBI taxonomy): domain Eukaryota; kingdom Metazoa; phylum Cnidaria; class Anthozoa; order Scleractinia; family Agariciidae; genus Pavona; species Pavona decussata. The sequence goes on along the minus strand of NW_028145538.1, from coordinate 811,456 downwards.
AACTGCGTTTGTCATAGAATGTCTGATAAATCAGGCTACATCAATTCCTTTCCTTTATTTTGTAAGAAGCTAACCTGAGTATAATTTGGACATTCAAAGATATAGTAGAGGGGAACTTATCGCGATGGTGGAGCGTCTGTCACATAGGAATTAGTTATTATATTATAAAAAAAATAAATAATGAAAAACGAATAAGACAGGAATTGAGGCAGGAAAAGGTGGTATCTAAATTTACAAATTTATAATATTATACAATTTCACAACAAATTAATATTTTTAGTTTTTCCCGTGGGGAGCTTATCGAAAAAAATGTTATGTAAGAGATGTTCGTGGTGATTCTTGCAGATGATTTGAAACCAGTTGATTGATTTTCTGCAATACTTGACAATTTGCATGCAACGTTCGACTTAAAATAAATCTGTGTCCACCTCACAAAAAATTGTTGCGTGCATGATTTATACAAACGGTGGACTGTAAATATTTACTACATGTCGACAATCATACAATATCACGTCGTAAGCACGTAAAATGATGATCATCCTGGTGAGTGTAGTCCTGAGAAGGACTGTTTGAGGTGACATAAGAGAGAGTTAGAATCGCCTTTACTGCAAACGTGAGATTCGCGTTTTTGTTTCTTAAAAAAAAATGAGTACATAGATGAGAATAGGGTAGAAAAATTTTGGTGTTCGATGCTAACGCAAAACTACTCAGTTTTACTGAGAAACTGAGAACTGTGAGCGGCAAATGAAGGGTAAACATGGTCACGTGGTCATTTTTGCCGTTTGCGTTAAAATTCAAATCTCGCTATTGTCTGATGTTTCGACAACCAGTAGTCATCACCTGAGTAAAATGTGAAACTCCAGTAGATCGTTTAAATGTCTCTGGTTATTGACCATCTACTGGTGCTCCACAATTTACTTGACTCCGATGACGACTTCTGCTCCGGTTGTCAACACGTCAGTCAATGTCACCTCAAACAGTCCTTTTCAGAACTACACTCACCCTGGTGATCATAATTTACGTACTTATGACATGACTCCTGGGTTCAAATTATTGACTATGCCATATCGATAGATCATTCAATAATCAGATAAGGAACTAAAAGAATAAAAAGACCGTATCCCATGAGCATTTCTCTTATTTCTTTGGTTATTCAAGCTTACTCGTAGCCAACAGAGAGAAAGTTTTAAGAGGCCTAGTTGCTCAAAGCCAGATTAAGCTAATCCTGGGTTAACGTGAACTTTGATTCAAGTTTAATTAATGATCAATGAAGATTATTCAAAAAGATGTTTGTTTCTCAGTTTTGACTCGGGCGTTTTTTTACTGTTACCTTAAATTTAGCTCTTAGAAACCTTTTTAATGAGCGAGATGAAAACGTCGGTTAATGTTTAATCGGGATTAACGTTAATCGGCTTTCCAACAACCGGGCCCAGCAGTACATCCCCATCCCCCTCCCCCCGTCCCTTGCCCAGACATTAGTTTCGGTTACATGTAATCCGTCTCGGACAAACCCGGACCAGCATTTTCTTTAATGTGTAAAAATACAGGGCTGGAATAAGACGGACTATTGACATTATTCGTCGAGACACACTGGACCTAAGGTACGTCTTGAGGAACAAACTGCAATTTGTCAAGGCGTGTAACCCGTCTTGAGCCGTTATTTATACAAGAGGAAAAACAAGATCCCGGTGCTAAGAAAACGCACAACAAATGTTCCCAAGTCAGCATAAAAACAGCTGTAAGCTCATGTGCGGTGATGGGAGGTTGTTTACCACAGTCGGCTCTATGATTTTGACTTCACAGCCGGAATCGTGTGTAGCTTTTCAGTGGATCTTTTCACAAATCCTCTCGGGAGACCAGGACCGATCAGCACTTGTAAATCTAAGTCATGGTGGGTCTCAATTATCACTCAGTTGCTGACTATTCTGGTGTCAAGGAACAGGCAACGTAAATAAGGGAACCGGTAATCAGTGTGTGTGGGGGGAGGGAGGAGTGCGCGCGATTCACCTCTGCCCTCCCCCTTTTCTAGCGCTCGCCGCGCAGGCTAACAGAAATTAACAATGAAAGCCGCCTTTTCGCCTTCTGATCCATGCTTCCTTCCTACGTTGTTTTACCCTCCCGGTTTCCATCGCTTTTTAGGATATCATCAGTGTCGGATATGACGTGAGTATGATGATTTGTGAAACTTGTCGCAATTCTGATCGTTGCGGGGCTGTGATCTGGAATCAACGGTCACGGATCAGGTTCAATGACACAAAAGAAAGACTTATTTTAGGAGTATTATCTGGAAATTTCGAAGACTCTTCTTTCTGTTATTGTGTTTTGCTTGCGTCCACTTTCTTTTCCTTGCCATCAGTTTGCCGTTTATTCCAGTTTTAGCTCAGATATTCTTATCACATGCTCCAGCCACCGTGCTGGCCAATAACTGTCCTATTTTCAGTACTTAGTTACCGGCAAATTGTGTGTCTTTTGCGTGGTAGAAATATCTTGGCCAAATCCCCCACGACCGATCACACGTCCCAGGTTGTAGTCAGCAAGATTGTCGGCAGACCACACACACAAAAAAGAACACATTTTTTTACGAATTTCTTCGCCAACCACGTTTTTAGAGTATAGATTGTTTCGTCCCCAGGCAGAGAGACAAGCAAGGCTTGATTTTTTTCTGTACAGGATGTTTACCAAGCTCAGTAGTATTTCATCGTTTCCGTTCGAGATTGCAAATATTACGTAATATTACCCCTTTTCAAGTCCAATAGGCCTCTCTTGTTCAGTGCCATAAAAGGTAAAGATAATTTAGCAGTTGATCAATGCGTGTAGACAAGCAGGTCCAACTGAGCCTAAAGCGTTGGTTATTAAGCAGATAACGAAGGAAAAGTCTTTCGTGGTGACTACTTAGAACTGCGATGAAGCTTTTGTAGACGGTTTGTTTGACTCTCAAAGACATATTATTGTTATTACATTTTATAGATAAAGGCCAATATGTTTGATCTTTGAAAACAGTGAATTTATTCTAATTACCTTCCATACTACGTTGTTTTCTAAATTCTGGCCGGTTACCTTCTTCTAGTTATAAACTTGATCCACGTGAAATTAAAGAACGCTCATCTTAACTTGTTCTTTTTTGTTTTTATCAAAGCTGTCCATGACCTAAGAAAGGAATTAGAATATTCACTATCAAAATGATTTTGAAACTTAGATGCCATTGAAGAAAATTAGCTTGACCTTCATCTGACTCTGTTTTCTTTGTTTGCCAAAAACAGGGGAAGCAAAAAACTAACAAACAAATGATTTGTTTGTTTGTTTTTTCTTCCTCTGTTTTTGCAATTATTACCTGAATAACGTGAAATAAAAGACTTACACTGAAATACGAATCAACACTTTTTTCGAAATGAATTTAACTATAAAAGTTAACGCTAAAAGAGAAAGGAGGTTTCAACCGTCCGACGGTCATTTTCAAGTTCAAGATGAGAAGTAATTAATTAGCATGTACTTATATACAATCGTGAAAAAACTACTGAGATACTGACTTAAAAAGCTTTCTATAGTTACACTGAAATGACTGAGTTAATTGAACAAAATATTCTGAAAAATAAAGTCTTTTTAATGCTGTAGCGCGATTTCTAACATGACTAGTATCAGGCTATTTGGGAAGGCTTGATACCCGCAGGTTACGCGATTTCCAAATTCGTTTCTCGTAATACTTTTATTAAAACGTCGTCTCGAGAAGAAAATTGTGATTGGTTAAAATTTTCGCGCGCTTTTTTTGTTGGAACACTCGTATAGTTAACATGCAAAGTTTTTCTTCAAAATGGTAAAAATCGTTGGTTATTTAATAAGTCGACCATCAATGGAAGTTGCTTAAGACTTAATAATCAATTTTAGAAAATTTTTAGAAAAAAAAAATGCCGCTTAAAACCTTTTATGATTAATTTCAGTTTTTTAAGCTTTCTCTGTGTGCGCGCGCTTTATATGATACAATCATAATTTTTGAAAAGTTTCTTTTCGGACCAAAACTATTTCGCAGGCTACGTTGTTTTCCGAATTGATTTTTTCAACGTCTGGAAATGTTAGAGAACCTTGGAATTTGCTTCATTTCGAGAAAAGTTCGTGATAACTTTTTTGCAAATTAAATCTTAGCGCAAAATTCGTAGGCAGCAGCAGTGCAAAAGGCTTCACACCGTTTCGAAAGCGCAGCTAGTTTATAATGCTAATTTCGTATTTTTTTGTTCAATCAGGAATATTCTAGGTTATTATTACAAAGCAACCGTATTAGGAGGCAAAAACAACCGTTATACGTCTCAAGAGAGATCATTGTTGGCGGTAACTCACCGATTGGATCGCTTGAGATTTAGTAACTCCGACCTTGCTCTCCTTCAAGATGAAGAGTTTTTCTTGCGCCAAACGCGGCAGGCATTTGTTCTGATTTCTGCTGGACGCTTGGCACATCCCATCCAAATTATGCTGATGTTCGTCAGATCTGGTTGATTTATCCAATGAATTATGAAAACAAAAATACATTCCGTAAATTTACACCTTGTACAACATGTATGCAACTCATGGTTGCTATGTCGCTATGGTGAATTGCCATTTCTTGGATACTTTTACGCGCGCTTATTATCATGCAACCACTGCTAAAAACTCCAACAATAATAGTAAACGACAACAACAACAAAATGTTTAACTGTTCTAAGGCATGAATGATGGGGTATTTTCAGAAACCAGGACCCGGTTTTTCAAAAGCCAATAAGCGCTAATCTACGATTAAACTTTAACCGAGGCAGGAGCACTCCTGCCGAGGTTAATCTAATTTTAAGCTTATGGTAAGCTTAAAGAAAAAAGTCAACGTCAAAATTGAGAGACAAAAAATATTTTTGTAAAATATTTATTGTTTAGTATTTAAACTGGAATCAATATTCTCATTAAACAGGGATTAGCTTAAAACATGTGAAACAAGGACGAAGACAATACGAGGAACTTTGATTGTATTTTCCAGAAAATAGCTGAAAATCTCCTGATTGAAGGCTGACAAATTGTCATCCTTGAATCAGGAGATTTTCTGCTATTTTCTAGTTATAAGTTATAGTTTTATCTAATTTCCAAAGTGTTACTTGCCTTGCCACGTAAGAGGCGTATGATGAACTGTGTGAATAAACAAAGAAAGAAGAAATGGATTGTGACCAGAAATTGCTTTCGCAGAGGCTCTCGGGAGATGAACGACGGACATGCGCAATGAGGACCTGATGCAGAGAGATCCAAGATGTCGCCCAGTCGGCGAAAAAGACGTAGAGTTAAAGCGCCAATATCTTCTTTATAACATGTAAACCCGACAATGTCGGGAAACATGACGCTAGACAGATGCTTCAAAGAAGCAGAGGAGACGGGGAGGTTGAATTTGAGCTTGAAAAACCTTCGTGATTTTCCAGACCCGGCCGAAGATTGTGAGCTGATTGATGTCATTGAAATAGGTCAGTTTTTTAGAAGATGCAAAAGCTATGTTCGCGTTGCCTCGGCTGTGATATCTTTTTTTACTATATTTTGCAAGGGGATTGTTGAATAACTTTTAATCTATATTTATCTTGCAGATCTGTCGAAAAACAAGCTGTCGGAGTTCCCGGCGGAGTTGTGTGATTTTGTTATGATAGAGAAAGTTGATTTGTACCACAACGCCATTCGAGGTGTTCCAGAATCGCAGTTGAGTGAACTGAAATTCCTCAGAGTTTTGAATTTAAGGTGGGTCGCCTTAGTAGGAACGAAGATGATCCCTTGTAATTTATGTTGACCAGGAGATAATCAGTTCTGAATTAAAAGTTGACAAGCGAGACAAGACTGATCTCGATTAAGTTTAATCACTTTAATTATGCATACATGCTTAGCTTAATAATAAACTTAAGTCTCGTTTAGCCATTTGAAATCTCTGCGGGCTTACATATGAATGTAAACAGTAAGCTTTTTCGTCAAACACCTTCATTGGGTCTACTATTTTTAATTTACCCAGGAATTTTAACGATCTTGTTTTTATGACATCGGAACAATGGAGGTCGTTTGTTTTTACTCGTTTGTCAATATCTTATCGATCCTAACAGCGGCAGAATTAGAATCACTCTGTTAAATGGAAAAAACGGTTGAAGCTTAAATGAGATGTTAACATGGAAGTAGGGTCTGGAAAAGAAAGAAAATTCTGTCTCTCTCTCTTGGAAGATATTAAAAAAATTGGTACCCTGCTGGGCCATCCAACAATATTTGGGAACTGTGTTTTAGTATTTAAAGTATTTGAAATGTGTTTGAGGGAAGAGGAGGGTTGGGTTGACAAGAAATTGTGGCTGTGGTTAATAGTTATTATTTCATTTAATTCTTAACAATTATTCCATGAGTGCCCATTGGATATGAGATGACAGCTAGCTAATGAATGAGGTGCCTAGTTGGTTCTAATTATTCCATATCCAATGACCACAAAAGAAGTGAAAATAATAGTTTTATTAAAAATATTGCTAGATCTCACTGGTTCACTTTACAAATCAACCAGAAGACGATTTAATGGCCCGTCTTTCTTGGGCGTGGTATAATGGCTGATAATAATTATTATCTTATGGCTTCTAAGCCGATTAAAAATCTGGAATTGCATTATTAAATGATCCAGATTTTGATGATTTAAGAGTTTGGTCAGATGGCGTCATGATAACAAATAGCTGAATACAGATTAATGAAAGCTATAGAGCCAACAAGTCCCAAGTTTGAACCCAGCTAATGCCTACTTGTAATCTGCAGCATGGAAATCACTTGGTGTTTTGGAAAATTGGAACAGCCATAATTGCTAGCTACTCATACTAGAAAAAGCTAGCAATGAAGCATAACAACTAATCTTTGGAAAATAAACCGCTGAACTCAAAAATTGTCTCCATGATCTTCCCCCACCCCCCTCCCAATGATCTCCCCTATGACCTCTCCCCTTAATCAATGATTACATGTAATGACTTGAGGTAGCCTTCTGGCCCCACTGGCTCAAGATTGTAAGATGGGGTGGTGTGAGACAATGATTTCCTCTTGGAAATAGAGATAGCAGATAAGAGGTTTGTCCATGATTGTGCTTTGTGTTCTGTCATATCTGCCAGGGTCTTTGGGGAGAACAACTTAAGCTGAGAAACTGTCCCTGAATAAACTAGTAATGATCGAAGATTAGGGAGTGCATTTGATGATCTTGATCCCAGGCTCTCTTCTCATTGCCAAGTTGGTGTCGGGTGATGATATCATCTGCCCCTGCAAAATCTGCAGGGGATGCCAGATACGCGTCCCAAGATCCATTCATTCATTGATTGTTCCATACAATCTCGACTCCAATCTGTATTAAGAGTGCATTCTTTCTACATCGAACACAATTTAACTTATTAATATTATTGTGATGATTTAAAAAGAGGCACCTTACCTACTGGTACATTTAATATTTATTTGTCTGTAGACGAAACCAGATCAGCAGCTTTCCAACAGAACTATGTACGTTGCCATTGCAAGTATTGAATCTGAGCAGCAACAAGCTTTGCTCACTACCTATAGAAATTGGCCTTTTAACTTTATTACAAGATTTGGTAAGTGATCTCTTATAATGTAGTTGTGTATAGTCATCTTGTGGTCTCATGAGAGTCTTTATTTTATCCTCTTAATTATTTATTTATTTATTTAATTCAGCAAATCCAAGTTACAAAACATTTCGAAAAGAAAAGATAAAAACTAAAACGAAAGTGGTGAGGAAGTGTTGTTACCCAAAATTGACTGATTTCTGAAAGTTTTTGCTTGGTATATTGTTAGTTTCCAAAGGGGTCATCAGGGGAGTAAATTTGAACTAAGCTGCACATCTTTGTCTGTGGGCGGCAAAATGGCCAGCTGCTGGAACATTTTGAGATGGCTATTTGCTGTAGTGATCCCTTTAGTTTTTATGAGATTTTGAAGCATACATGTATGTATTGCAGAGCACACTCAAGTCAACTTCATATCATGACTGAAAGACACCTAAATTTGCATTTTACACCCCAAAGGTGTCACCCTTATAATAAATAAATATTATGGAACATCTTGTTTTAAGTAGCTTTCTTTATTATACTTTTACTATCAAGTGTATATTCTGTTGTTCACTCTGAAGTGTTATGTGCGCATATTTTGTTTTTTGCTGTGTAGGATTTGAGTTCAAATGAATTAAGCTACTTACCAAACAGTATGGGAGAGATGATATCTTTAAAGGATTTGAACCTTCGGAGGAATCGTTTAGAAGTTTTACCAGATGGTAAGGATAATGATAAATGTGGACATTTGTTGGTGTAGTGGTCAGTGCTTGGGACATGAGATCCAAAGCCCCTGCTGTTGTGTTGTTTCTTTGCTCCTGGTCAATTCTTCCTGCTGGGTATCCTGTGATAGACCTAGCATCCTGTCCAACAGGAGTAGTAATGCTCCTAGTCACTAAAATATACTGGAACTTGACAAGCATCTTCTTGTAATGTTAAATCTTAACACTTTTATTCAATGACTGTCATTCAATCAGTTTTGATTATTTAACAATAATTGTTAAAGAAAAATTATTTTTCTTTACATACCCTCTTGAGAATAATAAAATGATTGATACTTGTCTAGTTGTCTAACCTTCATTGTTTCCTTTTCTTTTTCTGCAGAACTTAGTAAATTAAAATTGGTTAGGTTAGATTTTTCTTATAACAAAGTATCAGTGATTCCACCTGCATATCGGCTCATCACCAGCCTGTCTGTGTTGGAGCTGGCTCACAATCCTTTGACTTCGCCACCGGCTCAGGTACGTGATTTCAAGCATAAGATTGACAATTCATATCAACATACAAATTCTCCTGACTGTTTTCTATATAATTATTTATTACTCGGGCCGTAAGGCGGCACGAGTTAAGGTTTCGGTAGCATTATCAAATTCTTTTTTGTTTTTGGGGTCGCGATGGGCCGAGAAGTAAGACTTCAGGACACGAGTTATTGTTCTCCGTTTCGTTTTTTGTACTCGGCTGGCAAGAGTTATGTTTTCGTCGCGTTATTTAATTCTTTAAATTCTCGGTCGCGTTCTTTGTAGCCAGCGAGGCATGCAAGGCAGACGTGCGAGGCATGAATAAACCTTGCAAGGCATGCGAAGCATGAACAACCGCAAGATAAACTGCTAACCATTAAGCTAACCGGGGAGCTATTTAAGCTCACCTGAGTGCTATTTAGGCTAACCGGAGTGCCTCACATGTCTGCCTCGCATGCCTCGCTGGCTCGAAGATTGTGCATCCCCGCCGTGAGGCGCCGAGTCTGAAGTTCACCACATGACGTGTCACATACAGGATGGAAAATGCAAGACACAAATGACTAAAAATAAGACTTATTCCTCTAGAATTTATCAACTTTAACAGAAACGGCATTCACTTACCTAGAGAGGCATTTTCTATTTCCAAGGCGAAGACTCTGTTTATACGTCTATTTTTATAGTGTCGTTTGTGCATCTTTTAACTTTCCAAGTTTTTCAACCATTCCCTTTGTCATCTTTTCATAACTAGCACTTTAAAAATTCGAAACGTTTTTATCGTTTTTTATTTAGTTAGCTTTTTTTAGTTCCTCAAGGTTAGTTTTGTTTAACCGAACATTTGGCAACTAAATCAGTCTATGACCCCGCAGGCCAAGATAGATAAAGATGTCTCACGTTTACTATAGAAAAACAATCATGTAGAAACGGTTTCTGTCTTCAAATGAAAGGTGAATAACAAATGCTTTCCCCTGAATTTCATTTAAAAATTTAAACAGGGAAACATTGAAAAACATACAAGGATAACGTACGCATGATGCGTAACGTTACCCTAGATCATACCGGAAATTACAATTCGTCATTGACCCGGCGTCACATACATATCAGGACCGTACAAATGGTTTTTGTCTCTAAACAAAAGGTGAAAACATAAGAATTAAAGCCCAGGGATTATAAAAAGCATTCGTATGACAAATGTCGTTTTCCCCTGTATTTCATTCTGACTGCAAGAAATGCAATTCTATCTGGTGGTTACTTATTGCCTCACTATATCTCTGTATCTATCTATTTGGGGGAATTGGCGATGTTGGAGGTTATCACTGCGAAAAGATTGTAGGCTTACGCATTGGCAGTCAAATATGGCTCGAGTACAAGCTGAAAACAGCTTCTTGTTATAGTAAAAGTTTGGAGAATTTCGTTAAACATCAAGGCATTTTGAAATCAAAAATATTGTTTTCCTGCTCTGGAGTCATGATTTTAAAATATAAAAAAAATATAAAAGTTCAAAATTCTGTACTCAGAGGGCAATTAAATTTTTAAAGTGGGATATTTCATTCAGATCCACCGAAATATCACACTTTAAAAATTTTAATTGCGCTCTGAGTACAGAATTTTGAACTTTTATATTTTTTTATATTTTAAAATCAAGGCATTTTATCTTTCGTGATCATGTCCTTTATTCTCATAACCTGAACATTTGATTAAGCAGTGATATTGTAATAAGATACGAGATGCTGTTCAGTATTGGGACTTAAGGTTTAACCCTTTTTAAACTCCCCGTCACCATTTCAAAGCTAAGTCATTTTTTTCTCCAAACACAGTGCGTAGTAAATACCTCTTACTAACCGAGTTTGAGGTCTTTATTATAAGTTACGGACCAAGATATTTCCCGTTTATTTTGGCAAGTGCAAAGCGCACAGGCCATCTAAATCAATGGGGAAAAATGAGGATCTGTTACTTACGTACGGATCGAGAAAACAAGATTACTGTAAGATATTTATTGTATCTTAGGTTAATGCGGGCATGCTGGAAAGGAAACTAGTTGACGTTAGTGGGCCATACAGTGAAATATGGCCCAAAAAAATGACCAATCACACCGCACTTACTAACTGAGAGATATAATAAAATTCATTAGACAATTTCCCAGGATGGATTGTTTGATGTATTTTTAGCACTGTAAAGATGAAGTGAGAATCTCAGTGCACCGTTTGAGTGATATTTGTGAGAAGTATACAGTGAGACTAACAAGCAGGAACATAGTAGCCGGTTTCCATTTGGCAAGAAATTCCAGAAATTTTGGGCAAAGAATCAAAATAACGGAAAAATTTCGGAAAAAAGTTTGAAATTTGGGTGTGCCTTGTGAGTTCTGAAGATCAGAATAAACAAGAAGTTTTGCTTCATTAAACCATTCCTTGTTGGGACCAATTAATTTTGATCTTGTAGATTGATTGGAACAAGTTTCATCTCCTTTGGGGATGTTTAACCAGAAAATGCTGTTCCATTCACCACCTCCAAATCAGAACATCTGGGTGAATTGAATGTGTCTAAAAGGACTTTTTTCTTAGCTTTGCAATACTGAAATGCTCATATTGACTCTTGCAATTACAGGTTTGTACAAAAGGGAAATTACATATCTTTAAATACCTCAGCGCATCTGCTCACGAACAGGAAAAGGTATGGTGCAAGTCAAAACATTCATTTGTTGTTAGTAATGAATTATGAGAAGTTTTTCTTTGAGTACTCCAGTTGATGTTTTTTCAAAAGCATCAATTGCAAATCCAGCTAGGGGTATATCTAGATAATATCCCCAAAATATTATTAGCATTCTGTGCTAAATGCTTTGGACAGTATTGATAAACTGAACTGCCTATTTATTAACTCGTGAATGCGCGCATGCGCAATGAACGAGTTATAGCGATAGCTGACTCTCGACTTGGTCGATCAGTCGATCAGTCGATCAGTCGGTTTTGTCGTTAACTTTCGGGCGTGCGCAGTGAATGAGTTTTAAATTCAATTAGTGGAAAAAACACGCGAACATTTGTTGTTCATGGCGCATCAGGAAATTCTTATTCAATATGTAGAGAATAATTTGACGATCATTTAGTGCAAGAATGGCGATTTTTCGTTCAATCTGAGCAAAGTTTCAAGTTTTTTCAGTTTTTCAGAAAGTCCGGGGTCGTAAACTCAATTAGTGAAAAAAAAAAAAAACGTGAAAATTTGTTTAACGACGCGTCAGAATTCTCTCATTCATTCTGTAGAGAATAATTTGACAATCATTTTAGTGTAAGAATGGGGATTTTTCGTTGAATCTGAGCAAAGTTATAGGATTTTTTCGTTTTTTTCTACGAAGTGCGGTTTCTTTCAAGAATTAAAAATAATTTAATTTAAAAATAATTTAATTAAAAAATAATTTAATTTGTCAGTTTTCACGCGAAAGCGGAACGTGCCATGTCACGCATCATTGACGTCGTAAACAAAATTATGCAAATTTCTGGTGAAATGAACACTTTTAAGATCTTGTCAGCTTTCATAGAGGTTTCAAAGGGAAAAAATGTTTCATTTTCGAAATTTACAACTGGTAATTTATGGGAAAGCAAAAGGACGCGGTCGATAAATAATTCTTATTTAGCAAGAGCTTGTCATAGTTCATTATTTTTACTTGAGGATTGCGTGGACTGAACTCCAAAGGAAAAATTTCACGCATTTATGTCGGGCATGAATCGTAATGCGATACTTTGTTGAACATATTTCCCTTTGTGAGATCGGCTTGCCCTACAGTAATTTTGTAATTTTAATTCCCAAAAAAACTTCACTTGCCCATCGGGCAAGTGATGGTTAGAATCCACTAGCCCGATCGCGAAATCCAGTAGCCGCGGACTATCACACGAATTTGCATGACGTAGCTGCACATGGCGTGCTCCTATAAACTTTGAATTAAAAAAAACACGTGATATTTTTTAATCGGCGCATCAGAATAATCGGCTTATTCAATCTGTACAGAATAATTTGACAATCATTTTAATAGTACAAGAATGGTCATTTTTCGTTACATAATCGGGCAAAGATATAATTTCTTTTAGCTTTTGAGGAAGTTTCCGTAGCCGTCTAAATTGCAATTACTATGTGTCATCTGCATTCACGAGTTGGCTCACAGGAGCCTTTGATTAATTTTGTGTTAACATCCAATGTGCATTAATTTTCCAAATCATGGAATGTTTACAACTATTCTGTTTCCTTTACAGAGAAGAACATTCGATAGAAGATATCCTCTTGCAAGATCTTCAAGGTCAGAGTAAAAACCATTTCTTGTAATATCTAACTACATTAAAATGTTATGAGATGAGATATTAATTATCAATATAAGACTGCTCTGATAAAGAAAATACCTTGCATCTTTCTATTTCGGATCAATTGTGTCATAAAATAATAATATTATTGCGTTCAGCATAGGAAGAACGCATCCTAATGCAGATTTGAGTCGAGATTTTATGGGACGTGTCGTGGATGGGTCGATGGATCTTGGGACGCACATCTGGCATCCCCCGCAGATTTTTTTGCAGGGGCAGATGACATCACAGAGAGAGAGAGCCTGGGATCGAGATTGGCCTAGTGAAATTGAAGGCACTCTCTTATCTACGATTATTACTAGTATTATTATTAGATTAATCATGGTGGATTCATTGATGGGCAGATGGGTGGGTGGGTGGGTAGGTAGGTAGTCATTTTATCAAATTAAAATATACAAGATATTAAAATTTGTTTTACATAAAATTTGTACACAGGATTATCCAATCAAATGGATGGGGTGGATGAATGAATCAGTGTCAAATGGATCAATTAAATGAATTGAATCCAAATCCAAGTTGTGCATTTGATTTAGGGGAGTGTAGAGTATAGTGGTTTCTGTTAGAATCAACAATGTCAAAAGCATCCTATGTGGTGATAAAGAAAGAAAAGGTGGTCAAATTTATGAATCTTACATCTTTTTCATCTTATTACTAATGTCAAAATTGAACATTTTTCTTTCTTGATTTTGCCTTGTTATACAGTGATGAAAATCCTGAAAATCACCTAATTATGGATAGAATTAGAAGGACACATTCTTTGGACCTAGCCAAGAATGCCTCACCAAGAGAGGTAAGATAAAGCTATTTATTAAAAACTGGATCGTTGTATAATGAAATTCCAGGGTTTTGATTGGCTTGGCGGCCATGGTATATGGGCCATTATTAAAAACTGCATCATTGTATAATGCAATTCGAGGGATTTGATTGGCTTAGCGGCCATGGTATATGAGCAATTATACCATGGCCGAGAAATGGCGACCATTAAATTGCCTTCTGGTCGTTCTTGCACAGCGAAATCAGTAAGATCTAGCAATATTTCTCGGTTGTTTTTAATAAAACAATTATTCCACTTGCGCTTGTTGGATATGAGATGATTATAGCCAACTCGGCGCTACGCGCCTCGTTGGCTATCTATCATCTCATATCCAACGCGCGCTCGTGGAATAATTGTTAATTATACCATGCCTTAGAAGTAGCGACCATAAATTGTTTTCTGGTTGATCTTGAAAATGAAATCAACAAGGCCTACCAATTTTACTTGATTGTTTTTAATAAAACAATTATTCCACTCGCGCTTGTTGGATATGAGATGATTATAGCCATCTATCATCTCATTTTCAACGCGCGCTGGTGGAATAATAATATTGTTAAGTATATCTTCACTCATGGCTACGTTTGTTTGAATCGTCAGCACTGGACCAGTAGATTTTTGTTCTTGTACAATATTTCTAGAAGGTGTAAGATTGCCATGTTTGACAAATATCAAGGATTCTTATCAGCAAAAAATTGTGAACAATAAGAGATATGAGAATGATGATTATTCAAGAAAGTGACGCAGGAATACTCGGAAAAAAGAAATCCGAGTGCTCCTATCAGGAGTTGAACCTAAGACCTTCCGATTACTAGTTCTGATGCTCTACCACTGAGCTACAGGAGACTCGTGGGTGCTAAGGTCATTAAACTAGGTTCATGGGACAAACATCCTGCATACTGCTAGGATTTGAATGTCGAACGTGTGGTATATGGTATTTTTCCGAGTATGCCTGCGTCACTTTCTTGAATAATCATCATTCTCATTCATTCACCAGGCTGGAAATATACCATCACATTTCTGTCAACAAGAGATATGTACTGCTTTCATTTGAATGGTCATACTTTAGGATTTTATCCACAGACTAAAAAGTGAGAATCACCTTGTAAAAGCAATATAAACCGCATCAAAGGAAAGTGCTGCTCAGTAGCTTTCATTTGAATGGTCATACTTTAGGATTTTATCCACAGACTCAAAAATTAGAACCACCTTGTACATAACAAAAGTCCTGTAGGAATGATCATTCATAGAGACAAATGGGAAAAGGGGAAATTTTGAAGCCTGCTATTATGGTACTATACTTTATTGCATTATTTTCTTAGACATATGAGAAAGAAGTTTATCGACCAAGCTCACTGCGTGAGAGAGACAGGACAAGGCCTCCATTGTCCAATGTGTTTGAAAGTGAAGAGAAAAGGCGTGAAATTCAGAAGGAGATTGAAAGAGCGCAGCAACTGCTTTCGGATGCTCATGAAGTAGGAGAAGTAGGAGAGGTGCCTTCCAAGCCAGATGAGGATTTCAATGAAGGAGCGGAACTTGAGAAGGTTAGTTATTTTGTTCATGATTTATGTTAGAGTTGGATGTTGTAAACTAGATCCTCAGCTGACTTGAACATTGTGCAAACTTGAAGCAACAAAGCAACATTCTCAGCTGTTTCACTGTCTTCATCATCATTGATTTGTTGTGGTGCAGCAAGGAACAAGCCTCCTCCAACCTATACCTTGCGTTTGACATTCTGACTTGTGACATAAGCCATCTCATCCCCATGAATGTTTCATATCACAAACAGTTGCTTTGTGGTTCCAACATTATTGTGGAAATGACTTTGCCAACCTTGGTAAAAATCTTACACAGGATCAAGGCTGTAAAGAATGATGTCCAGGGTTCCCATAAAATTCTATTTAAGATCGTATAGTGCCCCTGTATTGTCTTCCTTCTAATTCTATAGGATCTTTCAAGGTCATCAAATTCTTTTAAGGATCCTGGGTAGAATTCTGCTGGATCTTGTAGGATTTTACCAGGATGCTGTCAGGGACGACTGAGTGGTAACTGGGCAAATTGTCCATCTTTGAACATGACTTTCCCCGACTGCTTTAAACACCCTAAACAACTTTTTCGATAAAAGATCATAATAACTATTAGTATATACCACACAAGTGAATAGTGCTTTTCGTGCGTGCTGATTGGCTAGCTCGGAGGTGATTAGCCAAGTACTATTTACCTCTGAGCAACCGAAGAGAAACAAGATGGCTTCCCGTTTCGCCACAGTCACTTAAGAGGAATTTATTTAGATAAACGAGGCAGCTGTTACAAAATATACAAAAATGGCAACAAAGTTTAGTTTGGCGGCATTAAATGGTAATTTGTTTAATCTTTCCAACCTCGTATTCTAAGGGGGAAAATGAATCAAAACTACAATGCCTTGTTTACGAAAACTGCCGAGCACTATAATATTACAATGTAGACAATGAAACATCTAATGTTTTGGAGCATGGTTTCAAAATCAAGACGAATTTCACACAACAATTAAAGAAATGACACCTTAGCAACTAAACAAGTGTCTCAAAAAGTTTTAATTGTTCGCTAGAAAGCGAGACGGAACTTTCAACAAAAAGAAATTGCTTACCACGCGGCGCGTGAGATTTTAAAATTTTTTACTTTTTGTCGGAATACTGTCAAAAATAAAGGAATTTTGGCCCACTAGTTATTCAGCTTGTGTGGTATATACTAAAACAATAATTCACCTCAGTGTTGGTGAAAGTGGTGGATATTTATCTCACCGCTTCGCGGCTCGGTAAATATCCACCACTATTCACCTCCACTTCGGTTAATAATAATTATTGTTAATTATCCAAGTTAACTATCCCCCCCACCGTGTACTGTCTCTTGCCTAACTGTTCAAAGTCTTAATGAAACCCTTGTAAGTGTTTGGTTGAAAAAATATCTGCCTTGGAGACATCGATATCTTAAGTGTTTTATAATACCAAGTGCTAATGAGAGCTTGGGTGACAAAAAGTGACATGTGAGTTTTATGCTGAGATGACAGACTGGTTAGGGTTAAGAATGTCATTAAGAGTTGACCCAAATCACTTAGGACTTAAAAATACCTCCTGTTTAGTTGTAAAGCAAACATAGTAAGTGATGATGGTATCCTTAATATTGTTGTCGATTATTGCATTGACTGGTTTATTAAAACAACCATCATGCAATATTTCACTGGTATATGATGTCAATATTATTGCAATATAGATTGCAGCAGTGTTGTCAAAACAGAAAAAAAAATGCAATGTTAATCCAATAGATGAAATAAAAATATTGGGCATTCTGTTTGAGCAGTTTTCCCAGCTGTGGCAAGTGGACGTTTTATTGCTGCTTTCACGTGACCATCAGAATGTGGAGAAATTTTCCACTGCATTTCTTTTCGAGACATATTGTAAATTCGTGCATCATTTACGTGTGACTGTTTATTTAAAGATCATCGCTTAGTCACTTGTTTATAACAAAGCTCAGTTATGTAATTTGATTGATTTTTTCTCTTTTGATCAAAGACTTTTTGTTTATTTAAATTTTTTGAAACCAAAACAGTACCTTTAGTGAGCTAAAGTAACTCAGTATAATCATCATCATCATTATCATCATCATGCATCGTCATTGTCAGAGTATCATCAGGTTGTGTTGTCAAAAGTTGGGCTGCTCCACAGCAGTAACTGAACTAATAAAATATTATTTTAATGTGAATTAAACTAATTACTGACAATAATTTATTGCCTAATCCGATGTTGTTAACAGTTAATTGTCACACATACTTTCTGTTGCAATAAATTTTCACTCTGAAGTGAGGTGGTTTAAATTAAATCTAAATAAATTCTTCCAGCTAAATCTTAACAACATTAACTCTTGACTAAAATTCATAATGTCAAATTGGCAAACATTTCAAAGAAGCAAACAAACAAAAAACGAAACAAAGACATGAGATTCTGTGTGGCCATTAACAATGCTTTACTTTTTGGAACTAAGTTGGGACACTTGGATGCTTATTCCATGAAGTAACTTGTGAATTTTTGGCTAACACAGTAACTTTTGCCTTTCGTTTTGTTTCAGATTAATCCGCAACCACCTCTGCAAGTTTCTCTACTGAAAATTGCCTTCAGCAAAAGCTCTTGGCCCTTCCTTGCAGTTTTACTGTATGCTATTCTGAACCCCGGGACAGTTTTCCTGTCATTTCTTGTGGGTTTGCTTTGCATAACCATTATCTGGGTTTTTGATGAAAGATGACTGCATAAACTTCTAAGTCTAATCTTAAGACTTAAATTTTAAACTAAGGGTTTGTTCAATGGACCTTCTGCTGGAGAGAGATTAGAGACCTTTAGATTCTAGTACGAGTACGAGTACGACTACGAGATTTGACTTCAAGTTTTTAGCGAAGTACTGAGAACAGATATATCACAGCAAGTTTCATTTCACTCTTTACGATCGACGAACTTGACGCAGTTGGTTTGAATGACGATAGTGAAGTCCTTTCGTGTTTCCAAAAAGACGAAATCACCTACGTTTCGAGTACTCGTTTTCGCCACTACGATGTTCTCACAAAAACTCGTAGTAAAATGACGACAGCTATCACGTTTTCCCGCCAAAATGACACTGGTTCACGCGCGCGCGCTCTTTGTTTATTGGAGAAACTCGTAGTCGTACTCGTACTCGTACTAGAATCTAAAGGTCTCTAATAACTGATTAGAAATTTACTTGTGATATTGAGGAAATTATTTGAAGTAGTATATCAAACATGAGCAAGATTGTTTCATCTGATTTCCAAACACTAAGAAGTGGGTTAAAAAGAAAATAACAAAGAAGGCACAGCTTAGGTTTTTAACCAACTTCTAGGTATTTGGAAATTGGATGAATTAACGCTCTTTCGAGTGTTCGATATAGTTTCTTAAACCAAATTTTTGATAATTAAGATCACATTTCCAAACCTCCTCCACAGTGGTGATAACCTTAGTTTTCTCGCCATTAATATTGTGAGTTTGACCTGTTTGATGACTCTTGAAAAAACTATGAGATATATTTAGTATTCTAGTCGCTCTAGGTTCTAAACTTCTGGTATCTGTTGCAGTTATTCTGGTTATTCTTATTGTAGAGCAAGACTTGTTTTTTCCCCCTGAAATACGAAAAAAAAAAAAAAAAACATTCCCATGTGTGGACACTGCTCAGTAGCTTTCGTCTGATTGGCCGTTCGTTAAGTCAAATTCACGTGCTACAATTTGTTAGCACAATTTTGCTGACCTTTCATGTTTGGTGCATGAACCATACATGTATTTTTAAACCCATTTTTGATTGACATGGTAGTTTCTTGCATCTAGTGTTTTTCTGAATTGACAAAAATTTGAATAGATGCTGACAAGTTGGTTGTAAATCGAGTGTGTAGCTTGTGCTCCAATGCTGCCAGGCAGTTGAATTGGACAGACAATTCTCAGTACGTAAATTAACTTTTAGTATTTATCCAAAGTCATAAAAAACTGAGAACCACATTTACTGGATTGACTAAGTTTCTCTTAGGGTGTGAAAATTTTTAACTAAATGGCATTCATATGAGATTTTTTCCTTAGTGAAGTCAGTCACGTCAGTTATGATGCCTTGAATATAAAACAAGTAAATTAACCATCTATAATATAGCTTGAAAAGAAAGCAAAAGTTGTGAGAATAAGAATATTTTTCTTCTCCTTAAAAAGAACATTGTTTCTAAACTTATTTATTAAATAGGTAAGGTACTTGTATTCTAAAGAACAAATAACTTGGACATAATATATCATAAAAGAACCTAGTAGTATTTATTTTCATTATTAAGTTATGTTATTTAAAAAAAAAGCAACACTTTTTCACTAGAAGATACACCATATTAATGTTAACTAAATTTATGAATTCACATAGTTTTCTTGATATATGTGACCCTATTTGTAATAAGAGGGATTAAGGGGAAAAACATTTTTTTAAGTGTTTTAAGCAAGAATGAGTTTAAACACCGTCTAAATGTATGTAAATGCTATTTAAACACCTAAAAAAACACTTAAAGGAAAACAAAAATAATTATTATAATCCCCGACAGAGCATTTTAAAGCAATAATACATGGGAAAGCAAAGAGAATTACTGTCACAAGGCTTAATTCTTACTGAAGCATTCTTGATCATGATTCCCCTTATCACTAATTGAGTCACATGCAAGCTTTGTTGTGAATTCTTCAAAGACTTTTGTACTCTCTTTATAGTTCCATGCCTTGACATTAAGGCAGGAAAGCGAGGTGCCTTTTGTAATTGCACACCAATAAATAACATTTTCATGTCTATGAGTATAAAACGTAGAAATTACACTGTCATTTTTTGACATTTTTTCTTTTAGAGACCTAATAGTTATAAACAGGAGAACAAATCTGTAAAACTTTACTCAGTTACCATTTGGGTGGTGTAATGTTGATGTGACCACCCCAGTTTGGTTAAAGTAAGAAAAATTTCTCTGCTATGAAAAGTCAGATAAAGGTGAACAAATATTACTACTTTTAATAATATTAAAGTTCATCAGGTGATGATGCTGTTGATCAGTGAAAGCTTGGATTTTTAATAACATTTTAACTGAGTAGTAGCTTAAGGCCTCAATTGAACTTTAATGTTATTATTCTAAAATGGTACCGAAGGACAACATACAAAGATTATATTACCACTTTCATTCCAATAAAAGCTTGGATTTATTTCTATTAATACTAAATATTTTGACATAATATTTGATTGAAAGGTAAAATGTGCTATTAAAAGGGCAAAACGAAAATAATGCCTAAAAGTATGTATAAAGAAAACCAAATTGAAGGAAATGTGATATTTATAGGTTGTAAGCCTGGGGAATAAATGATAGATGTATTTTTTCTGCCGGTGTGACACAGGTATATTAGAAAAAAAAAATTCGGAGGATTCAGATTTTTTTAGTATGCCTGTCAGCTCACTGACTGAAAAAATACATCTATCAGAAAACAATATGTTTTTAACAAAATGTTAATGTTATCTTCAGGATTGAAAGCCATCCAAGATTGTACATCATTTTTGTCCTAAGCTATTTCCAAAAGGAACAACTGTACAACATGATTAGTTGTTTGTTCAAGTTGGGTGCACTTGATAACAAATTATTTGCAACATCCAACTTTGTGCAAACAAAGTAACAGCTATGTTGCACAGTTGTCCCTTTCAGGAAAAATTTACGATTAACTAAGTGTCGCCAATTAGCTTTCTTTAGGTAAATCGAAAGACACTTTAATAAATTTAATAAAGTTGATGATGATGATGATGATGATGATGATGATGATGATGATGATTATGAGTACAATAATGATTTATAATCACAGATGGCTTTCAACCATGATGATTCATGATGTTGGTTTTCTTTATACAAATTTTTAGATATCTTTTCTTTTAAGCTTTTCAATTACTTACTAAGCATATTATTTTGTGACTTGGAATGAGACTGATATTGATAAATGAAGAGAACTTTGCATGGTGCATTATTTTGACCTGTCAGATTTGAAATTATTTGTCAGTCAAGTTGTTAGATTTGTGGCACCTTAACAAAGAGTTGACTTTGTCATTTATTTCTTCAGTTTTATTAATATAAATCAATTAACATTTAGTATTCAAGTAAACTGAACGATTTGTTGTTAGTACAGTATGTATAATGTGTTATTTATAAAATGTACATGTTTAAAAAAATATAATGATGTGGAAGTAAGTAAGTAAACATATTATTTATAATTTTAGATTGTCGTTTCATAGTATATTGTTGGTAACAACAAAATTGTCTACTTGGAATTAATTTATTGTAAAGTTAATTTGAAAGTTGTAAAGTTAATGTATTAGATGTATATTTTTATTGATTTGTTGATGTTATAGAGATGCAAGAAAAACAAAATTATTCAAGAGAGTTATTAATGTGATGTATATTTCTTTATTGCAAACTATTTCCATTGTTTGTTTACTGTTATGAAAACTTGAATGTTTCAATTACAATCATTGACTTTCACAGTACTGGGTGTCATACCATTGTTAATAGGGAGCATAAGCAACAACGATGGCAACAGTAACGAAAACGTCATCTGAAAATATATCTCTATTTCATTTGTGCTACTTCGTGATTATTTCAACTCCTCAACTTTTACAAAAATGGCGAACTTTCCAGGAACCAAATTGGTAGGAGTGGCCAGGGTTCGTGCTACTCCTTGAAGTCCTTGAAAAGCTCTGGAATTTAATTTTAGATTTCAAGGGTGCTTGAAAAGCCCTTGAAAAGAAGAATTTTTGCTGAAAGTGCTTGAAAATGATGAAAACTCCTTGAATTTTGTTCAGATGGGAAATAATGTGGGATGGTAACAAAGTACTTCAGGGATTGAGTGCAGATTTCAAAATCGGGGACAGATTATATCCGGGGAAGCTTTTTAAAGTTGATATTCATGACCAATGAAAACATTTTGAAACAGTGCAAGACAAAGTAACCTTACTTTGAGTACTCCTTGAAAACTCAGTTTTTAGTGCTTGAATACTCCTTGAAAAACCAGATGGACTATGAGTGGCGTACAAGTTAAGAAAGAAAATGAAAAATTCACCATTGTGCATTCACGTTCTCCACAAAACCTTAAATGTGGTCATTTCACGTTGTTATTTTGCAGTGGACGGCAAAGAAATGTGCCATAATGTAAAATGTACATGCAGAGCGGTTGTTTTTGCTCATTAAACCTATTGTTTTGTGGCGTTGTCGTTGCCTTTGCCATCGTTGTTGCTTAAGCTCCCTATTAACCCATTTTACAGTTGTGTACTTCATAAACCTTCCCCTTAGTGGAAGCAAGGTTATAGTTGACATTGTTTCATACAAACCTGTAAGTCAGTTATACACTGAGTCCTTCAGTTGTTAAAGAGGCACTGTCACGGCGATTTTGCTTTATTTTGGTCATAACTGCTCAATTATTTGACAAAGAACCTGTTTTGCAACATGATATTGCTCTTGCAACACCGGGAAGTGAATTTTATTGGTTTTCTCGTAGGAAGAACAAACCATAATCAATTTTTAATGACTTCTCTAAAATACACAGGAAGAACTTGAAAAAATTGGCCAATTTTTTCAAGCTGCAATCATCATCTCTTTCTGGCAACAGGAGGAGTGTTATTATGAAAGGTGTTTGTCATCGTGGTTTAAAATGATAGATGAGTTAATCGTTTGTCTCACGATTGAGTCACAAAGATGTGGATCGCGACGTTTCGACCGCTATACTGCTGGTCTTCATCAGGCGATGGTGTCGACTGATTGCGTGACAGTATAAGTAGCACCTTGGTTTGTGTTGATTGGTGCGTTTCAATCCTCTCTTAGGCTGTTGTTGATTGGAGTATTTCGATCCTCGTCGTTCAGAGTAGAAATTGTTCCCTCGGCCGTCCGCCTTGGTACTGATCGGTTGCTGTGCAGTTTGATCGTGGGCATCCATGCTTCCGGAATTTCAATTCCATTATCCCTATTGATGTTGTCAGGGTGAAGCCTTATGTGAATAGCCTCTTTAACCCTACGGGTGTACCAATGTGGGTCTCGGTCAATAAACTTAACCTCATCCCAGAGCGGATAGTGGCCCGTCGCATTGCTGTGTTCTGAAACGGCGGAGGATTGGGTTCGAGCAAGCCGTATGTCTCTATCGTGTTCCTTAATCCTTTCATGCATAGATCTTCCCGTCTCTCCAATATAGACCTTGCAGACTAGCTCAGAGGGCTAAGGGAAATGCGATGCAAGATAGCCACTCTACAGCGAAGAGTATAACAGCCACTCTTTCGCCTAAAGATGCTTCTGAGATACTTGAAAAGATCAGTTGCAACACAAAACGACTGTTTAACAAGACCAGAGACAGACATAAACGAAAGTTCGATAACCTGTTGATCGAGAAACAGTCTTCTGTTTCTACGACTAGAACACCTCATGTTGACAGAACACCTCAAGTTGACAAATCCAAATGGGTTATCAACTTATCCTCCAGGTCCTTAAGCGACGCTGAGGTATCTTTACTACAGAAAGGGTTAAATTTTGCTGTAACACCTACAAGCATCCCAGCCACTGAGATAGTTGCCAAGGTTGAATCTGCAATAAGACCACTTGACGCAGAACAGGCAGACACTGTCAGGAGAAACGTAAACTCTATCCTCCAGAAGGCTAAGCCTCCTGAACCTAATATCACCAGGGAGATGAAACAAGCTCTCAAAGGTTTAAAAGAGGATAAGAACATTATGATTCTCCCGGCAGACAAAGATCGTGCCAGTGTAGTGCTAGACAAAAACACCTATGACGATAAACTGAAAGCACTGATTGAGAAGGGTCCATACCGACTTCTTAATAAAGACCCAACGAACTGTTTGAGCCGAAAGTTGACTGAAAAGCTTCTGAACCTGAAGCGAGGTGGGCACCTGACAGAGTCCGTATATAATAAGATCAGGCCCAAACATAAGCAACCACCTAGAATCTATGGCCTTCCTAAGATACACAAGGTAAATACACCTCTGAGACCTATAGTTTCTTGTGTGAACACCTTTGCTTATGATCTGTCTTCCTACCTAGCCGATGTGTTATCTCCCCTAACAGGGAAATCAGAGTATACAGTTAACAACTCAAGCTCATTTCGTGTCCACTATCAACGGTGAGAGGGTACTAGAGAGCGAGATCATGGTGTCTTTTGACGTAGAATCACTGTTCACAAACGTACCTATCGAAGGCGCCGTACAGGCCGCGTTACGGAAACTAGAAGCTGACCCGTGTCTTGCTAACCGCACAACTTTAACACCTGCACAGATTGCGGACCTCTTGGATTTCGTTCTAAGATCCACATACTTCCAGTATGATGGATTAATTTACGAGCAACAAGAGGGAGCAGCCATGGGGAGCCCAGTATCCGCTGTCATAGCTAACCTCTACATGGAGGATTTTGAAGAACAAGCTTTGACTTCTACGCCTTGTATGCCTAAGATTTGGAAACGCTATGTGGATGACACCTTTACCATCTTGAGTCAAGACAAAGTTGACATTTTCCTGCAACACCTCAATAGTCAACAACCAACGATCCGCTTCACTATGGAAACTGAGACCAACAACACCATACCCTTTCTTGACACGTTGGTAACTAGGGATTCGGATGGCTACCTCTCTACCAGTGTTTACAGAAAGCCTACACACACTGACCAATACCTATTATGATTCACACCACCCGCAATCTGTAAAACGCGGGATTGTCAAGTGCCTGTACGATAGATCGAAACACCTCATAACTAAACCATCAGTTATCTCGCAAGAAAAGAAACACCTCTCATCAGTTCTTGTTTCTAACGGTTATCCGTTTTCGTTTGTGAAAAACATTACGAAAACAAAGAAACAAACAGCCACAAAAGAACCAGCGCCTGAAATTAAATCTACTGCGGTGCTACCATACGTCAAAGGGTTATCAGAGGCTCTTCGTACAGCAAGGCATACGGACAGTTTTCAGATCTGACACAACACTTAGATCACACCTAGTGCGACCTAAAGACACTGTCGACCCTGCAAAACAAGACGGAGTAGTCTACAAGATTCCCTGTGAGTGTGGCAAGGTCTATATTGGAGAGACGGGAAGATCTATGCATGAAAGGATTAAGGAACACGATAGAGACATACGGCTTGCTCGAACCCAATCCTCCGCCGTTTCAGAACACAGCAATGCGACGGGCCACTATCCGCTCTGGGATGAGGTTAAGTTTATTGACCGAGACCCACATTGGTACACCCGTAGGGTTAAAGAGGCTATTCACATAAGGCTTCACCCTGACAACATCAATAGGGATAATGGAATTGAAATTCCGGAAGCATGGATGCCCACGATCAAACTGCACGGCAACCGATCAGTACCAAGGCGGACGGCCGAGGGAACAATTTCTACTCTGAACGACGAGGATCGAAATCCTCCAATCAACAACAGCCTAAGAGAGGATTGAAACGCACCAATCAACACAAACCAAGGTGCTACTTATACTGTCACGCAATCAGTCGACACCATCGCCTGATGAAGACCAGCAGTATAGCGGTCAAAACGTCGCGATCCACATCTTTGTGACTCAATCGTGAGACAAACGATTAACTCATCTATCAGGAGGAGTGTTGTTAACAAAACTAGCCATTATGTGACTCCTTTAAAAATATAGGTTTTATTTTTTGCTGTTCTTGGTGACACTTAAGATAGGTGACACTGCTCCTTTAAATAAACAAGTAAAATGGAAGAAGCATATTTGTAGTGTTGCAGGTTACACTGTTAATCGCTTCAAGAATGCTTTGTTTAACCCTTTAACCCCTAATATCAAAGAACAAATTCTCCGATCTTGTCTCCATACTTTTCTTATAAAAATACTGGGGAGAAGTTCTTAAGATATCAAGAAAATTTACCTTGGGCAATCATATCCTTAAATTCTCATGACCTCAGAGGTTGAATAAGCATTGATATTGCAAGGAGAAATTTGATGCCGATCGCTGTTAGGGCTTAATTTTAAAGGGTTAATTCCTGTATGTGTTTTGACCAAATGATTCTAATGATTGGTAAATGTTGAGAAGAATGCTGTTGCTTAAGTTTGCTACCTATGATATGTTAGCTAAATTCTCCTTATTATGTCACTACTTCATCGAATGGTTTGGAAATGAGAATATAGGAAACAATCACCAAAAGAATAATAAAATTTCTTGATACAAAAACAAATTCTCCCAAGTGGCACTATTAGAAATACCAGGAGAGCAGTAAGAAGGATATGCATGTTGATAGTTCAAAGGGCCTTAAGGGTTTAATGGACATTTAGTGAAGTTGGATCAGGGATATTTTATTTATTTAGATCACTGGGCCAGGAAAAAATAAGATTATAAAAGATCCTACCTTTCAAAGATGAGCCTTGAAACTGATGAAAATGTAACAAAGATCCAACTCCCAGGGGGGTACTCGGGTATAAACGTGACGGGGGGGGGGGGGGGGGGGGGTCAACGGAGCCTAATATTTTGCACCCAAAAAAATACATGGACCTTATATTGTGCACCCAAAAACGTACAAGACTGGAAATTTTAGACCCAAAAAAAATACATGACTTTTATACCCTAAAAATGCAATCTTAAGAACAGTATACATACTGCCTTTCTGCCTTTCGGATCTTGCGGGAACTTTGGCTTGAATTGTGTAAGAACTATTAGCCTGGCAGAAATTCGACCCCCCCCCCCCCCCCCCAAAAAAAAAAAAAAAATGCAGATTTTTCTGACCCAAAAAAATACATGGTTAAATCTTCAACGCAAAAAAATACAGGAGTTGAAAATTTTAGACCCAGAAAAATATGTCGGATCCCCCGTCACGTTTATACCCGAGTTCCCCCCCTGGGATCTAACTCACAATGGTAAAATTAAGAAAATGTGAATTGGGAAGTCAACATTATGTTGACATTCAGTGTTGTTAGAATCGTGGGCCCTAAAATTTTCCTGAAGCTTGGTCTACATTGAAATTAATACTGTGTCTCAAGTTTCAGTTTCCTGACCCCACAATCTTTACGAGTAATAAACTATCCCTCACGTTTCTAGGTAGTCCCAATTAAAAGCTTTATGAACTTTATAGCTTGTTACATTCTGTGACTTAAGAAGAAGTTTATAAAATTCCCAACTGAAGTTTCTTTTTAATTTATTGTATCAAGAAAAACTCACTTGGTTACCTTATGCAAACTTTGGATATGTTCTGGCTTGCTAAATTTTAAGTAGAGGTTTTTAGGAAAGTGGTCATGTGGTGTAGTAAGTGTAGAGTGTAGTGGATATGCAGATTGACTGTATCCTTTGCATAGTGTGATACAATGACTTCCTATTTGCATCAAATCCCAATTCACAATTCCTAGCTCATCATTTCAAACCTCTAAAGCAAAGCAATTTTCTGCAAAGTAAAACGTTGCTTGGCCTGTTGGTCAGGTGGATGTGAAGTGACGTGACATGTTCACTGTAACCCTTGTGTACAGCATGTATTCTATGCAATTGAAGTCCCTTCTTTGACTTAAAAAAAACCCCAAAAATCTGGTTTTGTACCATTTAATATCTGGATTGGGATTTTTCAAACACAAACAACAACAGTAACCAACTACCTAAACAATCAACCAACAAAATAAACAAACAAATAATCCTCCCCTCCCCCTTCCCCTCCCCATCCTATTCCCCTCCCTCAAAGTCTGCTAATTTATCCTTGTGACAGGTCTTGTGAAGTGTGTATAAAATCCAATTTTGTGTGATGTCATGTTAACACTGTAACAAATATTTGCAAAACCTGTCATCTTTTCAATCTACACAGAGCTCCTTTTGGTTTGTTCAGTTAAATTCCAGATTGTTAAGTTTAATGCAGAACTATGTTTCTTAAAAATTGAGTGTATTTGGGACAATTTCGATGTCATGTCCAGATCACCCTTGCACTGTATTAATGCCGACCAATAGCCCAATTTCGCATGAGAGACTGGCATTGAATCTTAATCACCAGAGCCAGGCCTTGGCGAATATTAATGATTCATTTTTACTTGTTCGATTTGTCATTTCTTGGTAATTATCTTTTTGGCCAGGAATTCTTACAAATTGAAGCTGAGCAACGAAGAAAGAAGGAAGAAGAGGAGAGGCAAGTGGAGGAACGGAGAAGTGCTGCACGAAAACTACAATCACAACATGAAGAATTACAACAACAACGACAAGCAGAAGTTAGAAGGAAAATGGAAACCAAGAATGGTGTTCCAGATCAGAGGTAAGAGGATTGGTTTAACTGTTAACACTCTCTGGCTAATTGCAATGGTAATGTCATGAAAATGCAGACAAACACCATATCTGTTACACATCAGTGAATCGTTATGAAAACATTGGATATCAGTTTCAAAGTACAACTCTGGCTCCTACTGTCAGTTCATTTTGTAATTTCATTTGCCCACTAATCCTGTTTAGGGACTAAGAAGCCATGAAATACACATATACCAAGAAAAAAAGAGAACGCATGTTTTAAAAATGAATAAATGGATAATGAATACCAAGTAATTTTTCTTCCAGATCAGGGGGTAGGTCAAGCCCCCCTCCCAGAATTTTTGGAAGTTAAAAAACAATGTGCCCAAAAATATATGATTAAAACAAATTAATGTTGAATTCTGACGCTGCAAGTGCCTTTTCACTACCTGTCAGTTTCCTTCGCTAACAGGCACTCCTATCTTGTGAATGGGAAGAATCAAAATGGATTAAAATCAACCAATCTGAAGCCGTGAAAGCCGTCAAAATAAACTACTTGTCTGCTAAGACATCCGCTCATTTTAAGCAATACAAATGTCCTTAGTTTATAACAATTTGGTGTTCCCGCGCTGTCACACAAAAAAACCACACAAGTATGTCCTCAAGACTAGAGAAAAAAATATTCTCTTGCAGTCGGATTCTTACTGAAAGAGAAAGAGAAAGAAAAATTTGTCATCGTTTGTCTACGTCCTCCTTCAAATGTGAAATTGTGTTCTCGTTGCATCTTAAACTCCCAAATCAGTGTGTTTTTGAGTGACGGAGGGGGGAGGGAGTAGTTTTGTTTCACCATTTTGCTAAGCCCCCTCGGTTGTTTTAGCCTTGCTACGGGCCTGCAGATAATGGGAAATCTCAGTCAGTGGAGGCCAAAAGTTGATAAAACTACTTAGACTGGATACGACAAAAGAGTGGCGTGGGGGACAAGTGGGAAGGGTGAAAAAGAGTGATTTACGTTTAGGGTTTCCCCTTTCCAATTTACACCAGCGTGACAAACTAGTCAGTAACTTACCGATAAATATGTAAAAGAACTTTCCTTGGCACTCGCGATCGATTTTCTACTTCAAACCCGGCCAAATCATCAATACGCCGAATGTCAAAGAACGACTGTTCACAGGTTTGAGTCTTTGAGCACCTGGAAACTCCACACTGAGGTTTAAATTAATTTACTCTAATTGCTGTGTTCAAAGGGAATTAAAGACTTTCTTCCGTAGTACACACATGAAAAGAAAAACACGTTGTCCCCAGGGCAAATCAAACCCATGTCTCTCTGGATGCTAGTCGGGTGTAAAGACCATTACACCATTTAGGCAACCGCGCTGGCAAATTTTTAGAAGGTGGCTAATGAAAGCAATTTTCATGAAATGACACCCATGCACAGATTAAGAAAAGAACGGAGAAAGAAAAGAAAGAAGAGGAAAATGAAGACTACTAAGTAACACAACCTTGTGTTTTTATATTGGTTACTTTGGGGAACAATGAAAAATGATTCACACCGCACTATCAAACAAGCAACTTGAGCAGGCCCATGTTCAAAATATTCACTTTTATATAAATGTTGTGTTTACAGAAAAGAGTTGTCCTCATCATTTGGTGCTAGAGACAGAGTAAAGCCTCCCGTTCCTCCTAATCGTCCAAACTATAAAGTATTAAACCGGTCTGGCTCAGCTAAAGAACCAGGGTAAGAGAAAAGTAAAAAAGGAACACTCTGTGCTGTTGCCACTCATTAAATACTATTATTACTATTATTTGTGTTGTTTGTATCCGTTGGATTGGTTAGTCAAGAGTAATAATATTGCATTAGTTTTGGTTTAACGACACTCAATTGAAAAACTACTCTATAACTTAATCTTTTTTTTTGTTTACTTTTAGTTCCCCTCCAATGGAATCCCCAGATGTAGCTTGGAGTAGACAGGTAAAGTTACTTCAAATAATTGAGAATAGCTTTTTTGCATGTTGCCCCAGAATTCTCTAATTAATTGAAGAACTGTCACCTTTGCCACTGGCAAAAGGTTGTTGACTTTGAATAAAATTGCCTTAGAGGGTTCATTATTTATCATACCACTCAATGTATGTTCATAACACATGTACCACTCAGGCAACAAGGTACCCAAATTGCTAGAACTAATAACTCTGGTTCTATAACATAAAGTAATCAAGGTTAATTATTTTAATTGTTTCATCCACAGTTCAAATGTATTATGAATTTCACTTCTATCCTTAATTACAAGTGGTGCATTTTTACTGTATGTTAAATATTTCTGTACAGGAAGAAGAACTAAGAGCCCGGAAAAGGGAAGCACTTATGCAACAAAGCAGACGAGAAGCTCAACTATCCAGACTCAGATTCGAGGAACAAAGACTCAAGGTACCGTCCATCAGATCACATAAAAATTATTTACGCAGTCTTACCCTCCCTTGATTAAGTGGTCTTGGCATCAAAAAGCTGAAATAAATACTCCAGGATGGTGTATGGGGTGTTTACGTCATTTTATGTTGCTTAGTATATGTATGTATGGATATTACTTTATATCGCACATTCCTGTCTTACTTAAATAAGAGTACAAAAAATATAAAGTCCAGTCATTATTTCGTTTCAGCCATAAAATAAATTATTCCTTTTTTGTAGCATACTTCTAGCCTTGCCAGGGATGGATCTGGTAAAAAGGTATGTTATTCATTTCAAAATTCTTGCTTCTTTTATTTATACATCTTCTCTGATTCTCTTTGAGAGAATTAGGTTTATAATCAAAAATTATTTCCGTAGCTGATCAGACACTATATGAGGAGATGTTAGCGTTGACCTTGTCATGAGTTTGAGACAAAGAAAAACTTGGACTGGTCAGATAGCCTAACCACTGAGATAGAGTTAGACCCCTGAGCTTGAACTCTGCCATCTTTATCTCCACACAGGACACTTTCAGCAATGCACACACCCCCATGCCCCCCCCCCCCCCCCAAAAAAAAAAAAAGAAAAGTTGACCCCTTGCTAACTTTCCTGCAAGATAAACCTGTCCCCTTTGGTTTCTGTAAATGACTGTTGAGAAAATGCAGTGAACTTGGAATAGATGATTTGAGGACAATTACGGGTCAAATTCTTAGTTTACTGTACAGAAAAATCATTACTATGCTTTTAGCTGAGAGATTTGGTGACCTGTACAAGAGGCAAGGAGATTTTTCTATATCTGGGAGACTCCAAGATAATCCAGGACAGTTGGCATGTATGATTGACTTTCAACATTTCTGATCTCAGCAGTGTGCAGGATGTGTGCTGCACGTGAACCTAGGAAATGACCTAGCATATGCCAAAAGTCTCCCCAATCTTAAAAGTTACCTTTCTTTCTCATCACTAAACAGGAATGTTCATTTTTTTGCAGCGATTTGTTGGTACAGGTGGTACAGGTGGTACAGCTGTTTCTTATGACAGCAGTGAGTCATCTCAACCTGGTGTACCTTCACAAGACAAGGAGGAGTGGGAGGTGGGTAAAAACTCCGAACTTGAAGGCTAAAAACCAAAGGCCTGTGTTTCCTGACTGTCCGAGATGGTATCATTACTGGATTCAAGTATCGGCAACTATCAGCGATGACAAAAATAAAGACGCTAGGAAAAAGTTTGCCATCTTGAATTTTTGAGGTTTTGAGAAGCTTGGTACCGATATATGTGGCTAATGCCCCCGGACAGCCAACTTTTATGTTTAATATGTCGGGCATGATCACTTTCCATTGTAGAAATCAAGGGCGTGTGAGGAAAATAGAAACGCTCTCGATTTTCTGGATTTATCAACCATCCCAGATAATTAACAATTATTCCACGAGCGTGCGTTGGATATGAGATGATAGATAACCAACGAGGCATGTAGCGCAGAGTTGGCTATAATCATCTCATATCCAACAAGCGTGAATGGAATAATTGTTTTATTAAAAACAATCAAGAAATATTGCTAAATCTTGCTGATTTCGCTTTGCAAGAAAAGCCAGAAGTCAACTTAATGGCCACCATTTCTCGGGCATGGTATAATGGCTCATATACCATGGCCACTAAGCCAATCAAATCCCTGGAATTGCATTATACAATGATTCAGTTTTTAATAATTGACAATATCTGTGATTTTGTGTTTAGATAACTCAGGTAAATCTGGGATGGTGACAAAGTAGCAAAATCTCCAATCATCTGAGATTTTCCCAACATATGTAAACCAGGCTAAATGGTTATGGTTTTCACTGCTGTTGTTGTATCAGACATCTTAGAAATCAAATTCAAAGAAGCTTAGCAGGTCAAACAGGTCAAAAGATTATGCTCGTAATTATGCTGTGATTAGTGGATTTTGATCCAATTAATTTGTTTCTGTATTTTATAATAATAACAATAATAATAATAATAATAATAATAATAATAATAATAATAATAATAATAGTAATGATAATAATAATAATAATAACAATAATAATAATAATAATAATAATAATCTTTATACAGGAAGCCTACATCATGAAAGTGACATTTAGTTGGGCCCTGTAGATTGAGAAAAAAATTACATAATGCTTTTAAAAATTACAAATATTTTAAAAATAGAAAAGACAAAGACAGCAAATAAGGAATAAAAATTAGGAATTAGAATTAAAAACTAGCTAAAAACATGCTTTTTGATACGTTGCTTAAAAATTAAAAGTGTACAGTCAAGTGGTTGTCATCCTTATAATTATGGTTAAGAGCAGTAAAAAATGCAATCATTTGGCAGGTTTTTGAAGTCCATAATGTGCATGCTTTTTGGGGGCAGGGGTGGCACAGTGGAAAGAGCACTCACCTCCCACCAATGTGGCCTGGTTAACTTCATGGTTCATGGTTGTTGGTTCTTGTCCCTGTTTTTGGCTTTTTATCCGGTTTCTCTGGTTTTCCTCCCTCCACAAAAACCAACATTTTCAACTTTGAATTTGACTCTTCAGAGCTACCCTAATGAAACTTGAGTTAGCTTGGTTCTAACCTGGCTAAATATTGTTATTTTATTGAAAGGCGCTGTTAACGTTACAACCTTGACTATATCTTGTGGTTTTGTTTGTGTGTTTGTTCACAGGAATTAGTATTCTCGAACATTCAGACGAGAAAACCAGCAGGACACGTTCGTTCGTGTGAGTATTTCTGTGTGTTGAAGTGTTTGGTTACACCTCCTTGCCTTGTAAAAACCAGCATTCTTCAGCATGTGTGATAGCGTTTTCTTAACTGAACATGTTATTTTGTTTACTTTTTAGTGCCAGCATCCTTCAAAGATACAGCAAATCCAAATTTCACAATCAAGCGGATGTATGACAGTGCTAGGGAAGAATTTGAACAACTTGAAAGACTCAGAGAGGTCTGTTGTGTACTTGTGAAAAATGTAGAAAACGTAAGCACAGGTGTAAGTCGTATCAATTAAAAATGGAGGGTTTCTAGTCTTGGCATGTTTTTGGCCATTGCGTTAGTGACACCAGAAAATTAAAGATGCTCAAAACAACTTTGAATTCCAATTCATGGCTCAGGCAAGAAGCAAGATTTGAATTGTTATAATGTAACGTAACCCAACTGACAAACAGTAAGCCATCAGATGTGAGTTTCTGCCACCAAAAAGGTGCAGCAAATGTTAGCAAGAAATAGTAGTTACCACTTCCTGCGAACAGTTTTTAAAAACTGACTGTTGTTTTGGTATTTGCACATGCCAACTTGATTTTGCCAGGTGAACACAACTTTGCAAACATTGTTTTCTTTGTTGTGTGAAGCCGCCTTAAAAGGAAAACATTATTTCTTGCTGTTTTTAGTGTCAATTCTCAGGGTTCTCATTAGAAGGTGGGACCCGGGTACCGGTACCAGGATACACAAGAGTCAGTACCTGCCTACTTTCAAACTGAACATAAAGAAATTCACTTCAAGTGTAATTTTCTGCCCACCTACTCTCCTGTAGGTGCCCCCTACTTCAAAACTTAATGAAACCCCTGAATTCTTGCTTTACAAATTAAAAAAAAAAAAAAAAAACAGAAGTAAGAAAACGTGTTCTGTTGTTCCTCACACAGGGTATTGAGAGTCGCCTTAAGGTGACTTTGCCAGATGATCTACCAGCATCCCTTGCTGACGGTGTGGTTTTGTGCCACCTAATTAATCACATCAGAAAAGGAATGATTCCCAGTATTCACATTCCATCAGCTGGAGTGGTAAGCGTTCACCTTTTTATGGGTTAAGAAGTCTGTCAAATCCAATGTATTGTACGGGGGCTGAAACCTGAGTTTCTATAGCGTGAATGGATGAGATGCCAGACCGCATTGATGAGCAGGCCCCTGTTGTTCAAAGAGTGGATAACTCTATCCAGTGGATAAATCACTATCCTGCGGATAAAATGTACTCCAACCAATACATTTTATGTGCTGGATAGTGACTTATCCGTTGGATAAAGTTGTCCACTCTTTAAACAACTGGTGCCAGAAGGTTGCAGGTTTGAGCCACGATCGGACCACTCTGTGACGAACTATGCATGCAGGCATGCATGCATGTTTTATATTGTTAGTAACGTATTACTTAATTAGTTGTCATAGTATTAGTTATTTGTCAACATGCACATGCAAATGTTCACTGCTTGTATAATATATCCAAGTAATATGTGCAGTTGGTTTCCTGTTGAGCTTGATCGGTGACTGTTGGCAGTACGTTTGCTGTTTTATCAAACCTGTCGTTATACACTCTATGGTCTTAAAACAACTGGTAAGATCATGCCAGCTGTGATTAACACAGCCCCACAAGCTTCTAGTTTTAAATATAACCGTATATGAATAAATTTACCTTACTTTTTACTTTTTTTTACATACATGTAAAGTGCATGTATGAGTGTTAATTGTTATCGGGTTTTACCTTGCAGCCCAAATTAACGATGCCAAAATGTCAGAAAAATGTGGATTATTTTCTCGAAGCTTGCAGAAAGCTTGGTGTTGACAGGGTATGTAAAAAC
Source organism: Pavona decussata (assembly GCF_977016875.1). Taxonomy (NCBI): domain Eukaryota; kingdom Metazoa; phylum Cnidaria; class Anthozoa; order Scleractinia; family Agariciidae; genus Pavona; species Pavona decussata. The sequence goes on along the minus strand of NW_028145538.1, from coordinate 775,713 downwards.
AAATACATAGACTCTTCACTTAAAGCTTTATTCCCAGTGAATTACAGAAGTAGTTTATAAATGATATTATTTAATGTTAAATAAGTTGTATTGAAGTAATGCTTTATTTGTAGGATAAACTTTGTACGCCCTCTGACATTCTTGAGGAGAAAAGTCCATTACGAGTTTGTCTGACAGTAGAATCATTGTTGGAACATGCTGATGGAGGAGTCTAGGAATACTAAGTATGCGTTAAATAACTGTAAGACAAAAATTATTTGTGCTGATTCCAAGTTGTTACTAGCAAGAGAAGACCAGAGCTTCTTGTTTAGATGGCAGGAAAATGATGTATTTAAAAGCATTCAAAAGGAAATTTAATCTCTTAGGTCCTGCTGAAAACAAAGGAATGAAACTTTTTCACTGATAATGTACAAAGAACAGCATAATTATAGACCATTAACTAATTGTCCATGTCAAAATTTCCTGATACCCTCTGAAGTGCAGGGATGGTGTCATTATTTTTAGCATCACTTGAAAAATCCAAGCGAAAGATTTGTATTGGTTGAAACACTGAGGTCCATTTTCGTTAAAAAATGAATTGAGCAATGAAATTTTTAATGTGTGTAAGTAGAGATGGCAAGGATGAAAACTGATTACAACTTGAAAAAAAATTGGTCAGTTTCGTGTCAGGTTGCCTTGTGTCCTCGGTAAAAACACTTAAAACCGAATGACAATATTTTATACAAAAAAATTGTTGTAAACTGAAGAAAACTGTTTTGTGTTGTTAGTAAAGAAGGAAAGTTTTTCTTTCTTTCTGTCAGGCCTGTGTTTATTAAAGTGAGATCAAGGAAACGTTTATGATTGAACAGCTGGGAATGTAAACTGTTATCAGCAGATTTTGCAAAGAAACCATTATCAGACAATACTTTTCTTATTACTTTTGTGACCTTTTTGTATAAATTTGGAGAATTTTTTTTCATGAAACAAAAAACAAACAACTCGACTGTTATTCACCCAACACTGGCTTCTTACTATTTTCATTTAATATTAGGAACACTCTAATTTAAGCTGATAATAAATGTTATTGTTCATGACATGCAATTGGTTCTAGTTCATTTAGATCAGCATATGTCACTGTACAGTGACATAGGCTATCCAAGGTAGATAAACTATAACTGGGGGTGCTTACCATTTATGCAAACCACCCCTGATGAAAATTTTCAGCATGAATACGAAATGATTTAGCTTGTCTTAACAGAAGATGGATAACATGCAAAATGTATGAACATCAGCTGTAAATCCCAAAAGGACTAAAACAAAATGCACCACTTTGACCAGAAGCCGACAATTTCAGAAGTACTCCAAATGGAATGATGCATACCATTTGATTTTCCAACTGGAATTTCTCGGGTTTTCCATGTAAATGGTAAACACCCATGGTTTACCATGGTCAGGGAAAAGTCAGCAGTACGAATATCTCACCCCCAAATTTCACTAAGATGCTGATTTTTGGCAAGTAGGCATTTTTCATCATGCTCATTCAAAACATCTCAACAAATCCCATAATTTCGGAAGTTAAGTTTTTCTGACGTCATCACTTTAGTATTGTATGCCAGGGAATTTTGCTTCGATCAGGAAAATTCTGAATTCTACCTTGAAATCAGTGAAACGTCAGGAACTTTTAGCTTTGGCTTGCCACTATAGGTTTGCGAAAGAGCTGCCTTGTTGGCAACTGTAACGACATCTCAAAAATATTTACGAAGATTTTGAGTTTTGTTATTTCATTGATTGCTTTATTGCCAAACGATTTGTCGTGGATATTTGGCGGTTAAAATTGGCTAAAATTGGTTTGTGGTCAGTGAAACGTCAGCCAATTTTTTTCCTGATGGATGGCAACCACTTGAATAATCAGCTGTCATTTAGTACTTTTGAGTTGGCATGATTTTATAATCACATGAAGAACACTACAGATTGTGTTGATAAATGGTTGGCAAGGTTTATGGATCTCAGGGTGTTTATAGGATAAGTAGACTTTTGTGAGCGTGTACTTTGATTGGTTAAGAACAATGGTTCCATTAACTCTATGGAAGCATGTGTGGTGAATGTTTCATGGATTGTTATTTTTAAGAAAGAAATAGAAAATAATTATTTCATCCATTTTTCTATAGAATTTAATAGAAACATTCATAGGTGGAGCACCCGCACTGCTTATGTTTCCTCAACATTTTCTCAAAATTTATTTTTGTTAGAATTTTCAAGCAGTTTTCCTTGCTTCCACAGATCTCTCATCTGAAAGGGACTGTAAAATTATGCAAATTTAAAAAGAGAATGAAAAGTAATAGACCCTTCTTCAAAATGGTGGCAACAAATTTGAATGAGTTAGAATTGAACTGAATGAAAAACTATTACCAGCACCGGAAAGAGCACCTTTACTTTAGTAACCTTGCAAAGTTTCAGCGTATTAGGTGTTATATCAGCTTAAGAAATGTAAGATGAAATTTGACAAATTTACAGACATTTGTATGACTGGGGGTATACGTCATACACCCAGTCATACAAACGTCTGTAAATTTTTCATTTTTCAACTTACATTTTCTCAGCTGATATTACACCTGATATGCTAAAGTAAAAGTATTACTAAAGTAAAAGTGCTCTTTCTAGTGTTAGTATACGTTTTCAAATTTTAACTTATTTGATTTTTCGGCCATCATTTTGGAGAAGGGTCTGTTCCTTCCTTCCTCGTCCTATTTTTCTTGTTTCGTCGCTTACTAGATCGTTACAATACTTGGACAAGACTAGTTGAGTAAACTGCAAATTGCGCACGTGTAAGCTCTTCCTTGACTAAAGAGAATTATGCCCTCGAAGTTTCACGGTTGAACAATCTTTCATCCTTGGGCTGTTTACTCTTCGGTATGTCCAGCTGCCTGAAGGGGTTTACTAAATAACGGGAAACGCACTCAGGTGCTTATTAGAAATCTTGAACTCCTCCAAGCTGAAGGTTTTGTTAGTGGTCTCAAAATAGCAGGTTGTATATACCTCTATGATCTGTCTTTTATTATTATTATAATTTTTTTTTTTCAGTACAGAGAAAAGAAACATTGCTACAGTTTGTGATGATAGTGATAAAATACTGAAATATAATCTTGTACACTTGCTGACAGTAGATTAAATTCAAATACCGACCAATTTACCAAATAATTTCCTTTTTTTTGGGGGGGGGGGGACATTCAACAAATGTACTTTCTGATAAATTAAATGTATTCTAAAATATGTATGCAAAATAATTATTGAAAAACAGCTTCCCCTGCAAATCTTTTGACCGCTTGTCAACCGACCGTTTACCGACAGGTTTAGGGGGGAGCTGTTCTTCAATTTTTCTGAAAGAGAGTCAAGTGGTTGAACACAACCCATAAAACAAAATGAAACAATCATTGATAAAATTCAAGGGTAAACGAATAGTGTCAGTAGTTTGACATTGTCCACTGTCAGTTTCATGGGTTATAGAAAACTACTCTCATGCTACACTACGTAAGTTGTTGTGGCAATTCTGTTTAGGATACTCTTGTTAATATTTTTTAAAATTTTGCAAATTCAACCTACAACAAAAACAATAAAGTTATATTTAGTCCCTTTAAGAAACTTGACTTCGTGTTTATTTTGTCCTACCATTCGTTTTGACCTCAGTATTGGTCCTAGTCGGCATTTGGTTTTGCGTTGGTATGTATGTTTGTGTCTAACGCTATGTGGCACCAATCAGATTGAGGTAGTTTACGCCGGGAGGGTACTTTTTGACAACCAATGAACAGCGTGTTTCTAACGATGATTGATTAAGTTGAAGGTCGACGAAGGTCAAAGTTAATTAGGGAAGTGTGACCTTTGCTCGTACATTTGTTGGAATTGATCTTGGCGCTCAGCCCTATGACTGGCACGTGAACTTTAAATAACTCGGCGTAATGGTGCACGTACCAAGGTCTGGATTATGAGGAAAATTGGTTCGAAATGGTGTTCCGTGACAAACTTTAATGTGGTGCTCCTGAAACATTGTTGATCGTTGTGTCTGGAGACAGAAAGTTCAGTGTCGTTTTCTGCATAAAACGTAATCAAATTTACTCCACTTTTGATCAACAAACCTAAAAGAAATTTGGTGTGTACTTGTAACTAGCACGTGGATTTTATAACCATGAAGGACCAAGAAGGGTGCACTGAACACTTTGTTCGGTCACACGTTTTTTTTATAAAACATGGACTATGGAGGAAAATTGCCGGCAACTCATATTAACGTGGAAACTTAGTGTTGAGACAAAAAATAGGCCATTTCCGAGTTGCTGTGGACCTCATTATGAAAGTGAAGCTAAGTGCAAAAGCTCTTCAAATGAAAATTAGTTTTGTTTGCATATGAATGAGAACTGATTTTCGTATTAAAAATTTTGCACGTAGCCTCGCTTTCATAATGAGATTCAAAGCAACCTCGAAAATGGCGTATTGAATTTGTTGTGTCCACGTGACTGGCGCAATGGATAAGTTCAACGGTACATTGATGGGCGGACTGAGAATACTTGCTTGCAATCGGTAAACGTGGTGGAAACAATATTGGAAAGACAGATTATGTGATTGCCGTTCGTTGTCAAGAGTGTCCAGGATCTTAGTACGATCACTACTCTTCCAAGATAGGTATATTAACCACTGGAATAATAAAACGTATTTTGTGTGACACTCCTATGAATGTTCCCATGTAATCTCTGACGATTGCTCACGAGGGTAATTCTAAGCGATGCGATGTAAACCAACCTAAAATTCCATCTGCAATTTACGTAGCACTTCTCTCATTTCACTACTTTTCAATGCTATTGATGACAGCAATTACCCTTCAAAAAGATTTCGATTTAGAGCATTTTTGTATTGAAAGACAAGCAAGACTTTGTGAAAGAACAAGTCTAAACACTAAGTGCTTGTCTGTTAGACTTTCTACAAGTCATGGTCCTTTCCTTCGTCGTTTCTCGACTGGTGAGTAAGTCTAAGTGTTTTTCACGGTAATTGCTCATAATCCACCTGGGATAAAATTGCGCTTTAAAAATAACCCCGGTAAGCTCAAAAACTTCAACATAGGTCATGCACGCTTTGCGTGCCTTTGTTAATATTTCTCATAGCCACATCTCTGACAGTCACATTTTAAGCCATAGAAACAGATCGGATCCGAGTTATTTATGATTTTAACCCTTCAGTATAGACACTCAACCTCTTCTCCATCCTTGGAGATTCAGGATGGAAGGAACGTTTCCCAGGCAAAGTTGGGGCAGGTGAATGCACAGGTAATCTCGTACCCAGATCTCACCGCAGGTTTGGAAATGTGGAAATCTGACCGTGGGAGAACTGGGTACGAGATTAATGTACTGGTAGCCCAAGCTCTACAATTTGCGTTAACTTAAACACCAGCATCACTTGATTTGAGCATCAAGATAACCATTGTGTAATAATGAAATTATATGGAGAGAAAAAATATCGTTTTTGAAGGCACAATTAGAAACGATTTTTCAATAAAAAGTTGTCACCTTAACTCTATTGAAGTTCCTTTTTACATAGGATGTACCTTAAGGACAGTGCCTACTTTTGTTACGGCACATACGCTCTGCGCATTTCGAGATACTCGGTTTTCCTATGTATGGGTGGTTCCTTCTCACACGGGGATATTTTTGCGTGGTTTTAAATTATGTAGAGTAAGCAGAACTTAGCAAGTGCTCTTGGTATCCAAAAAGAGAAGCGGGGGTAACCATGAATTTTTCGGAGATAATAAAGTTTAAATTTGAAAAAAAAAAACGCTATACATTGCTTTGTATTTTACTGCTTTTTAGAATTTTATTGCTTAATTATCTCTAAAAAATGTGGTTACACCCAATTTCCTTTTTGGATTTCAATAGCCCTTGCTAAGATCTCCCTTCCCTACATAGTCATAAACCAAACAAAAATACTTCATTAGTAGGCACCGTCCTTAACAAAGAAGGGCGTTGTAAATCTACCCCACCCACCCCCCCCCCCCCCCACCCGAGTATCTTTCTCTGTTGATGTTTCTCTTTCCTTGGCTCAAGAGACCTTGTAAGCTTAGCCTTATTCTCAGACAGTCCAAGGTCACTTGCTTACCACCCCTTCCTTACTTTTGGAGTCAAAATAATGCAAGGGACAAAGGACCATCTGACAGTAACCCTACTTGTAGCCTGGCCTGAAAAAGACTACTGTATGATATGTTTGCAAATAGATTACTAAGGATGTTACACTTCTTATTTCTGGCTACTATGAGCATTTGAGTCAATGAACCTTGCAGCTCGTAGAAAAGGGATACAGTTGTATTCACAGGCTAGTTGAGTAATCAATACTCAAGTTTGTCTTGACTGTGAATTTACAAGATGCAAGTTTAGAAGATGGGACAAAGGTTGGACAAACAGCATGTTGGTCAAAGACGTATACTGGAAGTTCTTGTCTTTTAAAATAGCCAACCCACTTTGTTCCCTGAGATAAACAACAAAAAAACATCCCATAAAAATGAGGCAGATTTTCAATATCAAATATCATTTATTTACTCCACATTATTCACTTTACTGGGCAGGTTCTTGCCCTTCACTGCCTTTTGTGGCCCTCGTGTAAATTAGCTGGGAGTGGTGTTTTGACACCTCTTTAATGAGACCCTTGGAGAGAAGTTCCTCTAGTCCACGGCGTGCCAGGGAGCCTCGGATCTTCAGTCTTTCAGACACAACAGAGGGAGTGATGAGGCGGTAACTGGGGACCTCCTTGTAGAGCTTGTCGTAAGTGGCTTTGTCAAAGAGAACCAAGTTGTTAAGCTTGTCCCTGACTTTTCCTTTGGACCACTTCTGCAGTTTTCAAAATAAATGTGAACTGTTAGTTTCATTACACATTCTTTGTTTTCATCTCAACATTTGAATGATAAGGAGACTCTATAAATTCTTAATTTTTTGATGGCCACCAACTTAATCAGAAAATGCCAAAGTACCATTCTGACAGCTATTCAACTGTCAAAGAGGCGGTATAATTATGGTAAACTTGAGGCATTAAGACTAGCAATTTTTCTGCAAGCCTGAGCCAAGCAAAATCAATGAAGATTTCTGAGACCGAAATTTTGATAAAATCTTTCAAACAAAATCAAGCTGGCCTTCCCAAGGGCAGCTTGCTATTATAGACACCATATTATTACAGACAAGGTTCAAACAGATTACTGACAGCAATAGTTCCAAGAACATCATGGTTGCAAAGCTGAAAGGTGCCCTTAAAAAAACAGCAAGTTAGGGTTTTATATGAAGTATAACCTAATTAGCTGAGACCTCATGCCACAGGAAAAAAAGTTGTGGGGCATTAAAAAATACAAGACCTTTTTCTTGGCTTTTCCGCCAGAACTGGACGGCTTGTCCTTAGGTTTTGAAGAAGACTGCTTTGTATCCTTCTTGGGTGGCTGTTGTATAAAATAAAACAATAAAAATACTCTTCTTCAACAAAACAGCACCAACAAACAAAAAGCTGCAAGAAAGTTAATCCATCATTCTACAAACTAAGCAATAGTACATTGTACAATAGGCCATTTCTGAGTTGCTTTGAACCTCACTACGAAAGAGAGGCTAAGGGCAAAGCTTTTATGTGAAAATTAGTTTTGTTTGCATATGAATGAAAACTAATTTTCCAAATAAAAACTATGTACAAAGCCTCGATTTCAAAAAGAGGTTCAAAGCAAGTCACAAATGGCCTATTCCATCACACTCACTCACTCACTCATCCTCATCACCCCTGAGGCATAAGGCTGCACAATTTCATCACAACTAGTCACTAATGAGCCCAGTAGACAAGTTAGACAGTAAAACTAGTTGGGCAACAAGCCTACAATAGAAGTTCTTTTGTGTAAATCACACCTACAATTTGCTTACAATTGCTGTGCAAAACATGTAACCCGCCACCACAATGGCAGGCACACATCTTCTACCATGCTAAATCAGGGACCATTGTCAAAAGTAGCTGGCTGCCAGAGAAAATAATCACTGCCTCCTTTGCTAAACTGTATCTCAGCTAGCTATTCTGTTTAGCATTTCTTTGTATAGAGAATCGGTTACTTTCAAAAAGCAGCCAGCTACTTCAGAATTTATGAAAACCCTGTTGAAAAATGAGCTGTTTAGGATTTTTTTCACGACATCAAAAGTGGACACTTTGTTACAAAAGGTGCACATGATAGTAAATATTATAAGAAAAAAATCTCAACATCTAAATTGACCCAACATGTAAGTACTACATGTGACAGGAACTTTCAATGTCATTTCCAATTTTCAGCTTACTATCCTTTTTTATGAAAAAATGGCCCTATTATTTGAAAAAAAAATCCCGAATAATGTGTGGGTCCCTAGTCTATTAACTTAACTCAGCTACTCATCAGCTGACTCATTGCTTTGTAGAATGTGCCAAGTGTATATGTAACTCAGCTGCTTTTCAGCCGACTTGGTGGCTTAGTGGCTTACACAAGGTATTTATTTTAATGGCTTGGTAGCTCTTCAGTCAATCTAGTGGCTTACAGAACCAACAAGGTATACGTTTTGGTGGCTTGGCTGCTCTGTGGCTTGTCAGTCAACTTTAATAATGCTTTACAGAATGATCAATGCAAGGTAAGCGTGTTATTGGATTGGCGGCTCCCCAGCTTGTCAGTTGACTTAGAGGATCACAGAGCGAGTCAAGGTATAATTATGTTTGATTGACTGAACAGTTCACCAGTGCATGAGGAACTGCCAAGCCAGCTAAGGAGTATTCTTGTAAATAAAGTGGCCATCCATTCTGTAGTTTTAGCCCAAATAAAAGTTACTTAGCAGTGCAGTACTCTGGCTGGGTGTTGTTTATTTATATGCTGTACAAGGCTGTTCTAACGTGACATTTGTGAATGAAATATACAGTGTAACCATTCAGATGAAAGTTACAGAGTAGTATTTTCCTGTGGTAAGCTATGTTTATCAAGGTGAACAAGACTTGTGAATCTGAATGAAACAAACAATCTTACAGAGCAGTACTTTCCTTTGGTGCTGTTTGTTTCTAGGGATTTAATAAAACTAACAAAAAAGTAGGATTTTTTCTTCTTCTTTCGAATTTGGACATTGTTGAGAACGAAAAGGAAAAGGTTAAAATTTTAATACTATGTTACAACTTCGATCAGTCCATTTGCTATGAGTTTGTTCCACGTCTAAAATCCGACTTTCCAGTAGAAAGAAGCGCTTTAGAATGGACCACCCTTTCAAACAAATCCTAATATTGAATTATGAGTCATTTACCGGTGTCTTACTTTACGCATATGGCCTAGAAAACTACAAAACTAACGGACACGTTCACCCACCATGATCTCGAGTCACCGCAAAACTTGAAGAGAAAGAACCACACATGTGAGACACTGAAATGACCAGAGGGGCATCAATGTATTGTCTGGATTACCAATAAGACAATCCCCCCTTTTTGGAAAGCTGCTGACAACACAAATTGTGGATTCCAACATGGCGGACGCATCTGAAACGAAATCGAGAGCGAAAGTTGTTTGAATTACTGGGATATTTTGAGCAAAAAATGTCAAAGAAAAAGGTCAGTATTAAATTTAAAAGCATAAGTGAGCAAAGTATTTTGTTGATAAAAGTTTTGTTATTTCCTTTTAGGAAAAAAAGCTTGTAAGACACGATTAATTTTACACCATGAGCACCAAGTTCAAATAAGTTTGGGGCCCCTATTAATTTTGTGAAAATGAAAGGCCTTTCAAGTATTTGATGATGGCCTACTGGGCAGTCACAAGCCAATTTCTAGAATAAACCGTGAGAAATGGATGTGATCTTGGTACTATCCTCCGGCCCGCCTTGGGTTGCAACTGCAAAGGAACGTAAGCCAAAATATGTAAAAAAAATTAAAATGTAAAAGATCATCATAAAATAAAGTAATAAATAAAAATAATAATTTTTTTGCTTACCTTTTCTGTAGAAAGACAAAGAAATTGACTGTATTCCTTTGGATTTACGTGTGAGAAAGACGGTGAATCCTGTGACAAAGATTGCTGAAGAAATCCCAGAGCTGGTTCGTGATTGAAAATCTCAAATTATGCATGCATTCAACAATACATCAGGCCCCAGTTGTTCAAAGGCCGGATAAGTTTATCCGCTGGATAAGGCACTATTCAGGGTCCAAGGTTTTCGTACACTCCCAAACTTAACTGTGGTTAGAGTGTGCATATTAGCTTGTACAAGGGGAAATACTGAAATCTTTGCACAGATTGAAACTGACGGATAGTGACTTATCCACTGGATAAAAATATCCAGCCTTTGAACAACTGGACCCAGATTTTAACAAAGAAGATCATTAGCATTGGTTATGGAAGCTTAAAAACTTCTCAGTGGGGATACTTGGCTGGGTTCTGGGAACCCCTATCCCACTGAAGACCGAAAATCCTCTTGAAATTGCTGTAGACCCATTTCAGACTGTGATTATCTGAGTTTTCTTTTATACATTTTTAAACAAGTTTTCTGCATATACTTCAACAGCTCTTATTTTCACTTATTTCATAATGCACTAATTTGTTCATAGAAGTAAAAAGATATATTAAAAAGATTACATCAATTAAAATTATACTGATAAGTGCCCATCATTTCAGACTAATTATGCCAATGGACATAGTAGAGGCCCATTGTAGATCAATGGCAAATATTTCTAACATGTGATAGTACCCCATCCCACTCCACCCATGTCAGTCAGGGATGGGACCATGACTAGATTATGATTTTTTCTGTTTAAACAAGGCCTGTCTTGGAAATATTTGATATTTTAGATAACTGTATTGTTTTGGTGACATCCAATATCTTGAGACTAACCTTTTGCTTCTTAAACTGAATAAATTACTGAGGGTTCATTAGAAAAAGTTGTACCAGGGTAAGTGATGTTTTGGCTGCCCTGGTTATATTACATTTTATATACTTAGTTTATACAGTCATGTAGGTACAGTTGAACCTCTCCTTACGGACACCCCTCTGTTGCGTTACACAAACATCAACACTTTATTTACCAAAGCTAAGCCTTACAAAAAGAAAATACTGTAGCAATAGCCAATTCAATGAACTGTACATAAAACTGTTTTTAATCACTATCAGGACTAATAATACAGTCAATAAAACTTATCATTCGTTTCTGCATGGTCACTTCATGCATATACATGTATTATGTTGAGCCTTAAAAGTGACGTCATTGCCATCGACAACTCTCTTAAGGCCGATTTAGACGGTACAACTTTTGCTTATGGTTGTTGCATGCGATTTCTAGAGTGTGCACTGCTCACATGATGCAAAAAATCGCACACAACCTAATCACTCAACATTGCCTATACCTATGATTGTCGTAGGATTTTAAACATGTTTTAAAATCCAACGACATTTTTTATGACGTGCACAACAGTTGTAAGAAAGTGGTAAGTTTGATTTTACATGAAACAATTTGTGTCGTAGGCCAATCGTAAGCGTGTCGCATGCGACAGTCATACCGTGTAAATCGCCCTTAACATGGACACTTTGCTCTGTCCCTTCGGTGTCCATAATGGAGAGGTTTGACTGTCTGCAAAAACAAGTGAACATGTAGTCTCCTACCCAGCAATTCTTAGTTCTTAGGAGAGAAGTGTTGAGTGACGACACTAACAACGACCATGTAGGAGACTAGTGAACGTGATAACCACTCATGAACAAGAATCAGTCATCACCAAAGTTGTGAAATAAGGTCACTTATGTCCTGATGTTAGTAAATAAATAAATACTAAATATACTGTAACAGTTGAACTTCTTTTAAAGTCCATTCACATTTTTTGTCATCTTTTTGTCAAAACAACAGGATCCTGTCTGGGTTGAAGATGTGCAATTTGTTTCCTACACGCCTCCCCCTCTGTCTGCATCCGTTCTGGATCATGGTAGGGTTGAAGAATGGAGAGAACGGATGGTCTTCATTGATGAAGACTTAAAATGGCTTTTGAGTCTTCCACACAGCAAGTTTTGGTGTCAGGTAAATTTTTTTAGTAACCCTTTCATTCTTAATGTTACCTGCATATTCTCTTGTCAGTTCTTGTTAATGGTACCTTTTAGTTGTATTCTTACATGTAATTAAAATTTGACGTCATATCACTAGTAATAATCAAAGATTAGGGAGTGCGTTCGATGATCTCAATCCCATGCTCTCTCTCCTTTGCCGAGTTGGTGATGATGTCATCTGCCCCTGCAAAATCTGCGGGAATGCCAGATATGGGTCCCAAGATCCATTTATTTGATTTGTTGATCGACTGTCACATACAATCTTGACTCCAAACGTAATTAGGAACTCATGCATTCTTTCTATATCAAATGCAATTAAAAAAAGGTCTTTCTATAAGCTGTGTGAAAAAACTGTATATGAAAACTATTAATTAATAAATTATCAATAGATTATCAATTATCAAGTAATTGTGACTAAATTTATTTTAAGTAAAGTTCAACTTGACTGAAGCAAACAATCTCCTTCTATAAGTACACACACAGCACCCCATGTACCTTTAATTTGTGGGACTCGGAGGGAGAGTTGGCGGGGGAGTTTGAGTTAACTGAGTTCGATGTTGCTCATGGGGTCATCAGGGGCAAATCAGGTTTTGTTCAAGTTAGTGGCGAGTTCAAGTTGAGTTTGAGCGAGCAGCGTTCTTCTGTACTGATATCCACCCTTCCTTTCAGGTTACTCCCAGCCCTTTATACAACACTATGCAGTTCTTTCCTTTTCCACCTGTTTCCTACTGTTAGTGGAGCTTGAACCTGTTGCTCGTAAAGTTCTTAGAGGGGCAAATACGAGTGGGAGAGGATGTAAATTTGTGCTTGCATGATTCCTTGCAGGTGATATTTGATGAAACTTTACAGCAGTGTTTGGATAGTTATCTCAGAAGTGCACTAAGGTAGGAGATCAAACAAGGATTGGGAAAAGGTTCATGTATAATTATGTTGTGGTTCAAATTTTTTTTTTTTTTTTTTTGGTTTTTAAAAAATTTCAAACCAGTTTGATCTTTGTTTCCCTTTGTCTCAGATTATGGTAATGAATGCACAAAGAAAAATTAAAATCAAACTGCTTCAAAAACTTCTAAAGCTAAAACAAATTTTAAACCAAAATATATACAGGGTTCATACCACTTATTCTGAAAGTCTTAGGAAGGCAGGTAGTTTTGTCATAGCATGGACTGGAACATTCTTAAAAACTGTAAATATATAGAATGAGCTGACTAAATCATTTTAAAGGATGGAAACCATACCAAAGCTCCTGTAATTACTGGATGTTTTTCTCAATCCTTTGCAGAAACTTTGATGCCACATCTGTCCTTCCACCAGAGTTGGTTGTTCATCATGAGAATGTGCACAAAAGAGTTTTCATGACATATCTTAGGATGTCAACACACAAGGAATCCAAGGCAAGATTATTGAAAAAAGAAAAAAACTTCTAACTCAACAGACTGCTGTGGTTTGTTAGTATCCATTAGATTGAGTGGAGGTGCCGAGGGGTATTGGACTACATGTATTACTCTCTCATTAGTCACTGCTTCAAGATTTTCTGAAAGGGGCTAACTTTCATTGTGTAATTCACAAGTTAGAAGTCAGTCAGGTGTCAAAATACATACCACTGGATGATTCACATACTGGTACTGTCAAGCTCGACATATTGTAGCATTGGCTTTTAAAAATCTAGCCTGATTTGAGCAACCTGGACAGTCTGAGAATCAGGCTATTAAGAATCAGGAATGGTTTGTTTCACTTGGTGAAAAAATCTGAAGTGTACGTTGTCTGAACAACTTCTCAATTTTCCAAACAAAGTGAAGATTTTGGAGGACACATATGAAACAGACACAGAAGTTATTATCATTCAAACCGAAACTCTATTTTTCTTACAGGAGGACTTCATTACACCAAGCACATTTGGAGATATTCTTTATGAGAACTTTCTTTTTGATGTTCCCAAATTCATGGACATCTGTGCCCTGTATGGAGGAGAGAGCAGCAACAATACTCCACTGCTCAGGAAAATGCTGGAAAATATTTTCTCTAAGCAACCAAAGTAAGAATAGATGAGTTTTCTTGTAATTTAAGACGATTTTTCGTTTCTCTCCAAAGACATAGTGCCTGAATTGATTTTTGCATACATGTGGCTTTCAATTTAAGAAAAGAACATTGCTCTGTTTTTTTTTACGCTTCAAAGTATCTGTTGGTCTGCTTCTTTCTTTGGTTTTCTTTCAATAATTCAGTGTTTTAGCTTCATTGTTCTCGAAACCTAAGCATAAACCAGTAAAAGACACAACATGCTTTATGGATCACTGACTAAATTGAAGACCATGCACATGCAAAACTTAGATAGATAGAGATAGATAGATAGCTTTAAATAGATAGATAGCTTTATTAAAAATCCATTGCAGCCCAGAGGCTGGATTACCAACTGTACAATATATAATACTAAACACGCGATAAGATAAAAAAAACTATTATAAATAAATAAATAACAGTATAAGTGAAAATAAAAAACAAAGGAACAAAGATACTACGTCGTAAAATATAAAAATTCAGAAACTTTTGAGCAAAATGAAAAACTGGCTTAAAATTCAACTTAAGACAGTTATGCTCTCAACTCTTCAACCTTCATAAGCAGGAAAAAGCTAGTCTGGCACTATGTATTCTGGAGACATGACTCACAAATGCAGAAAGAATCCTTATACTCTACATACTGCTTTTAGTAGAATGGCGTGCATGTAGCTACCACGTCTTTTTTTTTTTGGTCAGCCCGCCCACAAACTTCACTGCTTGAATTTGTCTTGTGGAAATGCCTATGGAAAGTCTAGTAGAGTGTAACCATTTTTGTTTTGGTGTTTCTTCCCAGATATCATGATGATCTTGATGCAACAATCCCAACAATTTACGAAACATTGGATGAAATTCTGTCAAGGTGTGGAATTATGCCTAAAACAGAGGACTTATTGAATTTTCCTCAAAAGCTCACTGACCTAAAGAATGGGCCAAAAGCATCCTTGTCTACTGAACAGCTGGAAGATATTCTCCTTTATTTAAATGATACCTCTGAGACACTGCTGGCTTTTATGAGCACATTTCCTCCGGTGTGCTATTCATTTCTCAGGCAGGATTTTGTTCAAAGATTGGCTTGTTTCTATGAACTGATTGTTCCGTATTTTAGACAGCATTTTATTGACATTAAATTACGGCCATTGAAGGAGAAGTGGAAACATGTCAAGGTAGCACTCATCAAGCTTTGCCATGTTGTTCTACAAACTTGTTGTATTGAACCCATGGATGACAGGTATGTCTTGTTTTACAACAACTGTCAAAGTTTCTGTGCACTGATTGGTTTGTAGCTATTGTCTATATGAATGCAGACAACAAAAATTGTCATGCCAGATGTAACGCACGCTTTCTCAACGGAAAATAAAGCTTGTACTTTTTTCATGTTATTGTAAAAAACAAATTGACAGCAGTTTTCTATGGTCTGTACTCTTAGGCCCGGTTCATACGTCGAACTTTACATGCGCCGAACCTAATCATTTGGTTCGGCGCATGTAAAGATCGACGTATGAATCAGTTAGGATCGACATATTTGTATTTGGGTCGACCCGCCGTTCTATTCGACTGCGCCAGTTGAATAGAACGGCAAAAGTTCGACTTCGATTCAGACGTCGAACTTTTCATGTGCCGAACCAAATGCATACATTACGTATAAATTATATAAATTATATCTATCCCAGAGGTCTGTGCATTCCATCGACTTGGCATGTGCGCAAAGGACTTCATTCTGAACAAGATGGCGGGAAAAGAGAAATGTGCTTGTTCTTCTTGTTTCGAAACAACTGAGTATACTTGTCTGAGATGCGAAAGATTAAAAAAGAAAAAAAGAATTTATTCTTGAAGTGTACCAAACCTGCCCGACAGAAACTTTCCAATACAGGCTATATCAAAGGCGAAGCATCAAGACTTCTCAGAACAAAATCTTCAAAAACAACATTTGAAGAAAACATTACTCTATTCAAACAGAGATTACGCTACAGAGGTTACCTCGATAACCTTATAGTAAAACTCTTTCAGAAGTCAACCTCTGCGAAAGAATGTCGGCACTACAAAACAAACTAAAAACCCACAGAAACATTTTGAGGTTTGTTATGGAATATCGCCATTCTGTGCCTAACCTAAAACAATTCAGATAAGTAAACACAGGAGCCATAATCAGGGATGGAGACCGTAAAAGTGGGTTCCACGCGTCCCATGAGTTGTACCAAAAAATCTATTTTTTGAAAAAATTGCTCCCCCCCCCCGTCACGTCATAAACCCGTGTGAATACACGCAAATTTGCGTGGGGCTACTACCTTATATGTGAGACGGAAAGCAGCTGAGAAAAAATTCACTAAAGATAAAAAAAGTCCTTACCTGTCTGAGTACATGTCCGTAGAGTGTAAGCTTTTTTTATTTTTTATTTTTTTATTTTTTATTTTATTTATAAACTTCGCCAGAGGAGAAAAAAAACATGAAAAACCTCTGACAGGAGAGAACTCACAGAACGATATGTTCCAATAGCGAGACCCCTTCATTCATTCAACAGTAGCAACGCACGCAGCGCCATCGTTTTGGCGCCTTTTTGACTTTACTGTGAGAGTCATGTGATCAATAGGCCGCTTATTCCAACTTTTCCCGTCTTCTTTCAATTGTTACCTTTTCTTTGTGAGAGTCTAATTCCTTAAATGTGGGCACTGAGGAGATATTCCCTGGCAGAATTTTAAAATTTGGACGCCATTTTGAACGGGTAGAAAAAAATTTCAATTTCTGCACGCACGATCCTGGCCGTTTACACGCGTGCGCGCACGCGCGTATGGCGCAATTTTTTCTCTAAAAATAGATTTTTTTGGTACAACACATGGGGACAGGCCCACAAGTCAAAATGGCATCTCGTTACAGTCTCCATCCCTGATTATGGCTCCTGGTAAATGACACTTGATAGAAAATCTGCCTCTGCTAAGGGAGATCTACAAAGACCCTTCCTTACTTTCGTACAGAAAAGGGAGATCTTTGAAAGACGTACTCGTAAGAGCAAATTAGCTTTGAAGGTCGTATTCTTCCTATCTCGACCAGCAGGAGCCGTGTTTGGCCTGTCTTTATTATTTTACCTAACAAGCTCTTCCACGTCAGAATTCATCTTTCCCGCCATTTTGAATCTTGTTGAGTAAAAACAACAGCCGCTGACCACGAAAATCTACTTTCTCACTTTAGCTTTAATTAAGTTTGACTTCAGTTAGGTTCGACGTCTGAATCAACTGCCGAACTTAATTATTTGGATCGACCTTAATAGGTATTATGTTCGGCTCATGTAAAGTTCGACGTATGAACCGGGCCTTATAGACCATAAAATGACACTGTAAAGTGTTCAAAACCTGGCAGGGACACCATGAGCTGCATTTGAGTTTTGAACATTTTATGATGTCAATTTATGGTCCATAAGTGTATAGACCACAGAAAACTGCTGTTGATTTGTTAACTAGAGTATTTGATTTTAATTTGATTTGTGGTCTTTATATCATTGTTTTAATCTAGAAAAAATCCATAGCTCTCCCAGAGAAAGGTTTTTGGATTAGACCTCTCTCCAATCTGGAAATTCTGATTTGGCTTGAATTGATACTTTCCTTTCAAATGTTTGGCCCTTGAGACTCACCTTCCCCCCCCCCCTCCTTAAGAATTCCAGTGACCTTCCTTGAGGGAGGTACATGTATAGATATTTTTTGGAACCACCGTTAAGGGTGGCTCAAAGCATTTCCTTTAAGTTATAATTTGATCAATCATTACTGCCAATCTTTATCAGTGGATACTACAAATATTTAATAATGGTATCAAACAAAATTAATGCCCAAACATTGGTAAACAAGTTAATACGGTTAATTTGTTTGACTTGATAGGTTACTGTAGCAATGGTGTAACCTGTTGAATTAATTTTAGTTTCAGGTGAATAAGGGATACAGTAATCTTCCAAAATTAAAGGTGACTGTGAACAATACATTTTACTTGTTCACCAATAATGCCATTTGTTTGATATCATTATTGTTGTATCATCTGATAAAGAGTGGTGGTATCAATACAATCCATCAAAGTTTAAGTATTGGAAAGTATTGGAAATCAGTGCCAGCCACCTTAAACAGCTTTTCTGTCGGACATTGCAAGTAAAACTAAAATCAGTAATACAGTCGAACCTCCCTTTGCGACCACCTCTCGTAAGCGACCACCTCTCATAAGCGACCACTTTTCCAAAATACCAAAAGTTTTCATGTCCAATCACTATAGATGGAACCTCTCGTAGGCGACTACCTCTCGTAAGCGACCACCTCCTGTAAGCGACCACTCTCAGAGATGATTGTTTAAAATTTTCTATTGTTTTTAACCTCCCGTAAGCGACCACTTGACACGGCACAATCTGCTGTTTCTCTCACGGGTGGAAATTGACTGTAACATATTGGCCCCCATCATTACAGCGGATGCCGTATTACTAAAATTCCCACAGCCGGAGCTACCGGAAGTGTCTCCCGACATTGAAACAAATTGAAACAAATGATAACATATACATGCACTATAACTATACATGCACATGCACTCTCTTATCTGGTAAATAGCATGCATTTACATGCACGGCCTGTGATGACTCTCTCAATCTTGTATTATTCAACAAAAATTGTGGCAATAAAGAACGTCAACTGGATTATGTAACAAACAAACAAACGCCAAAGTTGTTGATGTGTTACACTTGAAATGTAACATTGCAAAAATGCTGTTTACTGTTTGGTCCTAAATCAGGCAGTCTAAAGAAAAGTTTTTACTTAGGCTTTCGATAAGCAATGGCAAAAGCCGTTAGGTGTCTGCAATTACCATCATGTAAATAACCTGGAATTTAGACCTTCCCCCCCCCCCCCCCCCCCTTTTGTGGTCTGACCTCTGGTAAGCGACCACCTCCCGTAAGCGACCACATATCCTTGACATTATGGGTGGTCACTTACGGAAGGTTCGACTGTATTCTATGAACGTGCAATGGGTTAGTGCTTTGCCTGCCATACCTTTGATAAGAACTTTTGCAAGATCTGAGATCTGACTTGCAGTTACCGTAGTTGTATCTCTTGTGTTTGCAACGTTGTTAGTGATGCTGGTAATAGCAACTCTCTCGACCTACAATTGAGCCTTATTTCAAAAGTAAAATTTACCCTTGCTTACATGTAAGTGGGTTGCTGTTTTGCATTTCCCAAAAATAACACCTAATTGGGGGTTATAAATTAATATGCCTTGTTTTCTTGTATAATTTGTAGGAAAAGTAGAAGCAGTGATGACACAGTTCAAAATTG
The DNA here is from genome assembly GCF_977016875.1 of Pavona decussata. Taxonomy (NCBI): domain Eukaryota; kingdom Metazoa; phylum Cnidaria; class Anthozoa; order Scleractinia; family Agariciidae; genus Pavona; species Pavona decussata. Next base: position 756,320 of record NW_028145538.1, on the reverse strand, counting down.
TGTTGAAGATTTTTTGCATGTGCTGACATCCGTTCTTTCTGAGAAAAGGTAACATTTGAATAAATCTACTAGACAGTACATTTTGATGTTTAAGGAGAAATTTAACTTTCAGTCATGAAAATCATCTTCCCATTAACTTTTGAAAACAGGTAATGAGCAAGTCTTGTGAGTGTGAATACCTGAACACCTGATTTATTTCCTGAAGTCAAAAATATCCTGACAGATTTTAACCAAGGCTGCTCTGTTTGATGTTCACAGAAAATTTCCTGAAATTAAATGGATTGGCTCTGGCCAAAATGGAAGATTTTACTCATTTGGCTGTGTGTGGCTTAATGAAAATTACAATTATTTGTAAGATGATGCATGGTCACGGTTGATTACATCTTGCCATAAATAACGCCATTACCTTCCTACTTAACATCATTAAGTACTAAAAATAATTATAGTTTAGAACAAAATTTAAGGAGGAAGTTCCACTTGCTATTTTCTTTATTTTTAATTTAGATTTCTGAGTAGTTATGACTCAAGATTCAGCATCAAAAAAGACTTCGACAAAATTCAACGGCATTCTTCAGCAAGTTTGGACGAGACTAGAGTGGAGTACATTTTGGCTGCTGTCAACAGTGCAAGACAAATATTTCCAAGCCATGTTATTCAGAAAAAGAATGCCGCTGAACAAGAGCGCCGCTCAAGCACAAAACTCAGTGGTGACGACATCAGTGTTGCTGTCAATGGCCAATTGGAGGAATGGACTGAAGAGGATGTTACTGATGAAAATGGACTTATGGCTCAGGAAAGGGTAATTTCACCATTCTAATCTCTTTATGTTGGCGAAATTACCTTTAGTTATCAACTCAGTTGATAAAACCGAATGTGTTCTGCTGTTTGGTACATTTCTTTGCCGTCCTCATGCATCAGTTCAAGGTTTTATGAACAAAATGAACATACGAGTCTGGAATTTCCTTTCTCTTTCTGAAGTGGAAAGCCACCCTAAGAATTCTGCTCCTGGATAGTTTGGCTGCCTTACGCAAATTAAATAAGTTGGAATTGTCGCAAAGTAGTTCAGGGAATGCGAAGTAAGTTAAAAAGCGTTATTAAAAGTTGTCTCATGTACAGTTTGTAGGTCCCTGATATCCACTTAATACACTCCAAAGGCATAGGATGTAGTATAGTATACAATGGAGATACAGTTTGGGTTGGGCAGGGAGGATGGAAGGGTGGCCTCTCTTGCAATTCACCCATTTTAATCTGACACCTTTTGCTGCATCAACTATTTTAGTAGAAGAAAAATGACAAACTGTATCATCCAAGTCTGTCTTA
>NW_028145538.1:70000-150000 GCF_977016875.1 Pavona decussata | reverse complement strand
TGTTTTTGCAACCGCCTGAAAACACAGAAAACACTTTCTCATTCTTAATCAGAGATCAGACAAGAAATCTCTTTAATAGTATAAAGTCACAAGATAATTGAAAGATAAGTTAATCTTGAACTACCATTTACTTGGATCTAGTCATGATTGTTGGCTGTAAGAGCTAGTTACCACTGATTCAGATTGGTTTGAATTGTAAGAGTTCACAAGTGAGGAGACACTTTGAGGCAATGATGTTATCAGTAGGTCAAAACTGGCAGTGTAAACGCAACTTTTAAAATGTGGGTGACAGCCAGTAGTACTACTTTATGTCCACTTTCACGGGTCACATACTTAATAGAATTGTCTCAGAATTTAGCCTGGTTTTGCCTATCTGCGATACCAACTGGAACAGATACTAAACACCTGTATGGGGGAAAGAGCCAGTCAAACAAAACAAACAGATTTGTTGCTCAATTGACTCAAAATTATTTTCGTAATTCAATCAATCAACTATGTTGATCTATCAGTCTGATCTAGCCAATAGAAAACGACCCTCTACTAATTGGGCACACTTATGCTTTAATTAAAAAAGAGAACTATTAGCTTACTATTAAATTATCAAACTTAAAAATTTAGTAAAAGTAACAAACTTCATCAAACTAATCAGAAACATTAAGATTATGAGTTACACAAACTACAGTTTCAAAAGTTGTTGTAATCTATTGACAAACTTGCATCACATATATGAATGCAGTTTTTAACGCTGCACAATGTGGGTAGAGTTCTGACATCTCCTGGAAGCTTATTCCACATTGGTCCCAGATATCTGAGCAAATGTTATCCACGTTTCATAGTCTTAAATCTACGAACGGAGAACCATGCTACCCTTAAGTTATATGGGGAGCCACCCATGTGAAGTATATTGCAAATTGTTGCAAATTTGTTCAGTGTCTTTCTTGTGCCTCAAACATTGCACTTTACGCATCAGAACCCAACATCGTTCATTGCACAATGCAAAACGGTGTTTTCAGCCATTTCAGTGTCTTCATTACTCCAAGGTGTCCAGATGTAGTGCTGTTATGCAGTTGAATCGGGAATTCCTGTCTCAAACATTCAGATAGATTAACGTCCAACGTATTTTATCTCCCCTTTCGGACTCTCATTTCTTGTAAAACATACCCTTTCTAAACATTAATATAGTCCACTGAGCCCAATGGCTTGCGGAAGTGGGACTTTTCAGGCTGACCTTCTCCCTGGTTAGGTGCTGGGATTTTACTGATTGAGCTCAATGATGGAAATTAGACAAGGATCTGCTAGCCCGGGGCTCTGCTGAGCTCTGCCTGAGTTGCTACTGGTAGCTGGGAAGATGTCTTGGTTTCTTGCTCATTGTTCTCTTAGCTACAACACAACATGTTCCGCAGTAGCTACCTCACGTTGTTGGTCATAGTTCTTCTCACAGCCTCAATGATTCTTTTATTATTCTTTCCTCTCACTTGGCAATTAACACAGGAGCATTAAGAGAGACCATCTGCATTGCCTTTCATCCAGTATCATTGATGATCAAGTTCAAATTGTTATTCATACATCCCACATATCTCGATCTCTTGCAGTCCATCCGTCAGGATTTCTGAAATTCATCAGTTATTGAAGTTGCCCATGGTCAGTCCTTCAAAAATTGCCCCTTTAACAGACAGATTCCATGTTGCCATCCGTCTGTTCACTAAAAGATCACAGATGACGTTAAATGTGGTAACAACAAAAAAGTGTCACTGATGTCCTTACCACATTTTGACGTCTTCTGTGATCTATTACTGAACAGACGCACGGCAACATGGATTCTGTTTGTTTTATATAATAAAGAAGCAAAAGTTGTTAATGGTGACATCATCCATGCGTCTGTCCTCCATTAGATAAGTAAGATCCAATCGAAATGCGCGTAGAATTCAGCTTATTCCGTAAGGAGGTAGTGATCAAAATACCTCACCTTCCACAAAAGCCAACTCCTCTGTTATTGTCACATATTACCCTCTCCCAGACTGCATAACAGTGTAACTGAAGAACTCAAACCCCTCCGGTATTTGAGAAAGAAGAGCCCACATGCCTGTACTACCTAAATTTTTGTCCAGATCAAATGCGTCTGCCACAGTTGATTATGCCTGCAAAGTTGGCTGAGACAAAATTTGCTTTAGCTGGTGAAAAACATTGTCACATTGTTACATCCAGACAAGTACCGCTTCCTTCTCTATCAAGCGAGAGGCAATGCTTGAAAGAAACACAGCTGAGACAAGGAGACATTTGCCAAGGGGCAAATGCAGATGGACTAAACTTCGTGAACCCGTTTCATATTCTCAAGGTCAGTGGACACACCGTTACTATTCACCATATGCCAAATACGACTCAATTCCTGAAAAGGTCACCGTGGCACTTCTTGGGAGTCAGCTTGAGCACTGCCAGTCTGTTATGAGTCTAATAAATCCACTTGTTGCTGTTCTTGCTGTTGTTATTGTCTGAGTCAGAAAAACACTGCCTACAGCCACTTAAATTTAGCTTTGAATTTGCACAAGCACTGACATCATCCAGGTAAAGAAGGCACACTTCCCAGGAATGCCCAGAAACGAGCTGATAAAAAGTTGCTGGGGCATTGCAGAGACTGAAAGGCACGACGAAAAATTTATCCAAGCCACTCCCTATTGTGATTGCTGCCTTCAGTCGATCACGCTCCCATTCCCACCTGCCAGCAACCACTGGGAAGGTCGAACATACTGAACCAGAAACAAACCCACAAGACATTTACTGAGTCGTATATCCTAGGAAAGGGGTGGAAACTTTCACTGTAATGGCATTCACCCAACTCTCATCAATGCACAAACGGTTTAATCCATCATTTTGCAAACAAACACAGTAGGAGAGGCCAATGGGCTGGATGTGGACTCAACGACCCCTCATTTCATCATAATATAAATTTCTGTTTCAATAATGCCAGGGTATGCTTTTATAGTTGTGACAGATTGGCTTGCTGTTCGCTAATGTTGATAGAGTGCTAGGCAATGCTTGGTCTCCCAAGGTCATCAGGGGAACTGGGAAACAAAAGCAACCTTAGTTAATGACGCTTTAACCCTGGTTGTCTGCGTTTCGTCCAGACAGGATATAACCCTTTCTTAACAGTCAACTAGGTGGCTTGGTAATGATGTAGTTGGAAAGATCGCTCTAAAAGCTCTTCCACTGGGTGCCTCATCTGCTTTCAAACCTTGCTGAGTAGCTTCCAACACTTCTTCCATCAGCTCACACCAAGGGGTTTAGAAAACTTAACAGAATGACAGCGTCAGGTCCACAAGACATTTTGCAATTTCAGCTAGATTTTCTTGATGAAACATTCTTGACCTTTAGTCACTGCAAGGGAAGCTTTCCCACGAGGATTAATGAATTGGGCTGGATCAAGGCTCTCACTTTCTTGCAGCCATTGCTTGTGCTGCAATGATAGCACACTATGGCCACTGCCCCCCCCCCCCCCCCCCTCCTCCTCCTCTCAAACATTCAGCCATACCAACAACTGCACTGTCCACAGACATAATAACTAGAGCTGCACAACACAACATCTTTAAATTCTAGTTTTAAACATGCAAGGGAACTTCACAATAATGACAAATGATATACTGGGTACGTAAATTACCTGACCAGTATGATGCAAACAATAAAAGAGTTTGACAAGTAAGACTGATACAGAAACTAAGTTTCCCTAAGAAATTTGAATTTGTTATCGTGGCATATGAGCACCCAAGGCTTCAATTCACAGACCAATAACTACATTTAGAATATCAATATATGGCTGGCCAAAATTGAAATATCACCCAACAGCCTCTCAACAAAAACTCTCTTCATGTTTAATCAGTACTTTTGAAAGTGGCACAAAATCAACAACTTTGGACTTACCACAGTTGCTCTCGTCACTACCATCTTGACAATCTTGGAAGCCATCACAGCGTTTTGAAACAGGTAAACATAGGTTTCGATCACACTGAAAGCCAGTACATGGGCTTGGAGAGGCTGTAAGGTTAGAATAACGAATTATCTTAAACAGTTATGCGATGAATGTAGATTACCATTCATATGGAGTTACGTAAAACTCAGACAGCACACAGGGCTGTTTGAATTTGCCTGTAATACTTGAAGGAATGCAAGCGCAATTGGTTGTGTTTTGACTAAAGTCTGCCTCGCATATTTTGCATGCTGTTCACGATTAATGCCAACAACACAGCCACATCTTTTTAGAAGGGAGGGCGGGGGGAAGGTGGGGTTGATATAACTATAATATCAGTGAAGCTTCCACAAGCTCTTGCCTTTCACTCCTCTCCTTTAGGCATTCTTTTTTAAGACTTTATTTTCTTTTTTATCACAAAGGACATCGCTAGATTAAATTTTTTTCCCATGCACGTTTTGTTTTTCCCTTTTTTTTTTTTAAAGGAGACCAAAGGGACAAAAACATATGCAGCAACGTTTTGGCTTTCAGAGGAAATTTATTGTAACCACATGCAAAATACTATCTAATGCAAATTTGAGAAAACCAATAACTGTTTGTGGGAAATATTAGTTTTTGAGGACACAAAAAGATTTATTTGTGTGCAACTGTATTACAGAGAGCATACACCATATAATTATTCTCCATTCATTTAGAAATAACCTGTAGCTGACAGTCAATTGGATTAAAGAACGTTCCTATTGTTACACTCTAAAGTGTTTGCCAAAGACGCAATAAAATACATGTTTCTTTGCTTACCACAACCAATTTCATCTGAACCATCTATGCATTCACTGAATCCGTTGCACACAACACTGCGTGGTACACAACCACCATATGCACACTGGTATTCACTGCTTGAACAAGTATTTGGTCGTCTTGTTGAACCTTTTAAATCAAACGGAAAAACATTACAAGAGGCTTTGATTTGAATAACCATTACTGAAAATATTTAAAGGGTTATGTTGGCTCTCCTGGATGATAAACCTTCAAGCCGCAAATTGCCTTAAACAGAGCACAAATATTTATACAGAAGATATCCAATTCAGCAGGGTTGAAAATTTCTAATGACACCAGTTCTGCATTCAGAAAACAACAACAACAACAACAACAACAAAATTTACATGAACACCTCAAAATGTCAAGCAACTGTAAAGTGTACTATGTATATAATTTAAAATTACCATATTTTAATTGTTAGAAATATAGGTTTTACCTTAAATACACAACCCCATCAGCAATTTGCTGTAATCATATTTTATCGTGTCTAAATAAACGCTTTTGTTGTTGCTGCTCAAGACTGTAAAACCCATGCACCTCCCTTAGGTAGAACCCTCTCATAAGCACATGCACGTTTTGACGAGGCATGTCACAATCAAACCACTAATAAATCAATCAAAGAACACACGGCCAAAGCCAGACATCTCTAATTACCAGACATCCAACTTGGCAGAAACTTAAGAGTTTAGTGAACACACCGACACCTCCCACAAGCTTGTATGTAGAACATTTCTAATTGAATGGGAGCCCCCTCTCTTGACGGAAATTGTGCAGTGTTTTAGTTACCATCCTCTTTGCAAACATGATTTAAGCTTTGTTTGCTTTAGTGGCGTGAAGTGAAAAACTGATCTGATAGTCTTGAACTTTGGAACTCAAAACCTTGGGATTCACAGTAATATTAAAAATAGAACATGAGGGAAGAGATAGACATATTGGACTTGTACTGTGAAGACCCGCAGAGAAAAAATAAATAAAAAAAATCAGCCGAGATTACTGTGAGTGGGTTGGATGGATTAACTTATATTTGGAGGCAATTTCCCAACACCCTCTTTTCCTACAAGCAATGTTGATACGACAACAAAACTATCTGCAAAATGTATCTAAGTACTTACTAGGACAGTTCGATCTCCACTCGTCCCAATTGTTTGGGCAGTTTGTAATCCCATCACACAGCCATTCAACCTTTATACAGTTGTATGATGGATTCCTGTAGCAATGGAGCCATCCTGGTGGGCAATGGGGGGCTTGCGTTGTATAGGGACGTACTGTTGTTGTACGAGTAGCTGCAAACACAGAAAAGTAGGAAAGAGTAGGAAATTATCTTCCTCAAACACTGACTACCTTGAGCCTCTCACTAACTTGAAAAGAAACCTTTCCACTGATCAACTTCCAATATACGGCATTGTCCAATCTACCTTTAATTAGTGTCAGCAAATAAGTATTTTTTATATCTCTCAGTTAGTACATGCGTGGTCAATTTAATTTGAAAGTTTTCTTTCCTGTGCACCTGATTAAAGAAATAATAAATATCTTACTAACCTCGTTTTCTTTGTCAGTATTGAGTTGCGGATCCTCATCTTTTGCCATTGATTTATGGCCCGCATGCATAAATCAATGGAAAAAACTCTGTCCGTTACTTACCGTACAGACCTCCAACTCGGTTAGTAAGAGGTATATACAGTCAACTCTCCCTTAACGAACACCTCTATAAGACGGACACCTGGTACTGGTACCAGTTGTTTCTCAGACATTTTACTACAACCAAACTCTCCATAAGACCGACACCTCCATAAGAGGGACAACGGACACTTTGAAATTGTCAATGGACACTTGTGAGGTGCTAAATGTGACAGCAAATTACGATTTAGAGAAGAAAAATTCTTGTACGTGACTCTTTTTAAAACCAGACGTTTAATTGACAGCTCTTATCTTGTCGGCGGAATACATACAGTATGTGTCAAGTTAAAATTAAATCAGTCATTGTCCCATTCAAAAAATAACTTGGAAGTGATAATCGAATTGTATTGTAATCTAAAACAGTTATTTTCTTGGTTTCTTAGCTGAACTACAGCTTTCCCCACTGTTATTCCCTTGATGCTTCCTCTTGCTACTGGTTTGTCTTTCTTGATTCCTTGCCAAAGCATCCTCAACTATCTTTCTTTCTCTCGCAATGCGTTCACTTAGCCATTTCACAGCTAGCGAGTTCCAACCTTTAAATGAATACTGGCAAGGCACTTCTCGACCATAACCACCACCTCGATTTACTCTCTTTCCAGTCACCGTGCATGTTACAGAACTGATTTTCAAAAAATGGCTTACACAGCGTGAATAGAACAGCAGCAAGTGGCCGACAACTTGGTCACCTCACATGACTGCAACCGCGTTTTTGTCCTTTTCATTTAGCAGTTCTTGCATACAGTTCAAATTGCCAACAGTGGGCGTCCATTCATCCTTATAAACGTGGTGGCCATGCACAAAGTAGTTAAAGCTATAATGATCTCTGGACATCTCAGCTCTTAAACTAGTAGTAATCACAGATTATTGGAGTGCGTTCGATTCCTTACATAGGACAAAACTTAGATATGGTGGGCACTTTCCTGTTCGTTTTAATTTGACTTATTTCGTTCGTTTTACTCTTTATGCAACTTTTCTTTATTGCAATAATCATCATCTTCACAGAATATTTGAAGTTTCCTTTCCAAATTAATAACCACAGTTTTCCTGCTGGTTACCCAGCCTGAATAACGCAAAGTTAATGGGCAAATAGAAATCTTAACTTTGAGGGTGAAGAAACATCTGGAGCATGAGGGATTATTTCACTCTTCCACCCTGAAGCTACGAGATTCGGGGCAAACCCCAGTACGTGACAGATCTGACAGAGAAAAATTATAATTAAGGTTGCATGACATTTGCAAAATATTTTCGTAACGTCTTTAATCATTGAAGAACGTACTTTAACACGACACGGTATACTTTTATTTCTACTTGCTACTACTATTTACTAACAACAAGATTACAAGGTATTTCTTATACGCCACGCAAAAATTCCGCTGCTATGAAGCGATAAACATTTTGAATGTGGAGATCTAATTAGCATATTGGAGGTCTTGATCTCAGATAACCAAAATGCGCGTGTGCAAGCATAAAAATCTAACACAGAGATAAAAATACTACCGCAGGCGATCGACTATATATTTCCATTTGTTACTAAATCTTACTACTTATTAGCTACTAGAAAGGTATTTTTTTATACTTTACGCGAAATTTCCGCCTCTAGGAAGCGAGAAACATTTTTCAGGTTGGGATCTAATTAGCAGTCTAATCTTAATCTCAGACACAAGTATAAAAATCTATTGCTCGAAACCTCAAGAATTCAGAGAGATGAAAATGTTACTGAGACGGTACACTATTTGCTTTTACTTGCTACTACTCTTTACTTGCAACAAGGAAGATATTTTTGATACTCTACGCGAACATTTCGCTGCTATGAAGCAATAAACATTTTGGATGTAAGCTTACTCTACGCAAAAATCCCACCGCTATGAAGCGATAAACATTTTGAATGTTCCGATCTAATTAGTATATTGAAAGCCTTGTACAAGCATAAAAAATTATTATAGAAACCTCATGACTTCAGAGGGAGAAAAACTGTGTGCTACCGTATTGTCACTCATCGCAAATGATCCCGTATATGTCCTTGTTCGTCGAAGAGTGAAAGAAACAAAACCTCTAAATTTGAGTTGTGAGACGAACACAGCGAAGCACGAGGCAGAATGCTTTGCGCAACGAAATTGTGACGTCATTCAAAATGGCGCTGAAAAGGTGAACGGCCGATCGAACGAAAAAACACGGGTCAGCTTTCGCTTGCATGCACAGGGAACCTATGCGATCACAGGCAGCCCAGAAGATTAGGAAGCGTTCTTCCTTCGTCGAACGCAATAAATACAGTTTTGCATCCAAGTCCGTTCAGCTGCAGAAATCGATACATTAATGTCTGATGATTTCATATCCAGAGTTAGTTCATAAGTCTGAAACTTGTCAACTTTTGAGACACTATAATAGCGCAAAGTAAGCCTAAAACTTCAGCCTCACATTTCTGGTTTCATTTCCACATGAGAGCAGAATGTCTAGTAAACTACTTTGCAGTCAGTTGCAAAAGAAAACCTTAACTCTGGAGGAGAAAATTCGTGTTTTAGATCATGCTGAAAAAAAATCCCAAAGTTGATTGCAGAAAACTGACTGAATTATTCAGCGTCGGAAAAATGCAGATTGCAGCATTAATCAACGATAATCAAAACATAACAGCGCAGTATGAAACCTTCCGCTAGGCCAACAACAAGGGATAGCAAGATGGTCAACATCAGGAAATAAATGAGGCAGTACATCAATGGTACTGATTGGCTAGAGATGCGATGGTGCCTATAAATGGACCGATGATTCGAGAAGAAGCCACTGAAATAGCCCAAAAATTGAACAAGCCAGCGGAATATGATGGATTTAAAGCTTCAAGTGGGTGGTATTATTATGGTATTAAGCAGCGGGCTGTTGAAGGTGAATCAGGTCAGATAAAAACTGAAACAGTGGAGTCCTGGATGGAAAGGCTAAGGGAATTATGCAAGGGATACAAACTGGAAGATATCTGGAATGAAGACGAGACAGAGTGTTTCTTTCGTGCGCTTCCTGACAAAAGTCCGGCAGGGGAAGGATGCAGATGCAAGGGTGGCAAGAAATCTAAACTCCGAATGACAGTCGCCTTCTTTGTTAATGCAAAGGGTGAGAAAGAAGAGCCGCCGATTGTTACCTGGAAAAGCAAGAACCCAAGATGTTTCAAGAATTTAAGAGACAAACGAAGGCCCGCGAATGTTACCTATTTCTCGAATCCAAAACATTGGATGAATTCAGAAATCATGATTGAGCTTTTGGAAGGAAACAAAAGAAGAATGTGAAGGGAGCAAAGAGAAATCATTTTATTCCTTGACAACACAGGTTGTGACCCAGTTTCCCTGCAGGAAATGTTGTCTTTCTCCCACTTCCCCCCCAATGCGACATCATGCCTTCAACATCTCAATGCAGGCGTGATTAAAATTTCAAAGAAATGTACAGGAAACTCCTCCTGAAATTTGTTGTTTCACGTGTTATCCACGGACTAACAGCTCCAGATATCGCCAAGAGAGTTGATGTTTTACAGGCAATAAGATGGATCAAACAGGACTGGGACGAGGCACGAGAAGAAATTGTTCAGAAGTGCTTCGACAAATGTGGATTTTCCAATGTGGTACAGAATATATAATGAGAGATCTGAGGAAGAAGAGGATCAAGAATTCGCAGAGCTTGTACAACGTATTAGTCAGGGCGAGACAACAGCTGAAGAATACGTAACGCTGACCAAGAGGTTTTCATCATGTGAGCCTCCTGTTAATACTACTTTCCCCAACTGGCAACAATGACTAAGGGATGAAGCCCTCGATCTCTATCAAAAAGAATCTGAGAAACTTGCCAGCAAAGTTGCAGTCGTCGCAGACAGTGACGAAGAAGGCCAAGATTTGGACTTTGAACCACCATCAAATCCACTACAGAAGCTCTTACACTGGTTGATGGCCTAAAGGTATTCGCTTCCACAACGCTGCAAGATGAAATCCTTGTATCAAAATTAAGCAGCGTTGGTCAGAACTTTGAGGATTTTAAACTGTTGCACCTGAAACAATCCATGATTTTAAATTTCTTTTCTTCTTAAGTGCATGCCCACCAAAGCCATGGCTATTAGATTATAGAAGCTATTTACTTAACTTGCTTTTACCAATTTTTTTTAAAGAAAAATGACATCTTTTTAAACTTGGTGCCGCGAAAGACGGTCCTGAGTCATAAGATGGTTATGTTCCCGTTTGCAGAATGTTCTGTTCACTGTTTGAACTCTAGTTAACCCGTTAACTATTGATTGTAATATGACAAGCGATTCACTTTTATAAATATGTTTTTGTTTTAGTTTGTAGGTTTCGTTCAAGTAAATAACTTAAAACAAACTTTAAACAGACGAGTATTCACAGCGCACAGGTTCAGCATTATTATCTTAAAATTCCTGGGGTCATGTTGTGTGTTACGTTGACTCTTAAGAGCGGATGCCTGTAAATATCAACCAGAGGTGTGCAATAGCGAAAAATTCAAAATTCTCAAAAAAATTCACAACATAGCCCACGGTAAACTATTGCAAGAAATACATGTTTTACTTCGATCCGATAATTATTTTTGATGTGAGGCTATGATCTTGAATTCACCGATCCTGAACCGGGTTTTCAGTGTCTGACACCACATGTTGCGAAGACCTTGTTTTAAAAATCAAACCAGTTTTGTTCCAAACGAAAAACATCCAGTCTGATAAAGTACATAATTATGGACATCATGAATGGTATGTTACTCATCTGAAGTGAAAATTAAATATTTAGGAGATTTTTCAATATTTACAATTTTTTGAGCGATTTCTCGTGATGCCAAATTGACAAATTTGCGAGGCTAAAATCATCAACTGGTACATGGCGTTGAGGATAAAGATTTACACCACGTGAAAGAGCATCATTTCTTCTTATAAAATCCGCTTTCAAAACTATGGGCAACACAGAAGGAAATTTTTGAGGCCGCGAATTACAAGTAGTGCTTTAGTGAAATTTGAGCTTTTCTGTCACGGCATTCCGTTGCTAAAACTCAGATAAACACAACATGAAAGCGTTTCAAACAACAATGATTTATTAATTCTTGCTACAGGGCACTGCCTGTGCATGACCTATGCTTATAAGACTATTTTCCTTGGTTTTCTATCTTTTAGGGGCAGTGCCTGTCAAAAGAATTTAGCGGAGTTCAAAAGCCGTACACCGGTCAGTTTACGTTGTCAACCGGTCGCAACACTAGTAAATATGGAATAAAATGAAACCAGGACTTCTTTCATTCAATCTTACTTTGAAAAAAATGGAGCAAATAGCTAAGAGTGCTATATAATTCATACCTTTGAGCGGCCACACTGGATGTTTTTAAAAGAAATATGGGACATCTATAGGAAACATCGTAACACTTTAGGCCGTTTTATACATTTTGTCACAACGATTGTGTTACATACATTTCACCGGTAGACCGCTGACCTTGCGTATGTACGCCCTTGTCCACGGGATAGAGAGCGGTGTTTCGTCCAGCTGAACCCCAAAGACAATTAATTATATAATCAGTTAAAACTGAAATTACGGTTTTGGGTTATCACAATTTTATCTGGTTGCGTCTACACTCGCGCAGTTGTTTTGATTTTTGATAAAGTTTTTCAAATTTCAGTCTAACGTAGCCTGCGAATACAGCCGCCTCTCATCGCTCCCGTTACCGAGGGGCGTTTCGCGATGCTACTCAAGGAGAGTTAAAAGCAATGTGACTGTCTAGTTCATCTGGATAAGACCCAATTTTCAATTCATTGTTCACAAAAATTGTCTGTTGTATGATAGTCATACATCAGTAATGGAATTTGAGCAGACAAAGTATGGTTTCTTTGGCCTTAATGGGTCAAAGTAAGAACACGATCCAACAAGCTAAGATCATGTTGCCTGAATATATGGTGCTATGCTCTGAATTTTTAGAGTACTTGCGAAATCCGACAGGCACTAATATCGAGGTCATCTTGTGGATAAGTCTAGATTGCACAAATGTGATGCTCCGATCTCCCTTCGTTTGCTCAGTGAAATGATTAGCTGCCCAACTTGGTGGGACCGGCGCAGAATCGGTTTTGGCAGCGCCGTCTGACTGGCCATAAGCATCTCGATGTCTTGAGCAAATAGACCTGATTAGATGGCTGTCATCGATTTCCAAGAAATCAAGGAAAATTTGGCCCTGAAGTTTAGTCAGTTAGTTATGTCACTTTGTAGAACTGGCTTTACAGCTAAAGGAGCGTAGCTGTGCCGTCCAGGTTGTGAAACCCTGGCCCTCTTTCAGACAAAAATTGCTCCCCCTTCGTCCCTCACTTATTCCTGCTGACAATGTACTGTGGTCGACTGTAGCAGGCGTGAGTCGTACTGCAGGAATTGGGGAAAATAGGGACGACAGTGGTGACGCAACCCCGTTTCCCTCCTCGCTCTTACCCTGCCGCCTCCCCACTAAGCTCTCCATTCTTTACGTCGGGAAACTGTAACAGTGACAAAGCACAGGGCCAAATAACTTAAAAAAATCACTAAAAATAATTAATGTGTGTGGATGTAATAACCAGTAATTTAGAATCAAATTGCAAGCGTTATTAAAGGTAACTCTTATTTAAGGTCAGGAGTTTGGTGTTACAGTAATTCGATACCTGCTCTGCCTACGAGAAGCTCCGCCTCAGTTTTCAGTGTTCAGTCAGCAAACCCCGTGGCCCTTAGATAGTTTCGAATGGCTGTGCCACAATCTCTGATTGGAATACATTGGGTATTCGCTGGATTTCCAACACTTTGTCCACATTGTCCTCCAACAATCCAAGCATCAGGCTCACACGATACCATTTCGGCTCAATTTGTTTGAACGCCGTGAAACCAGAATCGAGCATTTTAAAAGTTGGATTGCAGAGCAAAATAAACAAACTGAAGCGATCTGAATACCAACGTGGGCTAACTGCACGTTTAGAAAGTTCAGTGACAGAAAATACAGCTCACAAGTAAATCGCAGTTACAGTTTGTATCGAAGGGGCAGTGAAAAATTACCCTTGGCATGCGCCCGGGGGGTACCATTCGAGCAGAGGCCCTTTGATCTTCCTAGATAAGTCGAAGGCCCTCTGCTCGCAGGGTACTCGGGGGGTAAACCTTTATATGAAAATTGACGGGGGTGATCGTAGCTTTCGAGGGTTAAAATTTGTGGTTTGGTAACTGTCAAAGGTATGGCGGTACCTTTTAGCCAGTTTTAGGGTATTGAGCGAAAACATAAATATCAGTCAACTGTTACTTAGCGTATTCATTTTAGAATTGGTACCACTAAGTGGGAAAATTATACAGACCACAGCTATAAAACAAATTCTGGTACCTTTTAGTGGTACGTTTCAAAATTTATGACGATCAACTTGTCAATTTGATATAGGAGTCCCCCTCCCCCTGGGGGCAAGTGGTCTGCGCAAACTGTAACGAAATCTCTGCCGTTAATTAAACGTATTTTTAAATCGCGCCAAAATGCATATACCGTTCCTGATTGATGTGATGATTTCTACGATGTACAGAAAGCTCGCTAAAAAGGTATGAATTACGTAGCACTTGTAGCTATTGTTTCATTTGTTCTAAAGTAACATTCAATGCAAAACATTCTGGTCCGAATTCAAACGTTGACTACGTAAACTGACCTTTGTGACCTTATACGCTTTTGAACTCGGGGTCTAATAAAACTGCTACAATCTTTTGTGCCTGCCCCGAAATGATTAAAAACCATGGAAAATAATATTATGAAAGTGGGCCAAAACCTCTAGCAAGTACCAACAAACAATTGTTGTTTGAAACGTTTTCATGTTGTGTTTATCTGAGTTTTAGCATCGGAATGCCGTGACAGAAAAGCTCAAATTTCACTAAAGTACTACTTGTAATTCGAGGCCTCAAAAACTTCTTTCTGTGTTGCCCATGGTTTTGAAAGCGGATTTTATAAGGAGAAATGATGCTCTTTCACGTGGTGTAAATCTTTATCCTCAACGCCATGTACCAGTTGATGATTTTAGCCTCGCAAATTTGTCAATTTGGCATCACGAGAAATCGCTCAAAAAATTGTAAATATTGAAAAATCTCCTAAATATTTAATTTTCACTTCAGATGAGTAAAATACCATTCATGATGTCCACAATTATGTACTTTATCAGACTGGATGTTTTTCGTTTGGAACAAAACTGGTTTGATTTTTAAAACAAGGTCTTTGCAACATGTGGTGTCAGACACCGAAAACCCGGTTCAGGAGCGGTGAATTCAAGATCATAGCCTCACATCAAAAATAATTATCGGATCGAAGTAAAACATGTATTTCTTGCAATAGTTTATCGTGGGCTATGTTGTGAATTTTTTTGAGAATTTTTAATTTTTCGCTATTGCACACCTCTGGTTGATATTTTCAGACATCCGCTCTTAATAAGCCGAACACCTCTCTAAGATGGACAGCTGAGACAGGTCCTGATGGTGTCCGTCTAAGAGAGAGTTGACTGTATTTCACTTTTATAATAAGACCATTAAGTCAGTTGGGGTGGTTTAATATACATTTTTATTATCCCAGTCACATCTCTTTTGCCGTGTAATGGCTGTTAGATTAAATATTTAACAATCTTAAATTTACAACAGGTGCTCTATGGTGAATTCTGTCGCTCCATTTTACACCCAATCCCAATAATGTGTGGGAAAAAGGTTTGGGGAAAATTCAAGTATTGTCCAGGACCTACATCGCAAGTGACGATTGGGTGGCCAAGCACCTGGGTGCTGAAACAGCAAACCCAACCCTGAGGTGGTAGAACACCCAATAACCCACCCTACCAGCAACCCACCATGAACCCTCCCCACCCCTCTGCCCACGCCCAACTAGGCACCCATCACACTGAAGCCTAGGTTCAGTGTGAATAGACTAATATATAGAAATATCAACTAACCATAAAAACCCATTTCACCCAAACAATGATGCAAAAGTAGCCATGGGGAAGGGGAGGGAGGGAAAAAACTCTGAACAACCTAACCCCCCATGACAAATGTGCTAGGAAAAACACAGTACAACTGAGAGCATATGTGATGGCGCGCGCATACACTGTCACCTGCTGACTGCTGACCATTGTATTGCCTGCATTACAAGCAGCCAAGATTGCTGGATACAGATACTGATATGCTAATGAAACGCCAAGGCTGATACATGCCAATATGCTGAGGAATGCAAACATGCTAAGAACTCCAAAACACAGAGAAAAACCACCACGCTAATGGAGAAACATGTGGTAGGTGGGGGGAATAGGAATCGCTTGAGAAAACTTCCCACTGGGACTAAACTGACTGTAGGAATACATGTAGCTGGCATGCTGGCAGTGAACAAGTTGTGATAGGGTGCCCACTGAAGGCTCATTGGGCAAGGAGTCATGCACACATACAGTTCATAATTTAATTGGCCACCAAAAACAACAAATGGGAAGAAATGCATACTACAATACAGAGTACAATGGAACGACTACGAGAAAACGTACTTTGTAAAGATAAACATGGGTGGAATGACTAGCTTTAATCAAATTAACATTAACTTCAGGTTATGCACAGGTTGAAACAGCCACATATTCTCTTCTTACAAGAACTTTTGACAAGAAATGTCACCAGTGATCTAGCTCACCATGGGTCTTACAATAGCGTGGTGATTAAAGCTTCTTACAGCAAAGAGAAGGTCATGCTGAATTCAGCATTTTGCTTAAAATCGTAAAGGGAGTTCCTGTGATAATAACATAAAAGATGTGGGACTTACGGCACCCTCTCTCATCACTCCCATCTCCACAGTTATCTTGTCCGTCACACTTGAAGCCATTGTTTATGCAACGTCCATTAGAGCAAGTAAACTCCCAGTAGTGGCATGGCCTGGCGGTGTAGGGTGTTGGCGAGGATGTGGTATTCGTATTGATAGGCCTAGCGGTTGTAGCTGGCCAAAAACAAGAGCAGATGGTGTTAACATGTTACAGGTAGCAGTTCACGGCATGCATCATTAGAGAGATTAAGTCTGAAACACGTTTACTGCAAACGGCAAGTGTGAGATTAGCGTTTACGTTTTCTTGAAATAAAGAGTACAAAGATGAGAATAGTGCAAACTTATTCTGGCCTTTGATGCTAATGCAAAACTACTCGATTTGACAGATAAACTTAAAACAGCAAGCACATTTACCGTAACGTCATTCTTAACCTGTCTATTATTTTACAGAAAAGCTGAACTACAAATACATGACTATTACGTCAATGATTGAAGCAGAAAGCATAATTTCTATCAAGGACTACTTTCATGAACTAAACATTAATGCCGGCACACTTTAATTTCTACGACTTTGGGTTGCTGTATACATGTGAGTAACCCTAAAAGAGGCATATACGTACATACATTATTGATCTCAATTTGGGAATCTGTTAGAACTTATTACTGCGTCTGTTGTTAAAGTCCTGAACAGTTTGTTACTGTAGTGCATGGTGTGTTGTACTCCTTGCAATAAAATGGACTGCACTTAAAGCTTTATTGCATATAATTATTTGACTCCCCTTGCCTAAAATAATAGTCTTATTAATCTGAAAGTAACATTTTCATGTTTTCAGAGTTCATTACATCTTGAAAATAAATGTAACTTCTATCATAAACATTATATCCTTATAGTACAAATGTCGAATATGACATTGTAATTCACTTCCGAGTGCCAGTATGTGATTTTAATAAACCACTATCATCATCATCATCATCATCATTATTACTATTATTATTATTAATAAAAACTTACCACAAAACCACTCATCTGAGTTGTCTGAACAGTCCCTGACACCATCGCACACATCCCACTGGTAAATACATTGACCATTGTAGCATCTGTATTCGTATGAGCGACAGTGTGTAGGTCGTGTGGTAGGAGCAGTGGTGGTGGTTGAATCTAAAACAGAATGTATAGAGTGCTATTATTTGCCTCGTGATAAAACCACTTTAGATAGATTTGCATAGCCATACTTGTAAAATTTTTAACCCAAGCAGTGGTGAGTTAAATCTGAGACAACATGTGTAAGAATCCAGTGCAATAAATAACTCGCAATCAAACGCCTTGTTACTAAGCTTTTCTTTTAATCTGTGAATCAAAATGTTTCCTGGAAACTGATCTTATTGAAGGAATACCTGCAATAAAAGTACACGCCATACAAAGACACTGTAAATGTTCAAAAAGACACAAACAACATAAATTATGTGAGACTCCAAAGGCATAACTTTGTGCAAGAGTTTCATCAATATCGTTTTTCTTACATATCACTTGGGCAAACTTGTTATATCGTGTTATTATAAGTGAAGTGTTTGTTACAACACAACTGAAATCTATTCTCGAATTTGAACCACATCATTCTGTCTTAAAGTGCCTATGAAGTGAATAATTATGCTTATTTGAAAGGCCTTTCAAAGCGACAAATAATGGCGATTTGGTGTCTGAAATAATTTTATCTTCTCTCGTTCTGGAGATATACTCAAAAACTGATGACGTTATTAGAAGTACAAAGATATGTAACTAAATCAAGAATACCTTGGGAAATATTGGAGTGATGCTGCTCAAACTTATAATCATGATATAATCACAACGTGTATGGCATCATCATTCAAATGAAGCTTTCCCAACTGCACAAACGTTACTTCACAATAATATTCTTTGTTTTTCAGATTGAAATAATAAAATGAAATAGTCAAGAGTACTTTTCCTTGAAGTTCAACTTACATGTGCAGCCACGCTCATCAGAGTAATCACCACAGTCATTGTCTCCATCACAATGCCATCTCCGAGGGATGCAACTTCCACTTGTACAAGTGAACTGACTTGATGAGCAAGTTCTTGTTGCTGTGAAACAATCATACTTGACATTTATTTTTTTACCATCGACTGAAAATTAATAGAATCACAACACAAAAAGTCAATGGAATTGTGTGCATCTTTCTAGCTGAACATTCCTGTTTGTTTGAACACATTTTGCACCACATTAATTTTCTCATGTCCAGGTACCGTTTTTGAAACCTATTGATAAAATGCTGAGGATAACTCTGCAATGGACTAGCATGTCATCAAGAGAAAAGTAGATACAGAAGACCTTAGTCTTTCAGGACTATACTTGAACCTTAACGATCCCCAGTGTTACATGTAATTGTGTTCCACACGGTTTCAAGAAGAATTGGGAGGGGGGGGGGGGGGGGTTAATCAGTGGATTGCATTTTAATGGGGAAAAGTCTAACTATTATCTACATTTATTTATTTTATTTACTGGGTAGGTCTGTCGCTCACTACTGAGCATTTTAGACCACTCTAAATAATAATAATAATAATAATAATAATAATAATAATAATAATAATAATAATAATAAATAAAAAAAGGTCAGTAGATGTTAAAAATTGCATTTTTAAATGCAGCCAGTGAACTGGACAATGCAATTTCCCTTGGGAGATTGTTCCATTCTGATAAGATAAGATAAGATAAGATAAGAACTTTATTTTACGTGGCACTCCACTTACAGGAAGCCCACAAACAAACAGATAAAATTACAAAACAAAAGAAGATAAAAATTAGCTAACAACCTAAAATCTAAAAATTTAAAAATTTAAAATATCCAGGAAATCCAATAATTCATGTATCAATACATGTGTGAGTACAAATTAAAATTTAAAAATTCAAAAGCCAACCACAATAATAACAATTTTAAAATGCTGCATGACGAATACTTCCCAAAAATTCCTTTGTGCCGGCCATGGCGCGAATCGAGTCCGGCAGCGCATTCCATGTCTTTGCAGCGAAATACCGAAAAGACCTAAGACCATGCTTGGTGCTTCTTACTTTGGGCAATGAGAGCATGTTTGTGCCCCGTAAGTTATATTTTGTGTCCTTTATTTTAAATAAGTTTGCAATGGGGGTCGGTGCCCTCTCCTGGAAGCAGCTATTTATTGTGATCAACATGTCCTGGATACGACGTCCCTCTAGTGTGCTATGCAAACCAATCCAACTTACCAATCTATCGTAAGAGTTATTCTTATCCTTATATACAAGTCTAAGTGCCCGTTTGTTTACTCTCTCCAATTTCTTGGTGTTGCTGGCTCCACAATGGTGCCATATCTGGCTACAATAATCGAAATGCGGTAAAATAAAGGCACGATACAGTGCTTCCTTGGTTTTGCAAGGTAGAACATTCTTAAGCCTATTTAAGGCATTAACTTGTCCTCCGACCTTTCGGCAGATAGATGCGACATGAGAATCGAATTTCAGCTTATTATCTAATGAAAATCTGAAATTGTCTTTGGATAGAAAGAGTACTTATAATAATCTCTTGTAGCTATCAGCTGTAGATAAAAATACTTGCATCACTATAGGTCATTTTCATGATGGCGTCTTTTTACTACAACTATCAGAATTCATTTCATTTTTCTTTATAAATTCAAATTTTGTAATCCCAGTGGACAGGAAAGAACAATAGCTATAATTAGTATGAGAAAACAAAAACCAGAAGGATTCTGGTAGTTGTAGTAAACTGATGCCATAGCGAAAATGTCCTATTGCAAGGCTGCCATTTGTAATGACCAATTGGCAACTATAGAAAACATGAAAGGCAACTCAAAGCTCCCAGCCAAAAAAAACTAGTAGACAGGTTGAGAATCTGTAAATTCATTCTCCATTTCTGTCATGGGAAACGCTCAGCAGCAAGCAATAATAAAGAAAACAGCTGTTTAAAACGAATGCCCAGGTGAGTGCAGACCTGAAAAGGAGGGTTATTCACGTCAGTGACAGACTTTCAACAACCTGAACAGTCATCTTCAGACTATAATAAGTAACCACACATAATTCATTGCTAGATAGTATTCTATCTAGTAATTGACCTGATTGGTCAATCATGCCACGATGTTACTAGCTGCAAAGATGTACTTGAGGTAGTTGGATTGCTCAGTATCTGAAACAGCTAACAAGCTCTACAGCCCGGTTATAACCTCAATACAATTTTAATATTAGAAAGGTACTGTTTGGATTCTCATCATTGGAAGCACTTGTTAGTTCCCAATAGGTTACAAGATCCACCCTGAAATACTAAGCATTTAACAAACCTCCGCAATGGGGTGGCTCATCACTCCTATCTCCACAATCATTGTCACCATCACAATACCAACTACTCGGAATGCATCGGCCATTGTGACAAGCAAACTGAGAAGATGAACAGCTAGTTTGTGGGCGTGTTGTAGGCGCTAAAATGAAAAAAAAAACTGGTACTTAAAAAGACTTTTAAACACAATTTAACCATATGATTATAGAGTAGCTATGAATCACAACTTCACAAGAATGGTTCTGACTGGTTACAAATTAAATATAATTGGTTCATGCTGGAAAGAAACTTGATGAACATGAAAGCACGTAGCTCAAATCATTCTGCCTTACACAAAATACCTTTAGAGACATTGTTTTACATGATTAATAATAATTATTATTTTAGTGCCAACACCTTTTTCTTTTTTCTTTCTTTTCCTATTCTCCTTCAGTTTAAACTGAGCTGTTAAGACACACTTTGCCTCTGAACGATAAAGCACTTGGCATTCTCAAAGTCCACAATTGCATGCAGATTAGCATTACAATTAAAACAATTCTACAATGGAGACATTGCACACAACTTTTGAAACTGGGATGACTACACGATGCAATATTACTTGCACCATTTTTAGCAACTTTTCATGCAACTCCTATTTGGAATGGGCTCAGGGAAAAAGTTATCCTTCTGACAGATAAACTGCACATTACTGTAGCTAACACACGATTTGAACTAGCTAAAACCAGGTGTCTGAGGTTATTTTGGTGGAAATACCCACATGCAAGCAGCCCTTCCAAACAAAAGTTCAACAAAATGTTGCACAGAATTTTCCATTGTGTGGCCAGCGTGATTTCAAGAGTTGTATGTGAGGTGCTGTAGCATGTGATGCACTGTGTGTCAGCACCTTAAGATGAGTCGGCTTGGGGGACATGGGGATTTCCTCTTCACAAGTCAAACATGACTGTACTTTCTTCCATTCACAACGACACTAATGGATACCATGTACAAAATAAGTTAGTTAAATCTATTTCATGATCAAAAAATTTAGCTGACAACTTGTTGGGTCGCATGCTGATGCTTGGCTGCTATTGGAGCATGAAAGTAAGCGATCTTGGACTGTATGAACATCACCATAGTTGGCTGGGCACATGGTCTTCACTGAAACCTCCATGAAACCCAACCGTAGAAGACATACTGAGTGTTCAAAACTGCTTTATACCTGGAGTACATCCTCGTTCATCTGAGCCATCACGGCAATCATCATCAAAATCACAAACCCATCGTCTAGGAATACAGCGATGGTTGTCGCAAGTAAACTGGTCTGAACGGCAAGTAGCATAACCTAGAAAAAATTCAATATGCATCTTTTAATATATGGTTTTCAAAACAAGGCTAGAGTTAACACTTGTAGTAATTAAAAGTTACCAAAACTTAACTTGAAACAACTAGAATAAAGTGTATTGATGGAAAACTTAATGGAATTGGTAACTGCTGAACAGAAGCAACTAAAAGAACCAGACTAAATCACTCAGATCAAGGGATAACAAAGCCTTTGCAAAAATGTATCCATTTGGAAGATGGCTCACAAACTGCTGTCCAGTTCATGTCGCACACAAAAATGACAAAGATATAAGGAAGAAATTACAATTAAACTTTCCTTGCCCAAGTTTTGCATTGGACACACAAACATCACAGTGCTATAATGGCGTAGTTATATGGGTTATGGATAGGGTGAAAAAGTACTGCACTTAGAAAATTCCATGGCTGCCTAAAAAAAAATGGGACACATTTGGTAGTAAAACAGTCAAGACGCCCATAATATCAATGAAAGCAGCAGATTAAGGTATGACACTTACTACAGTTTCTCTCATCAGAATTATCATGGCAGTCATTGTCATGATCGCACTTCCATGAGGCAGATATGCAGAGACCGTTGTCACATCTAAACTGTGATGGTCTGCATGTGGTGTACTCTAGAACAATAATCAACATATTCAGTGGGGAAGACTGGTTGCTTTGAAACATCTACGGTAATATGCCAAAAAAATCTCAAAAACTCTATCAAGCCCTTAAAATGGGAGTGCGGAGTAGAACTGAAGTCTTGTTTATTTTCAGGCCTCGAGGATGGGAGGTAGGGGGACAGATGGGGTCTGAATTGGAACGTGAAGCTTACTCCAAGTCATGACTTTTTCAACAAAACACAAACTTACTTTGTCCAGGTTTCTACTAAGTTTCAAACAGAAACCTGACATCTGTGGGTAGCGTATCACAAATGGTGTTGTTTGTACGTGAACACAGTCACATCTCTCCACAATGAACCACAAAACAACAGAAACTTGATTTACGTAGACAGAAATCAAGTTAGACGTTTTGACTACTTGTACCTCCAGGTTTTGAAAAATTAATTATATTGTTCTTGAGAATGATGTTTTATTCTAGAAAGTGACACAGGCATACTCAGAAAAAAGAAATCCAAGTGCTCCTATCAGGAGTCGAACCTAAGACCTTCCGATTACTAGTTCGGATGCTCTATCACTGAGCTACAGGAGACTCGTGGGAGCTTAGGCCATTAAACTTGGTTCATGGGACAAATATCCTGCATACTGCTAGGATTTAAATGTCAAACGTTCTTACTGCTAATCATCACTTACCATGGGGGAGTAGGGGGGGGGGGGGCTTATTAAAAAATCTGCAATCATGAGCTGTTACAGTATTCCTAGTTTGTGCTCACTAGGTAACTAAATGCTAACAAAAGAGTCAAGGATTAAAAATCGGGTATGATTAGCATGAGATGGAGCCAAATCATACTGTAACTTAGACGACATTAATTTGGTCAATTGCAGTGAAATTTTGTGAGCAAGCTGACCTTGGAAAGATCTTTGAGATTCGCATAATTTATGTTTTCTTGAAAAAATGAGTACATAGACAAGAATAGTGCAAAATAATTCTGACCTTTGATGCTAACGCAAGACTACTCAATTTTTCTAAGAAACTGAAAACAGCGAGCAGCAAATGAAGGATAAACATAGTCACATGGTCATCTCTGGCACCAGAACAAACGGATTAAATTATTTCCCTTGAGCTTTCAAGTCATACATCATTGCTTACTACTGTTTTACCGACGCATGGCCACATTTAACATGTCACCCAGCTAAACAACACCATAGGTTTTTAATTTCCATAACTTGGTTCCATCACATGATGCACCACATTTTCCAACGACTGAAATCATCCTTTACTTCCCTTAAAATTAACACCGGCACTCAGAAACAGTTTCTTGCATATCAAAAAATATTACCTGCAAAGTTTATGGATATTGTAATCAACCAGTACCATTTAACATTGCCACATTCATGATCCATCAACAGATACATTAACTGGCCCAGTCTTGCACCACACATACGTAGCGCACACGCATTAGAACCCGATTGCACTTTTGAGACTTATGAAGAAAACTGAATTTAATGGGCTCCACGGGAACCCTCAAGTATTACAAATTCAATCAAGCATCTTATTGTTATCTGACGACTACTTACGACATCCTTGTTCATCAGAATTGTCTCCACAGTCATCTTCATGATCACACTTCCAGTGCGATGGGATACATCGGCTGTTGGTACACTTGAACTCAAGTGGGCGACATGTGCCGGCTAGAGACGTAAACAGACAGTAGAATATCCATTTGTCAATGAACAAAAGAAAACTTAAACTGCAACTTTTTAAACGTGAATCATTTATCGTTGTAGTTCCCGAAAGCCACAATATAGTAGTATGATTGGATGACAACTGTGAAATTTTCTAGTACACGTCTAGTATTTCATGTTAGTTTACTGCTATCAAGATTCAGTAAGTGGAAAGAAAGATCTTCCTTCTTTCGTTACATGTTACAAACTTCTATCACATGGAACTGGTTGTTTATTAAGAATGGCAAGGTTATTAATTTCGAAACAATTCAGGCCTAGCAGGGGAGTACTCATGACAACCATGCAAGCAGGACTAAACCCACAAGCTGCAGCACTAACAAGTTCTGTAACAACAAAATAATTTAAGAGATTATTTTGGGGAAAAATTGCCTACAGCCAGACAAACCAAGAAAAGAACCCCCTTAAAATGGTCAAAATGAGATTTCACCTACATTGTGTAAAATTTCAAGGCACAAGTTTACAGTGAAACCACTGACAGTGTTTTACTAGGGAATGTTTATGCATAAAATAAGCTTCAAGACTTTACTTCCTGGCTTTCACACAGAAATTTCAACCAAATGTCTCAGATCTGAAACTAGAGGTAAAAATGTCATGAGCAATTGTTGTTGGATCATTATGCGATACAACTGTACCATGTTTCAAAACAGCCAAAAAAGAAATAAAAAAATAAATACTAGTGTGAAGCCATCGCAAGCCCGCATCGCGAAATGTCAGTTTGTTTCAGTTTAAGTTTAAGTTTAATTATGCTTTGTCATGCTAGAAAATTACACAACAAAATGCATAAGAAACAGACTGCAAAGTTTGTTTTTGAACCCAAAAACAGTGCCCATAATAACAAAGTTGCTGTGTTAGAGGGTTGTTTATCAGTAATGCACGGTTCCACTGGATTGATAATAATGTACTTACTTCGTGTTGTACATTCTCCATTGGAATCCATGTATTCGCCAGGTTGGCACTCACAGGTTATCCTTCCAGAAGCAGCTACCACAGTTCTCATGTTATCAGGACAAGCACAAGCATAGCTATTGGGCACAGCTAAGCAGATGTGACTACAGGGCTTATACCGTGAGCATGAGTTATTACCTGGAAATAAAATACAAACTGAAATCAGTTTACAGTTTTACAAGGAATTTATTTAATAATTTGTTTGATGGAAGGAAGGAGGCTAGGTGCTATAACAATACATGCTGAAACAAGGAGCTAATGCACAAGCCAACTTCAACTCAGGAGGTAATCATTTGAAGGGAACTTAGGCCAAGGGCTTACCTTGGCACTTGTTAACAGTGATTTTGTAGTGGAAAGTAAAGTTATTAAATTCTCTACTTCCTATGGGAGGGAAGAGTGGGAATAAAGGTGAAGCTGAAGACTGTCTAACTCCTCAGTGCATGAGTAACCAATGCAGCTAGTGCTACTAAGTACACACGCCATCAATATTAAGAAGTCAATGCACATTCAACTACCACTGGTCGGCTTTGTCATCAGAAGAGTAATGTTTCAGAACTAGTCTCTGCCTTTGTGTTATCTTCTTTCCATTCACGTAGAAAAATTTTAACCTCTGGCGATGTGGGCCACTTGAGCGCGAGGCAAGTGTGTGACTTGGTGATATGTATAGAAATTTGGTGACATTGGTACCAGGGGCCTCCTTTCTTGGGAGTTGGCATACAATGTACTTTCAAACGTTCACATTTCATTAATCAAATCCCACATAAAAATGTGAAATGGGGAAGAGAGAGAGGCAATCCTTCCGAGTCAATTATTTGTTAACAAAATTGCCAAGACAAATGATGGAAAATGAACATTCAGAAGTTAGCAGTCCTATTTTAGCAGTCTTGCTACCACAAAGCCATACCACAACCCATCATGTTCACTGAAATATATATTTATTTGTTGGAGTATCTACATGTATAAGAACGTTGATTATTAGCAATTATGTATGGCCATGAAAAAATGAAAACATACACACACACTAAACCTACCACTAGGATAAATTAAATTCATAATAAACTGTTACCAGTCTGTACATCCTGGTGAAAAACTTTAAGATCCATCAAGCCACGCACATGTGACTTGATTGTTTGCCGTGCTCCGCCATCTCTTTTGTTGGCCTTTTGAATGGACTGTGTTGACCAGTCATCCCAGTAGATAGAATCCTCATATACAGATATTGAATATGGGTGAGGCAGGCCCATCCTAGTTATCGTCTACAAAACAATGAAAATAATGTGCACCTTCAACAAAATATTTAAATTTTATTCTGGCAAAAGAAAGTTAATGTTAAACTCACAGCATGTTTGGGTCAATTCCAAGAGTGACTACAAGACATTAGGACTTGTAATTATAAGAATCGAAATATTAAGATACTCTTTTCCATTTCTCATCTATACTTACCAGTATACTGTAAATCCTCTATTAAGCCCCCTTTCCTAAAAAGCCCCTCCCCCTATTTTTTAGGATGAAAGTTGTTGAGCCCCTCACCCCCCTCTCTTTTAAGTCCCCCCCTCCTGATAATTATCATAAACACAAACACTTCATGTCATTATTTAAATAATCAAAATCAATTTGAAAGAAACGTTACCCATCACATTCCACACTTCTCTGATTTTACCGTAACTCCACTCAATTTTTTCTTGTGGCACTGTGATTCACTAAATCAAATAAGGCCCCTCCCCCCACCCCTCAAACTTGCTTGAAATAAATAGGCCCTGAGCAATGGGCTTAATACAGGATTTATAGTATGTTAAGTTTGCAAAATGTCTTTGGAACCACAAGCTGAATGTAAGAATATTCAGTATTTTAACCCTATTCAGCCTGGGCTTTTTGCTAGTCCATGGGTCTTTTCGACTACTTGAGCTATCACAATGAAACCTGGATGGTATATTGTACATCCAAAATAATTATTGTTCCCTTTGGCATCCGCAAAATAGCATGATGACATCATATGACGGGAATTATATCAATGATCTTTTAGCAACATTTCAGTTATAACTCCACTTTGAACGTAACAACTATGAAATGACGGAATGAGTTATTTTATTGTGAACTGTAATTCATAGAAATACAGTACTGTATACCGCAGAAGAGTAGAGGACAATTAATTGCACTGCAGTGCTTTTACACAATGTTACGTATATTATACCGTTAAGTTACAAGCTGGCACTGAACTTTGTTTAAAGTATTGATCACTTGAAAGAGTGTTGATTGTCCTACTGTTTTCTTTGCATGAAATGCTTTTGTATGATACGCCATTAAAACTGACATTAGACCACGCCCAGTGAGTATTTTTAGTGATCCTGTATTAAGCGGCCACCTGTATTAAGCGGCCAGTTCCTCAAGTCCCGAGGGTGGCCATTATATACAGGTTCGACTGTGATAAAAAACAATAAAATGATAAAATAGTGTATAAATGTAGAAGGTGAAAAATCCACAGTTCGAAAAATGTGGCTCTCAAAATCGTGTTACTATTTATATTAATAATAATTAAATATTAGAGATCAATGATCTTGATCCCAGGCTCTTTTGCCAAGTTGGTGATGATGTCAACTGCCACTGCAAAATCTGCGGGGAATACCAGATGCGCATCCTATGATCCATTCGTTGATCGATTGACTGTCCCATACAATCTTGAATCCAATCTGTACTAGGAGTGCATTCTTAGAACTACGTTGAATGCAATAAAAACACCAAGTTACACCTGCCATACCAAACTGTTGTAAATGTAAGATAAAATTGTCGGAACATTCATGAAGTTTGGTGGCACTTATGGCTGAATAGGATTAAACACACTAAAAGTAAATAAATATCATTAATATTCTTAATAGGTATGTGATGTCTTCACCTACATTGTAAACTAGACAGCAAAGTATGGAGTGCCTGTAATAAATGATTTTGAAGTTACCTGTCGATAACTTCCATCCAAGTTGCTTCTCTCAATTTTGTCCAGACCAGCATCAGTCCAGTACAGCTTTTGCTGAGTAAAATCAATAGCGATGCCATTGGGCCACTGTAGAGAACTAGACACTATCGCTGCGCGGCCCACACCAGACATGTATGCTCTCTCGATACGCGCATTTGTTCCCCAGTCTGTCCAATACATGTATCTGGTAGAAATAATTTTTTTTTGTTTGAACTTTAATCACTGACAGTGTTTTGACACTATTTGACACAGTCAAATGCAATAACACAGACACTGATTATTAAAAAATTAGAAGTTCTTTTTTGTTTGCAGTTTAATGCAGCACCAAGTATCGAACATTATACTTGTTAGAGTATTTGCTCCATTTTTGTAGCTGTGTGGGCAGTTTGTGACGTGATTACCAATTATAAACGTTTTGATGTGGCAAACCACTTTTGATTAATTCAAACTTTAAAGCCCCCATTTGGGGGAAAAACTGTCAATTACTCCCCTTGTGTACTTAACCCTCGCTTGCAGATGCTCTTTTGGCATGTCACGCAATCTTTCCTCAGGGAGGAATCATTGTGTGATGAGCCAAAAGAATGTCTACGAGGGAGGCTACTCAAGTACATGTGCCAATCCATGAAATATAACAGGCATCACTGGCAAAAGTTGTACTGAAACCCACCCCATGCAGCACACTTACCCTGTTTTAGGATTTAGAGCAATTGCCCTGGGTCGATCAAGATTCGTGGTGAACAGGATCTTGCGGAAGCGTCCATCTGCCCTAGAGACCTCTATCTTCCTAGCACCAGCATCAATCCAGTAAATATTATCCCCCAGCCAATCTAATGCCAACCCTTCTACTTGCCGAATACCACCATGCAGGGTCTCAATTATCCCTATAAACAAAATTCATTGTGATTAGAAAACAAACGTTCTAATTTACAACTACTTGTATGCACAAGTCTAGACATGCATGCTCAAAAGAAAATATTAAGCATTACTCAAGGCTGATAAAAAGGGCTGAGGGATTGCATCGGCAAATGTGTTTCTGATATCAGGGGGTTTTGATTTTAAAAAACTGTGCTACAACAAATTTATCAGGAAACGACTAAAATTTTCGTTATATCACGGTTTGGCTAATAAATAAATTCATTTTGAAAAATTGACAGAACTGGTAAAAGACAACGAAACTGGATAAAGCAGTATAATTATGTAGATGTCAGTATTGTGCCATCTCATAAGCATCAAAATAAGCTTTTAACAGAAATTTGCCATCACTTACAATGCAATCTAGTAGAGTTTAAAGGACCCCATCTACGATTACCTGTCTTGCATGCAACTTCAGTACTAGTTACACACACAACAACATTTATACATTACACCAAGGCAGATTTTAAGTTTGTGCTCACACACCCATGTAACTTTAGCCAGGCTTAGCACATTGTTTGTTATACTCAAGACTGTTACTGTATAAAGGGGTTCATCATATCAGGGTTAAACAGTACTTACTTTCATGTCCCACCTCACTGTAACTTACCAGATCCATTAAGGAAAGAACGCTTGATGGTGTCCAGTGTAATGTCAGCCCAGTAAATGCAGTTTTGTTGGTAGTCATAGTCTAATGCAATTGCATTTCTTAGTCCGCTACCAAGAGGGATGGCGGTTTCTACATGATCTCCAAGTGTGATTCTGTGAATGTACGTACGTGCAGCATACAGTAAGAATTCAGGCAGTTCTGTGGAGAAAACAAATGTTAAAGTTTATTGTTATTATTATTATTATTATTATTATTATTATTATTATTATTATTATCAAAATAGCTTATTTTTTAACTCTGTTCTTCAGGACCTAGGTGTCCTAAAGCCAATTAATGATAATCCCTGATTAAAAGTTAACCAAGGTTTTCATTTTGTCCATTGAAACTTTTTTTCAAAAGCTAATAGTTAAAAAAAAGTTGACTTCAAAACTAAAGGACAAAAAATGTTTTGGAAGATTCTTTACTGAGGAGTAATAATTATTAACCTGGTGTCAAAGTTCAAGTTAAGGCAGGATTACACCAGAGCTTAATAATTGGGCTTTTAACAACTTCAGAAGCCCAGGGTGATATTTCCCTTCAATAATCCCTACAATGCCATCATACCAAACCATGCTTTCACACTTCACCAGACAACAAAAAAAGCACATGTACCCAAGTTTTGTTTGGAGTAAAACAGTCCAAAAATTAATGTTGGCACAGACTGAAACTTGAAGTATTTCAATTTTGCTATAATGACAGTGTCAAAGGTTGACAGGCAATTAACTTTGTTACCGTTTATTGGACAAGAAACCATCTCCGCAGCATACTGGTCTTCTACCCCTCCTTGGCAGGTGTCTCCAGAGACCTTCCGATATCTGAAAGAAAGCAAAAATTCATTTATTTAATAATAATTATCATTTTACTACTGCTATAAATCAACAGTTGATGTATTGTTACACCCCTTCTTGGAACCAGATTCAACATAGCACCGCTTCATGACTGATGGAAGACCCAAGAAAGGATTCTCTGGTTTCTGGCCAACAGCTGACAGGTTCTACGCCCACTCCCAACCCATCCTTCCACAAGCATCGCTCACCATGCTCCACCCATCACCCACTTACATCTTTGAAATTAAAAACCTGGCCTCAGTTGTTCAAAGAGCGGATAATTTTATCCACTGGATAGGTCGTTATCCGGCAGATAAAATGTGCGCAAGATTTTCCCGATAGCCTTATAATTTGTGAATAGAGTAAAAGCATATGTCAAATTTAAGTATGGGATTGTGTGGAAAACTTGCCAAAAGCGTTAGTAGGAGTATATTTGCTCCGCTGGACAATGACTTATCCAGTGGATAAAGTTATCCCCGCTTTGAACAACTGGGGCCTGAACAATGAAATATAGCCCTGAACAGCATTTCTAATTACCCTTTTGTGCGACGATATGTGAGGCCTGGTCGACATGATGGTGGAATTTTGGTTGGTGTCAGACCACTGGAAGTATCAAGCCTGCACTCATTATTAGCCGCATCAACATAATCCACATCACTAATTAAGAGAAACACATGATCATTAGCAGTTGCCCTTTGTAATATTATAATTATGATATCAAATCTACATGTATATTGTACTGATAGAAATAACCAGAGGATATTACACAGTGGGGCGAAGATATGGATTTCATTTTAAAGTAGTAAAATATTGTTTTTAACACGAGAAAATAAAATTCATAACTTCAAACCAGCGTGTAATTTTCTTTTTATTATATACCTTGGATAAATCTATCACTCACCATTTTTTTAACTGACTGTTTGCACAAACAAGATGCCTATACTGGCATATACGCGAGATGCTGGGGCTGATTCATTTATTCCAACTGTATGCCTCGCCGATTGATAAAACTATCATTGCTAATGGAATATTTTGAGTCACAAAGATCGCGTTACGTTGTTTCCCTTGTGTTACGCTACTGAGGATCTCACCGGAAATTTTGGAAATTCCATTACGATAACGTAAGCTTCTCAATGACCTCTTTTCTGTCTCTCATCGTGGTTCGGGACTGTCAAACAAAGAACGATTCCTTTGCCAGGAACTCTCCAATTTCCACCGTTTTAGATGTCAAGTGCTTCTTAGAAGTTATTCTTTCAATTTACCACTTCAAAATGGTGAAATTTCCGTTTGTAAACGGCACACTTGAGTCCACAACATGTTAACAATATGGCGCCACAAATTTCATCCGGTTTTAATAAATATATCAAATGATGCGTTGACGTCACACAGGTAGGAGTGAGTGGGTCCCCTCCCTCGCGATATAAGCGACAAGAATGGATTTTGATCCGCCTGCTGTTGTTGAAGACAATCAGAACAATACATCCCGAGTAGGAGAGGGGAGAGTTTAATGAATAAATTAATGTACACATTTGTGGCTATGACAAAGAAAGAAAAAAAGAAATCGAACCGTTTTTAGACACGCTATGCCCCCTCAGGGCATCCCGCGTAACAACCGTGAAAAAGAGGGAAATGACATCATCAATATTCTCACTAGTAAGGATGTGGAAAAAATGCCACTTGGGTTTCGAATATTCGTATGAATTTTACGAGTGGCATATTTTCCAGTAAAACACTTAATGTGTCTATTAAATTAATAATAAACTCTAATGCACTAAAGGTTAAATTCTTTCTTGTGGGTTAACCCAATAATTAAATACAAGAAACATGTTGCCACAAACTGACAGGTGTTGTACCTCCAGCTGCAAAAACCATTGTTGTTTTACTTTGTAGTGAGCTGATCATGAGCTCTAAGTTTCAACCAAGATTGACAATATGATCAACAAGTCACACCACATTGCACAATTCGAAATTTTACTGATCCAGAAGACCATTTTTTAATGCCAAAAAAAATGTTTCAGCTGAATGGACAAGGTCAGAAAATATCAGCAAAATAAAAAACAAAATTATTTTATAACAAGAAAACAATTTATTTTAAGGAAGAAAAAATTAAAACCCTTACACTGAATCAAACCTGGCCTTTGTCCATGAGAGATTTTTTTGTAGTTAAGTTAGCCTCCCTTAAACATCTTATGTGTAGACTAATATTGGTGCAGTGAAAAACCAAGAACCATGTGGCATTGCATTGACTTAACAAAAAATAATTATCCATAACTATAATTCATACCATTCAAAGTCCTCCCTCTCACATGGACAGTTCTGCTGTGAAATTGGACGATCATAGTCATAGCCAATGTAACAATGAGCATGAGAAATTCGCCGCTCATAAACCATCTTTCTTCCCAACAAACAAGTGCCATTTTGTTCATCACGTGGCACCCACTGTTTGTAATCTTCTGATCGGCATGACGAACCTGATATGAAAAGAAACACAACATCAAGCTATACCTGCATTTTGGTACACATAGTTCAAGACAGATAAAATGGGTCATGACAATAGTGTCAAGATGACACTGAAATGTCAGTTTTATCGTTAGCTTTTGCCTGTCTCTGCATGAATTATCAATGAGCATGTTAATGAACATTAACTTTGGTCCACTGGCTGAAAAGTTGCTTTAGTTTACTCAAGTAGGTAGCCTTACGAGCCTACCACTGCAGGAACTTATCCCAGTTTCCATAACATGAGGCAGCCAGGAGACGACAATGACATTGCTAGTCCCCCAAAGATCAAGATCAAGATCACCAGGACCCATAATTTACACTCCAGTTGTTCAAAGCCAGATCAAGTTAGTCCTGGTTTAACACGAACTTTGAGTTGAGGTTAATTAGTCATTAATAAGGATTCTTCCAAATGATCTTTGTCCCTCAGATCTGACTTAAGCTTTTCTTTAGCATTAGCTTGAATTTTAACGAGCAAGAAAACTTCAGTTAATTTTTTATTGAAGATTAACATTATGTAATCAGCTTTCAAACGACCAGGCCCTTGGTGGAGAGAAGCAATGTGAAGAGTTCATTGTCTTGCCTAAGAACACAACACAATGACTTAAACCGAGACCATTGATCAATCTGGTGTCCAGTGCACTAAACATTTTGCCACCACACCTCCCACTGCTTTTACTTAGCTGTTAGTAGTAAAACAAACACGCCTTTTTTCAAAGTAATTATTCAGAAATAAACCAAAACCAGTTATACCCTTGTTATGCTTGGAATCATTTTACATGAAGCTGACGGGTTCATGGCGGTTTTCAATTTAGCGTTTCAAAAGTAACTTCCTTTGCTTTACCTCTGTGTATTTCTAATCTATGTAATAATTATTACGTACATGTATACTCTAATCTAAAACTAAACTGATGTAGTTGATACGTGCCACTTTCTTAACCAATTAGATGAAAAAACAGTCACACCTGGACAGTAAAGTAACATTTTGAGTTCTGATTGGTTATCTGTGTTTTTTATGCTTGTGTTGACAGGTCAGAGAAGATGGCATGATAGGTTATAGGTTACAAGAGGCAGCATGCCCAGGCGGTTAGGGTGCTGAGAGCCCTTTCTCGAAAGTACCAGAAACTTGCTGGGCAAATAAGTATATTAATTTTTAAATGTTTTTTTGCCGATTACACAGTGATTACAGATCTAGACATGGTTCTCAGACAATGTTTTCATAGAATTATAAGATTTTAAATTGAGTATTTAAAGCTAACAAAAATTTACTTCTGCTCAGGAACATTTATCACCAAAGACAATAAGGGGCCTTATTAAGGGGCCTGCTAAGTTACCAGGACTTTTGAGAAAGAGACCCTTGGACTTATGTCGGGTTCAGGCTCTCTGGCCGTTAGCTAGAGTTGTTTCTTAGTCTTACTAAGAAACTCCAGCTGAAGTTCAATTGCCAAGTAGAAATATTTTCTTTTTCCGAGTATGCCTGTGTTACTGACTGAAAAAACCTCTATCAATGAAGTTTTAGTTCTATGAAGCTGATTACCATCATCATCATTATCACAGTGTTTAACCTACCTAGCACATCCTTTAAATCAATCTGCACAACAACCCACTTGTGCCAACCAGGGTAGGAGCCAAAGATTGTAAACTGCGCACTCTGTTCACCTGGCTCAGTCAAAAGACCATAGACATGCATTCTGGTGTTGTTCAGAAACTTGTATGTCAACCATGTCTCACCCTCATTCCAACTGTAACTGCAAATCACAGGTGTATCAAAGAAATCATGTATACTAATAAGCAATGTCCCACACACTCTGAAGTGGTTCAAAAATGTGTTTCTGTAACTCTTTAGAAGCAAGGTCGACTTTAAGCTAAAAACAAGAAATCTTTAATTTCACATAACTTACTAAATCAAGTTTGTCAGCCAGTATCTTGGAACAGCAATGAAAATTCCACCATGATCACCAAGGTTATACCACCACCAGGGAGACTGTAAAATCTGCCAATGAAAAATTACCAGGCACAAGGGTGACCATATCTATCTGCTGTGTGACTACGAAAGTGACATTCAACTGTACAATTAAACTTTCTTAAGGATAGTCTCCCCTTTTGCTACTGCACCTCTCATGATGGTTCACAAAACTTGGGTTTCTTGGAGATGGTGCTTAATGTTACGTGTAAACAACTATTTTTGCACAGTTCTTGACTATGTGGAAAATGTAGACTTATCTAAAAGAGATTTAACAGATCTTCTTATATCCTATACTCCTTCAAAATCACTTTGTTCATCTTCCAAAAATCTCTTGAAGACACCGAAGTACAATCTCAAGCCTTATGGTGGTCGGTCGTTTGCCCTGGTTTCAGCAGTGTTGTGGAACTCCCTTCCACAGTCATTGAGAGACTTGCAATCAGTTGGAACTTTTAAACCGAAACTTACATGTAAGGAACATTCATTTATGGGCTTACGTGGAACATTGAATTTACATTGTTGTTGTACTTTTTATGAATTACATCTTATTTTTAATAGAGACATAGTTAAGGAATTTGTAATTATAATTTCCCTTCTGTGAAGTATTTTTGGACCACTGGGAAAAGACGCTATATAAATGTATTATTATAATTATTATTATTATTATTATTATTATTATTATTATTATTATTATTATTATTATTATTATTATTATTATTATTATTATTATTATCATCATGCACCAAGCCTTTCAATTAAGCTTCAATTCAGTTGGGGAAAAAATGTCACAAATTGTTAAACATAATTATTTTGTTGTTTGTTGTTGCTTAATTATAACTCAAATATGTGTAAATTTTCTTTTTGGATTCAAATAGCCCTTTCTTATATCTACTTTTCCCCCATGGTCATAAACTGACAAAATTGAACCTGTTTCTATTAGAAGACAATGCCTTAAACAGGGGTCACCATGATCAATTTTGACCAAAAGCATTTGAGTACTCTCTGTAAACAGTGAAATCCCAGTTTAGTCTTGGTGTGTCCTAATTGCACCTTTTAACGGGTGGGTTGGTTTTCTTGAAAAAGTAAATTATTGTTTGGAACCTGGAAGGAAAATCTAAGCCATGTACACAAAAAAGGACCCACTGAACTTTTAATTGCTGGTGGACCAGGACAAGCTTTTGCAGCAGTGTTCAAACTGTGGAGTTACTAACCATGTGCCAGCTCATTCCTGCATCAGTTGAAAGGAAGATATCAGCATTAAACCGCAGGTTTACACCAAAGGTACCTAGGAAATAACATCAGATACTTAATGCGATGTCAGTGAAGCAGGGGTGGTGCAGTGTCACATGGGTTGAGTTTGTTGTTGGTTCTCTTAGTTCTCTTAGGGGGGCGCAGAGTTGGCGCAGTGGTGAGAGCACTCGCCTCCCACCAATGTGGCCCGGGTTCAATTCCCCTGAATCCGCGTCATATGTAGGTTGAGTTTGTTGTTGGTTCTAGTCCTTGTTCTGTTGGGTTTTTCTGCGGGTTCTCCGGTTTTCGTCTCTCCTCAAAAACCAACACTTCTAAATTCCAATTCGATCTGGAAAGTGTCCCCAATTAGACAACTGCTCTTTTGTTAATATTATTAAAGAAACTTATCATAACAATTATTTTTTATTACTCACTCACGTGATTATAGAGATTCTGTTGATCTGATTGGTTGTGGATTGCATCATATCCTGCTATAATCACCTTGAAGGGGGGTTATTTCGGCGGGAGCACTAATTTTCAAAATGGCTGCTTAGCAATTTGTTTATGCTTCGGTGGAAAAAGTAAATAGGATGAAAGAAAAATAATGCAATTCCGAAAAGCAGTAAAGATGCAACTAAGTCCGGGTGACACTTTTCAACGGTAAGATATCAAAATTTTGCTACTTGTAATAAAAAAACCTTGTAAATTACAGTAGAATGTTGTCAATGTCGATGGCTTAAAATAAAAACAAAAAAATTAATAAAATTAAATTCACGCAAGATTTTCTTTATTTAATAGAATGATTTTTACCAACAAAACGAACTTAAGACAGAATTTGGAAGCACGGAAGGAAACCAGATGAATAAATGTCTCTCTAGACAATTTTTACGTTTCAGTGAGGAGCAAAGACGGCAGTTTTTATAACCTGAAAACTAGTTTGTTGTCGGTTCCAGCAGCTCTCAACCACCATCAAAACTCAACACCTCACAACAAAAAATTTTCATCTGCAACAACCGTGTACCTGTTTAGTGAAGCCAATAGAGGACTTGATTCCTATCTGAAGCAGCTTACAGTATCTCCAAAGGCTATTTATAAAAAGCTGTTAACCAGCAAAGCCACTTACAAGAAATTGTACGATAAAGTGCTATCGCTAACACTAAGTTATGATCCTCAAGTTTTACACCAAAGAGCCTGGTTCATCTCCATCTGTATTAGTAAATGGGTCACAGAAACCCAACATTCATTCACAGAAGTCAATGCTTCATCTCAATGAAGCGGCAGTTAAAGAATGCTGCCATTCTGCTTGAGGCATGTGCAGATTATGGATTGAGCATATGATTGGCAGACTGCGCGTCTCTGTTCATTTTCGCATGACAATTTGAAACAACCAAACAAAATATACATTTTTTGTACAGTTCTTGAATGCTTTTCTTTGATAATCACCTGTCGAGTAATTATACTAAAAAATTATTTGCCTCAGGCTCAGTAAATATTGGTGAATATTCCCCTCGACGAATATTCACCAATCTTTACTTCGCCTTCAGTGAGTAGTTGTTACGTAACATAATAAAAGGTCGTATTAATAGTTACCTGTTGCCATGATAATTCCAGGAGCTGCTTTCCATGACTTCATGGGTGAGAAGCGGGAGCGAGGGTGGTATGATCCAAATTGTTGAGACAAATGCAGAGAGCAGTTTGGCTATGAAAAAAGGTGAATATACATGTATTGATTAATACAGGTTCACTAGCTGACTCATCATCATCATCATCATAGTCAGCCAACTGCACTGCAGTCAGTCACAAGCTTTCTCCACGCCTCCCGGTCTTGTACCATGCTTTGAATCTCTTCTGGCGTTGGTGGGTATGCCTGGCTGATTACGCTGACAATGTACTGAATCAGATGTTCAAAACATCAGCTTTGAGCGACTGGGCTTACCATGTTTAGCGTGTCTACATGTATCTACATTTAAGAAATCTACGGATCCCATGTCTCCATAGATAGCATTTATTTAGCGCTGTCTGATATCTTGCAGTTAATCTGAGCCGGTGAACCTAAACAAATGCCACAGAGCTAGCATACTCAATGGCATATGAAAAACTTCTCCTAACGGCTCAGAATGATCATTAGGAAAATCTCCATTCAGTATATTTGAGTTTTTCCCTTCATGATCAAGATTAACGTCTCATTAAGCAGAGATAAGCTGTAAAGGCTTTAATACCAATCTTTCAGCGAACTGCAGGAGTCGTGCAGGCCCGTAAACACTTTTAAACTACATTTAAATACATACAAACAAACTGTATTAATTTTGATTCAAATTTGTAAAAGGTGGATGAAAAGGAAAATCCAGAATTGAATTGAGGATGTTGCATTATTTGGATTGATTCACAAGCTGCATAGGGACAAGTAAATTGTAGGTAAGGGTCACTGGGAAGACCTAGAGGAGAATGGAAGATTGTGGGAGCAGATAGACAACTGATAAGATCGCCAGATTGGAACTCTACCAATGAACAGGCCAGCAGCTTGCAAGAAGAGAGACCTGGCCTTATGCATCTGCTTGGCATTGAACTTAATGAAAGTGATGTAAACAGATTGTATCACCTACCAGACTGCAGTTCAAGGGATTTCCATAATTGTCCACATCAGGAGCTCCAACTGGTTGCCACATTCCACCTTTGTCGAATGTTATCTTGGTCATGATATGGCGATGTCCTACTCGACCAGCAGTAAGCTGACTTGCAATGTACACTCCTCTCATCCCTTTCACTTTGTGCAAGTCTACAAATGATACATCTATGTAGCGCCTGGTGCAAATATAAACAGGAGGAATTAAAACATTTTTTCCTACGTTTGCCACCATTGTCATGATAAAAGTCTAATTTCCTTAGTTGGTATTTTAAGGCAGATTAGAAAATACCCCGTACATAGTTAAGGCAAATGTTTTGTTCTGCAGGTACACACTTGCGAGACTACCAGTATCTGAGCACCAGGGTTCTTTTGAGCTCCTGAGCCAGGATGAGGAGGGGTTGGGGCATCAAAACTTTAAGAGCATGAAATTTTTTTCTCGCATGACAATATTTGACTATCATACAAGTCTGTTGTTACATATAGATAAACCTAAAGAAAGGTAGTAGCTTTAATTTGATTTTAATTACTTTCAGCACGAAAACTATCTGCATCCCCCCTTCCCCAGACAAATCAAGAACTATAACACTAACTAACACCACAAATCAGGAACTATAACACTAACTAACACCACATTCAAATCTGGAATAGACCAGACTGGGGGAGGGGTGGGATAGGCCAAGGCAGGGTAGGGACAAAAGAGAAGGGGATGGCTCAGAAAAAACAGCTGTATGCACTGTGCAACAACTTGTTTTAAAGCAAGGTAAATGCTTTTAACAGGGTTTTCATTAAGTTTTGAGGTAGAAGGGCACATGATGTTGAGTAGGCATGTACCCTAACTGGGTGAGTAAAAATCAGACTCCTAGGGACGCATTTTTTTGCATTCTAGGAAAGAAATTCTCCATTTGTCATTACTCGTCATTTACCCAATTATACTAGAAAAGGATGGCACAGTGATCTCTGAGAATTTGTTTATTCTACTATTTAATAACTGTATGACAAAATAAAAAGTCAAGATAAATCCAACAGCTACATGGACAACAAGAAGTTCAAGAAGCCGGGTACTCCGCTTAACCCTTTCACTGCCAAATTTCTTGGTCTCTCTGGACAATTATCTCGATGTAGATGACCAAAACGGATTTAGTTGTCCTATATGAAGATCTCCTTTGAAATGTTCGCTGCTCTGCAATAACGAGGACTCAAGTTTTTTTGTGACGTCAGCTATTTGAACCGTTGTTGTTTTGCTCGCGAGCACAAACACATTCTAATTGGTAAGTTGTCGGTTTATATTATAAGTGTACTTTCGGGCCATTTTGCACTGCAGAAGCTCCCAGGCTGGCATCATAAAGCTGGAATGGAGAGTAGAGGCAATCCTCTGAAAGAATCCAGAGGTGAGAGATGATTTCATAGCGACTGGGACGCCAAAAGTGTTCGTATCGAGTCATGGTGGCTCACGAGTGAAGTTGTCTCTCTGACCGTTCTGTGGGTGGATTCTCGGACCTACCTAGGCAATTTGGGGGAGATTTGACTTGCAAAGAAAACGATGTGTGCGATATTTTGCCAGTAGGACCGGGTGGCTCGACACTTATAAAAAAACTAGTGAATTAAGATATCGGGACCTCCATTTTGTCGTTGTATCGAAATTACCCAGAATGCAACTCGGACGGCAA
Organism: Pavona decussata; assembly: GCF_977016875.1. Lineage (NCBI taxonomy): Eukaryota > Metazoa > Cnidaria > Anthozoa > Scleractinia > Agariciidae > Pavona > Pavona decussata. The sequence continues at coordinate 109,477 of NW_028145538.1, read as the reverse complement.
AGGGGAAATTACGGGCTTTGAAAAGTGGCTCGAATCAAATGGCTGATGTTCGAACAGCTGTACGCGTGAGAGGCAAAATTGGAGATAAATGCTTAGTCATGAGATTAAGGTTTGCTGTCATGAAGGAATTTTGGTTTTAAAATGAGATTTTGAATTAAAATATTGGAAGCAAAGATGTGTGTTTTTCAGCTTTGTCGATGCCGCAGAAAACGGGCATTTTTGGTTTTGCTTGAAAATAAATGTTGATATGGAACAGCAAACGGAAGATAAAGTCAGTTTATTTGCTCTTAAAGCCTAAAACACTTACTAATTAACACTATTAGTAGACCATAATAACCAGATTTCTGGATTTGAGAACGTGGCCAATCTTGAAAGTGGTAGCCTCTAAAACGGCGACATTAGTCGCCTTTAGCGGTGAAAGGGTTAAAGTAAATGGGTACAAGCTGGTACCCGGGTCCTGGCTTCTAATAAAAACCCTGTTTAAGAGACTCCAATCGGAGGACCAGCTTATGATACATGTAATTTACATGTATGGCAGGGAAGTTTCCCTAGACTAGAATTATTGATATCAGCCATGTAGAAGGAAATAACATGTAGCATAGTTTCCACTTCCCGTTGAGGATATGTAGCAACTGATGAATGTAGTTTTTAGGCCATATGAGAACAAAGGAAATAATTGTCAAAGAGTAAATAAAAATTTCTTATCTTTAAACAAACACAAGAAGAAAAATGAGGAGAATCAGCCTGTTGACATACCTCAGCCACGCAGAAGTTGTATTGGGGGAGAAGTAAAGTACTCTTTCCATTGACAAACTGTACTTTGTTCCAGAAGTGTCTGATATATACAGGTGAGTGGTGCTTGGATTGAGAGTGACTGCTAGGAAAACTTGGTTCTCTGATGCATCAGCAACAAAAAAATCCTACAAGACAAACAAAGCATTGCAGACAAGGCAGACATGAAGTCCATTAACTGCAAAGGTTTGCAGCACTACACATATCCTACTTAAGGCCTGTTTAAATGGTTTCAACGTTTGCTTCAACATGAGTTCAACAAAGTTGTTGATCCAAATGTCAGGGGCATTTGAACAGGTCATTCAACATTGTTGTAAGCGTAAAAAATGTTGAAAGCTTGTTGAATCAAATTTAAATTGGTTTCAAATTACATTCAATATTGATTCAACATATTCTTTGTTCTTGAAAATGTTGAATGGCGTTGAAACCGTTTGTACACTCTGTCCATCCAACATTTGCCCAACATCTGTTCACCAATGTTGGGCAAATGTTGAAACCGTTTCAACGGGCCTTTATAGTGCTACAAAAACATTCTCAGTGTAATTTGCATCACAGTAATGTTAATGGCAACCGCTTGATCATGACACAACCCTATGCGCCATCTTGGCGCCAGGGGACAAGTGAAGTGAAGTGAGGCTTGACACAACCAGTGCAGTAACAAAGTACCTACTTTATAATATTACGTAAATCAACATGTTCCATGTCAAGACCCCTCACCGGAAAAAGGTCAGTTCAAACATTCTATATGTACCTCAAGAAAACAGGGTGCAGCTATTCTGTCCTACATGTACCAGTAAAATCAAAGGCTCCTGTGAGCCAACTCATGAATGCAGATGACACATCAGTAATTGAAATTTAGACGGCTATGGAAACTTCCTTGAAAGCTACAAGAAATTATATCTTTGCCCCATTATGTAACTAAAAATAACCATTCTTGTACTATAAAAATGATTGTCAAATTATTCTCTACAGATTGAATAAGTCAGATTATTCTGATGCGCCGATAAAAAAAATCACGTTTTTTTATTCAAAGTTCATAGAAGCACGCCATGTGCAGCTATGTCATGCAAATTCGTGTCCGATAGTCCAGGGCTACTGGATTTTGCAATCGGGCTAGTGGATTCTGACCATCACTTGCCCGATGGGCAAGTGAAGTTTTTTTGGGAATTAAAATTACAAAATTACTGTATGGCATACTTTTTTTAACTTCCAGGTAGATTTGTGTTTTTCAAGCCAATCTCACAAAGGGAAATCTGTTCAACAAAGTATCGCATTACATTTCGTGCCCCACATAAATGCGTGAAATTTTTCCTTTGGAGTTCAGTCCACGCAATCCTTCAGTAAAAATAATGAAATATGACAAGCTCATGCTAAATAAGAATTATTTATCGACTATGTCCTTTTGCTTTCCCATAAATTACCAGTTGTAAATTGCAAAAATTAAACATTTTTCCCTTTGAAACCTCTATGAAAGCTGACAAGATCTTAAAGTGTTCATTTCACCAGAAATTTGCATAATTTTGTTTACGACATCACTGATGCGTGACATGGCACGTTCCGCTTTCGCGTGAAAACTGACAGCAAAACTAGTTTTTTTTAGCAAACTAATCTACTTGATGTACTTCTTTTGTATGAGAAGGAAAAAATAATATGATGAAAGATGTCAAGTTTTCATGTATGCAAAAACTTATGATTAGCAGTGAAGTTTTCAAGTGCTACTATGACGAAATTCGTGTCTTTCTGATCTAAGCCATTTTAAAACATACACAAGTAGTCTGTACATGAAGAAGAATGCTGTTTACTATTTTCAAATATCTCTTTTTGTTCCAGAGATATTCAAGTTTTTAAAATATGCAAATTAGTCAAGTGACGACATCATAAACTCAACACTGAGAGTTTTGGTCAAATATTATGAAAAAAGATATCTCACCCAATTTGCATCAGAAATGCTTGATTCTTTTGCAGTGACATTGTTCTAGGTGCGCTCCATAATATGAGCTTATCAATTTATGTTACCATGGCAACATACTGGGTTCCAGTCCTCCCTGATACTTAAGGCCTTGCTGACCATCTTTGGCATTTTATTTTGATATTTGCCAATGGTGCCTCATCTGCATGATCCAGCTAGCGAATAAATATGTTAGGTCGAGTTGGTGGCCTTGTTAAATGTTTTTCAAGCTGAAAATCACTAAAATATTGAAATCAGGTTGGAGGGGCCTGGAAAAGAGTGAGTTGCCATGGGAACGGAATTTTTATAGCCATAGGTGTATTGCCTTTAGAACTATTAGCCTGCCAGGTTTCAATGGTCTCTGTTGTAAATTGACTGAGATAGCTCTATTTATAATATTTGACCAAAATTCCGTTGAGTTTGTGACGTCATCAGTCATCTCATTTACATATTTTACACACTTTTCAAACGTGAATATCTCGCGAACCAATGCAGATATTAAGAAACGGTAAACGGCGTTTTTAATCTTTCCTAGAATTCTATGCGATAAACCTTAAAACTCAAGAGGTAAAAGTTGATCATAGTAGCATTTTCAGTGCTTCTTTCAGCGCTTCTTTCAGCTGAAGACGTTTTCTGGCGGGAAATATTTTTTGGCGGCAAAATTTCAAGTTGCGCAACGCAATATCACGCATTCTTTCTGACTAAAACGATTCAGTTAGTTCAATCGCGAAGGGAGGATAGGTTAAAAAATCGGTGAGGCCTATAATAAATAAGGCCACTAGTGCTAAAGGTAAAAGCTCTAAAAAGCGATTGTTTATTCAAAGTCCATGCCGACAATTACTTTTAAATTAAATTATTTTTAATTAAATTATTTCTAAATTAAATTATTTTTAATTCTTAAAAGACACCGCACTTTGTGGAAAAAAATGAATTCAAAAACCCTATAACTTTGCTCAGATTCAACGAAAAATCTCCATTCTTACACTAAAATGATCGTCAAATTATTCTCTACATATTGAATAAGAATATCCTGATAGGCCGTGAACAAAAAAATGTGCGCGTGTTTTTTTCTCCTAATTGAATTTAAAACTCATTCACTGCGCACGCCCCGAAAGTTAACGATAGAACCAACCAACCAAGCGAACAGTCAGCCATCGCTATAACTCGTTCATTGTGCATGCGCACAATCACTAGTTAAAAAAAGTAACAATCAAAGATACATGTAACATTTGATGATCTTGATCCCAGACTCTTTGCCAGTTGGTGATGATGTCATCTGCCCCTGCAAAATCTGGGGGGGGGTATATATGCCTGATACCCATCCCAAGATCCATCCCTTGATCCATCAACTGTCCCATACAATCTCTACTCCAATTTGTATTAAGAGTGCATTCTTTCTACATGTATGTTAAACGCAATTATTAATATTAAGTAAGATCCTAAAGTTCAGAAGAATTTGGTAAAAAAAATTCCCAACCTGAGCTGGACTGCCTGTTGGAATTTGAGCTGGCTTGAATGCAGTACGGTTTAGAGACACCATCAGAGTAAGAGAACCAGAATACGACTGAAAAAGATCAAATCAAAAAGCAATCAAAACAATTCCTTTACTTAGTACTGTATAGTTGGTGCAAGTATTATTATTGTGTGGTTCCAGAAAATATCCATACCCCCAGCACAGAGCAAACTTCACATAGGACCCTGCCACCCCTTGGGATTTTCCATTTTTAAATTTTTTTAACCCCCACCCCTTCAGAAATTCCTCTTGTATAAAATACACCCCCACCCCCCTCTAGAAAAGTTTTCTTTCAAAAGAACACCCCAAAAATCAGTTTTCTGCCTATATAATTATGGTCATGGTACACTGAATATTGACTTCATACAACAGATACTGGATCTGTAAATATTAATAGTTACATGTACATGTGCACAATTTCGTGTGTCAGGGAGAAAACTGGCAAAATAAAGATCATCTTCAGCATTTCTGTAATTATCAATGTGTTGAATAAAATTGTAGAACTGTTACAATAACAATAATAATTTATTATTATCCTGCTCAATCTTTTGGAATATCCCCTGATTCTTAAGCCTACAGCTGTACTTCCTCATCAGCTAAGTATCAGGCAATTAATATTCTGCGTCATAAATTGCGGGATAATAGATTGTTAAATAATGTTAGGTAGTTTATCTACATTATACAGTAGTTACTAAAACGATGGTCTTATTGTAATAAGAATTTGCAAATTATGTACTTACTCGCTTTGTAGCAAACATGTAGTTGTCAAAGACTTTAAAGTCGTACACATTGGAAATTAATGTTGTAGCAAAGTTGGAAAAATAATCAGTTTTCACCACAGTAGAAAGACCACCTACATAAGAGACAAACAATTTAACAGATCACAACAGTATTCTCTCACTGATTCCCCAAAATACTGTGCACTTCCAGAAAATGTCCATACTCCCTCACAGAAGGTAACTTAAATTTCTGTTTTGCACCCCCCGGCTCCGCGCAGGAAATTCCCATTTAGCATTATGCTTTACTTCTAAAATTGTGACTTTTAAGATCCGCCTCTTCCTAGGAATTTCTGATGACCTTCCTTGGGGTGGGTATGGATTTTTTGTGGAACTGCACAATGCACTCATACAAGTGAGCTAGGCTTAAACTACTGAAAAAGATGAATTTCAATGAAAATTATAATAAAGCAATTATGTTTTACAAACTGTTACTGAATATTAATAACTCGTACTCTGACAAAACATATTGTCCATAAGGCGACTGATACATGTATTGAATGTGTAGACAACTAGCTATTGCTTAGTACAGCGGTGTACTGAACAAAATATTACTGGGGTACCCAGGAATGACTTCTTTTTCTCTCAAGCTAGCTACTTTGTTTATAAATTATACACTTTGTGCATCTCAGGTAATTTCTGTTGTGCAGTTCCAGAAAATATCCATACCCCCCCCCCCCCCCACAGAAGATCAATGGAAATTCCGAGAGGGAGGGGGGGTTAATAGATGGAAATTTCCAAGGTGTTCCTATGAAGAATTTCTCCAGAGGGTAAGGAAAGTCACGAATATATCGTAAGCGAGGCACAAAGTTGGCTGACAAGAATTTTCAGTCGCGCGGGCACTGCGGAAAAATAATTTTGACCGGCACAAAAGCAGCGCAAACGATGAATCATTCTGGGAAAAGTCATTTTGGTAGAAGTGTTGTCTGGTTAATCCTTCTGAGAAGCGAAAGTAACGCGTGACAGGTATCTTTCTTTGAAGTTCGACTTCGTGGAGCGGTCAATCAGCCTCACATCATGCCATGCATGGCTGTGACTTCACAATAGTTTGAAGTTCGAATTTTGAAATAAATAAAAGCCCTCTTTACTCGTATTGTAGCAACAAATGAGGAGATTAAAAGGTTTCTGAACAAAGCAACTATTTGACAAGCATGGCCTTTTCGTAGTTCCACAGGCTAGTTTGCGGTTGAAATCTATTTCTGACACGACGAAATGTACAACAGGCGGGCGTGCAGCGCTGTCGTGTTCCCAAGGAAAATTATTTCACCACGGTCACAAAACATGTAATTTCTTCATTGCAATCTTTCACAAAAAACATTTCTGGAAGAAAGGGAAAAGATTCTGCAGAGATATTTCCATCCAGTGAATATTGATGAACATTGCAGTTGAAATTTGAGCTGGCACTGAGTCAAACGCAAGACTTTCCCAATGTATGCAAATTTGCTCAAGATTGAATTCCGTTGGACGTGAAACAGCAAGGTTTATTTGATAAAAACCTGAAACAAAACGTTGAAAACACAAATTTCTTTTCTTTCTCGAATTCATTTCATTCACGAACTCAATTACTTTTGAAAGGGGAACGTAATTTGAAACTGTTTACAAAGGCAGCTTTCAATTCTTGTACATGCAGCCAGTTTTCGACTGGGTTTTCAAAGTTCTTCAAATGTTACTTGATAAATTAAAATCCAGTATCGTATATTCAATGTGCCACTTATATTCATAGCGGTTTCTTCGCGGTAATAGCAAACATTTTTCTGCGGAGGTCATTATGAAAATAGAATTTGTTAAAGGTTGTCGTTTTTAGGTGAAAAAGAAAAGTTGTAACGTGATAGAGATAATTTCTAAAGTGCTCGAGAAAGTTATAAAGTAACGTAATCTACCATGTCACGCAACAACAAAGAATTAAGCCGTGTTTTATTGACGTAAAAAGTTGACCATTTTGGAGTTTTTTTTTCAATTTTTTTCAGATATAGTTTTAGCAAAAGAATAATTGATCTAAAATAGCGAGGTGTTGTAAATGGCTGAACTAGAGCAGTCGACGTTGCTTCAATAATGAAAAAAATTGATCGTTATAGTGTGAGTCGTCAATTTTCATATTCTAAATGGATTTGGAACTTCCGAGGGGTTCAGGGAGGAAATTCCGAAGGGAGGCGGGGGGGGGATCATCATAAACCCTCTGGAATGGAAATTTCCAGGGGGTGGGGGGTTAAAATGAAAAAACTTCCGTGGGGGGTATGGATATTTTCTGGAACTGCACATTTGCAGGTGGAAGTTATACAGTAAGACTATAAGAACAGTGATGCATGATTGTGTAAGTCTTGAAATATGATTCAGTGAATGTGGTTCTCTTGTTGAAACAATTAATTTTGCATTCAAATTAAACCAAGTTACAGCTGTATGATGAACCACAGTCGTGTACATGTAGCAGCTCAAGTTCCACCTCAAGCTGTAATGCACATTAGCTGTCTTCCTGTCTTTTGTCTGAAGTCTGACAACATATCTAGCCAAATTACATGGTTACTTATACGAATGAACTATTTTTTAGAAGGTTAATTCAAAGATAGGCATACAGTACCTGACATTTGTTCACGTTCAATATACAAAGTATTAGCATTGTCAAATGGAGGAATACCCCTATAGAAAAGAATAACAAAGGGTATGTCAAAATGATTCTAGTAAAAAAAATCTTGCACTGAGGATATGGTATGAGGAAAAAGTTAGCATAAACAACTTTCAAAATAAAGTCGGGTAATGTACATGAACATAATATGCAGTATCTTAATGCTTACTGTAATTACGATTCCAAGTTCAATTGCAAAATGATAGTACCCGTACGAAAATTTACAGCCTGACACGGCGAGAATCCGGCCTGATTCTGACCATAAAGTTATTTTTGCGGCATAAATTGAACAAGACAAAGCGAGACACCAGATTTGTCTCGCTACAGCAGTAGAACGAGACATTTGTCTTGCTATGTTCAGAGCGATAATATAGCCAGAAATTAGCGTGATCGAGCGGGACTGGTTTAACGCCGTTTACGCGGTGAACGTGACATTTGCTGGGCTGTGTTATGGCCGAGAATGGAACGATACATCAACGTGATAGTTAAAAAAATATTTACCTCCTCTGGGTTTGTAGACCATGAATTTTGCAATGCACAAATATGGGCGATAATATGGCTGGCTCTGAGCGTGTTCCAAACATGACAAGAAACCAACGTTCGTGAAGATTATCGATTGGCATGTTTCGAGGATCTTTTACGAGTATTGATACGGCTATAAATTGTTTTTGGCGAAATACTTGACTCCGAGTGCAATTATTAGCTACACGAAATAAAATACAATAAAAAATTGGGGTAGAATCACGCACTGCTGAAATAACAAACAATTCAAGCAAAGAGATAGATGATACCTATCGCATGATCAAGAACTCGACTTTCCTGATTGGCTGTTGTTTTGAAATCTTATCCCGTTACGTTAGCGCCGGGCAGTTCAAGTAGGAAAGCTCAGCATTCAGACGTTTGACCGTTTAGCTCCATTTTCTTCAAAATAATCTTTTTGACTGTGTTAGTTTCCGAAGATATGGATGGAATTTTGTATGCTTACATATACTTTCACAGCGATAAAAAGGTCAGTGTATGAAATTCTCGTTGTACCCTGGCCGGTGGATGAATTCTGATGAATTCAAAGAGCTTGGTAAAACTGGCGCATTCAAGAGAAGCAAACGGCTTTCCTCGGGATTCATTTATTCTCCATGTGCGTCCCAAACGTAAGTATAATGATAAAATGATTGATATACTTTACCTGAATTCCCACTGGATGGAAAACGATCGATTCACGGCTATAAAAATGTACATGCATGTGGGGTTGCTCCGATGATGATGCTGTTTTCAGCGCGCGCATTTAACGGTTAAACTTATTTTAGCCATGAATCATTAGTGCGTGCTCAAATGAAGCTCTAACAGTCCTCAGTGAAGCTCAAACGGTGTTGATAAAAAGCTGACTAACACTAATAGCAGCTCTAAATTATTTCTTCGTTTTCTACGTTGTTTTTCAGAATGCGTGATGTGTTTCTGCAAACCAAAAGGACCGCCCCGTAACCAAAACAAATCAATTAAATCTTTAGGAATCAAGTTAGCTGTTCAAAACGAAAGCTTCTGGTGCAGCAAGGGAAACAGCAGGAAACAAATGGCACACCTTGAGCGACTCTTCTTTTCTTTTGTAATATAAATATTTTGGAGGTAACAGAAAAAGGTTTACGTTTAGTACCCAGCAAAATACCGCCCGCTACTTGTATACTAGGCGTTTCACGGTTTAGGTATGTACTTGACAGATCGGAGTGAGCTAGAATGAGGTATTGTAAAATTATACTCGGTTTTTCTGTCATAATTTTAAAGTCACAATGGCACCAAGTAGGCTAAAAGAGTTTTTTTTTTTTTTTGAATAGCCTTTCGAATAGCCGTGTCTTCGTTTCAATTTCCAGTTGTATCGAAGAGTCGCAAACAGAAAACATCGCGTGTAGAGTACACCGCCTAGATCAAAAGATAAACAATTTAACTCACATATGTCAAATCACTTCGTAGTAAACATCCCACTAATTCTGATGTTTCAGTTACCTCAGGAAGTACTATTAAATGCAGAAACGTTTAACTTTGTTAAAATATATTGTAGTCATAATTTGTAGTCATTGCGTAGATTTATCATAAACGAGTTTTTGACGCGAAGTACGACAGGTAGTTAATGTGTACGTGCTATTTTTAATATCTGGTGTTGCATTACCTACATTATAATTTAGGCCATAATACAGCCCGACTCTAGCGAGACAAATTCAAGCCATAATTTCAGCGAAACATCAGCAATACAAATGTCTCGCTCCATTCCCGTTCATTTATCGTTCAAATTGTCACGCTCTTGCAAGCCTGATTAGTGTTTGGCTATGTCTCGCTCATTTGTCTCGGTGGATTCTCGCTCACGTATCGTTCAAAATGTCACGCTCTTGCAAGCCTGATTAGTGTTTGGCTATGTCTTGCTCATTTCTCAGGCCGGAATCTCGCTCGTGTCTTGCTCAGAATTTTCGTACGGGTAATGTCAGTGCCAACCTTCACTGCTCCTACACGGTATTAATTAAACCTTGCTAAAGCAGCAAAGGTACAAGGATTCCTGTCGCACTCTAATAATAATAATTATAATAATATTTATAATAATATTAATAATAATAATAATAATAATAATAATAATCAACTTTATATATAGAGGGTAGCACACAACAATGATCACTGAAAAATTAGTGGCCCTCATATATATGTATACAGAATAAAAGTAGGCGTGTTAAGAATTAAGATAAAAATAATCAGAAATTATAAGCAATGACAACTTTGTACGTGTAGACGAAGGTTCTAACATGTAGATCAAGGTTCTACTTAAAATTTCCTTTAAACCAACCAAATCTAATGTATGTACTTAAAATTATACTGTCTTAGAAACTCCCATGCCATGCCTTTTCAGTGCTGTCAATAAGTTTTGAAGTAGGCATCCCCACTGGGAAAGTAGGCGGCAGCCTACTTTTCGAGTGCTGAAAGCGTAAGCTTCCTAGGGGGGTCTGGGGGTATGCCCCCCCTCCCCCAGAAAATTTTGAAATTTAGATGCTTGGAAATGTTATTTTCAACATTTTCCAGACAGTATTTGGGCCTTAAGAACAATCAAAATTAATTAAGACTATATTAACCATATTCTATAAATATTACAAGCGTTCTTTTCCTAAAAATCTCAATCTCAATCACTGTCCCAGGCATTCCATGACCCTTTGATCACCTCGATCTGCATCAACTTTTTATACTTGCACTGAAAGGTTAAGTTCCACGTTTTAAACTCCTGAAATGAGCCTTTACTTAGACCCAGACATTTGAGCCGGATGTTTCACCACTATTTTAGCGGGATCTTTTCATTATTTTAAGCTGGTTTCTTGCTGGATGCTGTTCTCTGAAAATGTCGCAGGCGTTCCACGACCCCTTCGATCAATTTAATTCCATCGCACGTGGCAAAGGTAACACGTTTAAAACTCCTGAAATGTGCCTTTATTTCGACTCAGACGTTTGAGGTGGATGTCTCACAATTACATGTATTCTTGTTGGATCTTTTCCTTATTTTAAGTTCTTACCAAAATTAACAGTAAAGTGAGATGAAAGTAGCCTTATTGACAGCACTGCTTTTGCCCATCCTTTTGCTGAACTACAATTAAGAAATTTTCTGTCTTTTTTCCAAGGCCCTAAATTTCATACAATCAACGACTCAAGTTTTGTTTGCTCTTTTAAGAAATCTTGTGAGACTAAAAAATAAATTATTCAATAATGACTATGAATGATATTAAATATCTGAGCATATCTTTAAGTTTTGTTTTGTTTTGCCATCAACTCTTCTCTACTGCATCAAAAGTTGCCATGTCATTATCTTGGAACCATGAACAGTTGCACATTGTAAAATTAACAAATAATACACACTCACACTGTAGTTTGAGGAGGCCTAATCACATAATAACCTTTAGATAAAACTTGTCGTTTCGGTCTCCTTGCCACTTTTCTTTAAATTTCTCAGTATATATTTGTAATTGCGCGTTCCGTGTCTATCACATTTTGTGTGGCAAAAAATAATTTCTCAGTATATATTTGTAATTGCGCATTCCGTGTTTAACACATTTTGTGTGGCAAAAAATAATTATTAATATTACATAATAAATACAGTGTAGAAGTGTATGTACACATCTCTAAAGTCAGTTGTTTGTCATGTACGTACTGTATGTACTGTGTAAATCACTTCAGTCTGTATCATAAATTATTAATAATAATTTGATTTACATGTACGTACATGACAAACAACTGAAACAAAATCCAAACAAAGTTCTAAGACCTATTAACATCATGTGTACTTATAAGTGTCGATACTCATGCAAAACTGACCAAAGTGATCATCATAGATCCTTTCTACCCCAGCCCCATCCCCCCCCCCCCCCCAAAAAAAAAGTTAACGAAAACAAGATGTAGCAATGGTAGGTACAAGATTAATGACACCAAAAATTTATGAAAGGATTGAACAAATAACTAGACTGCTGTACATACTCACCAGTAATAGGAACGTACATTCTCATCCTTCAAAGTCCATGTAAATCCAAAGTCTCGGGAAACGTAAAGCTGGTGGCAATATTGCATACATTAAACAGTGATTGGGTAAGTTTCAAACGGTTTAATCTCTTGTAAGGAAAGGTGGTTGGCAACAGGATGTAGCGCTGCCCACAGAAAATTCTAAACATTCTAACTTTTCTGAACAATGGGAAGTAAAAATAAAACTCATCATTTTAAAAAAAATTAAACCAAGAACAAATTCAAATCACCGCACATGGAATTACCCCAGATTAGTAAGTGTAGAACTCCTGTGACTATGGTGCATGATCATTGAATGGGCCAGCAGAGGTTTCTTAAAGCTCTGCTGGAGTAGAACCTAGAGTGGCAAGCATCAAAGAAAAAGTGCATGGGCACCATACATGAATTGTACCATATACAATTATATTTTACAGTCAGCCTACATCAGGCATGACCAGTATTTCAGAGAATAAATGAACATTCAAATTCCTCTTTGAAATGTCCAGCATTTGAATGGAATGTTGAACATTAAATTTCTCTGGAAATCTTTCCAAAAAGACGCATTAACTAAAAAAAATAATTTTATTCAAAATACTTGGGAAACAATTGTAACTGTTATTCTTGAAAGAATTAAATATGCTGCAATGTAAGGAACAATTCATAGTGATACAGTGTAGCTTTATGCCGTCAATAAACTAAGAGAAATTTCTACAGGAACACTAGACTGAAATATCATTGGTAATGTTCAAAACTAACATGACTGTACATTATGTAAATTTCAAAACTCTGTTCATATTACAAAAATACCATGTGCGATGTGGATTGACTGTAAGTAAAGGGACAACACTAGATGAGACTGAGGATTGGCAGGACTAAAACCTGGTAATGTCAGCGATGGTGATGGTTGTGGTAGTCATGGTGATGCTGATGATGATGACGATGATGATCATGATCATGATGACAATGATGATGATGAAAATGTTACTGTATTATTCAGACCTTCCTTATAGTAACATTTATTACCTTTGAAGCTGTCTCATCGTAGGCCAAAACAACATCACTACTACTTGGATGAAAGAAAATTTCATCTGCTGAAAATGTTACTCTCTTCCGAAAAAATGTTGTGCAGTCATCTCTTGTGTTAAATATCAGTTTGTTTCGAGTGTCAACAAAAAGATACTGAAAGAACAAAATAAGAGCAAATGACTGGACTGGTAAGTTGTAAGTGGGTTACATTAATTTTAAACTTGTCTTTAACAATGTATCATCATGTACATGTAAGAGTCAGAACATCCTTGTAAAAGATCATGGATAGCAATAACTGCATAACCATTGATCATTACATGTGGGGGTTGCAAATTTTAAACAGCTATGGGCTTGTACCATTTCCACAAAAAAATGTCAGCAGGGTTAATATTTTCAATGACTGATCAGTCATTGACAAGGCAGTTTTATTGACGGAGGTTTCTTCTGTCACTTGGGAAAAGCGTCAGGTTAGGTGTGAAGTCAGTTACTTTCAGTGGTCCTTTATTACAGAGGGTTAATTAAGGAGGCTTGAAAGGGTTCTTCTCATTGTGTAACTTGTATGTGAGACCTTGAAATATTACAAAAAAAAGGATTTCAGCATTACCATGTGGGCAACCTTTAGCTACATGTATAGATATCTTACCCTGCTATCCAAGCCACCCACAGGAGCAAACTCAGCAACTATTCACCAAAACTGGCCAGGTTTACCATGTTTAAATAATGAATATTCAATTCAATGCAATTCAAAACTTGTTTGCCTACACTGCAGATAATAACTTCGTTGTCAGGTTCACTAACCTTTGTGTTATCCACAGGTGAAGCATGAAACATGTTAATGAGCGCGTATGCGTTGCTGAAATCTGATACCATGAAGGATGACGTCCGATTTACGAAGCTATGGCCATAATCCTTGGAGATCCACACATGGCTGTTACTGTGCAATCCTGGATTTTTATCCCTCGTCAACACCACAATGGTGTCCCTGTGATCCCCTGCCCAGTGCACGTAGGCCATGTAGTGACTGTCGTTTAGTGAAAACTGAAGAAAGCAGCATGTTAGAGTGGAAATCAAATGAATACCCAGAGGCCTCAGGATCTTTGGCTAGCTCTAGGTCACCAGAAGAGACTCTGAAGAAATCGAAAAACTTTTGATTGGATTTACCACAGAAGTCTTGCAGTAAAAAAAATTCCAGTACCCCAGAGTCTCTCCTGGCTACCAACTGCTGGTTCAAAAATCTCTGGAGTCTGGTGTGTGCAACACTTTATTGCAAATCTAGGAAATACTGGATTTTAATAATTATCTTCCTCCTAAGTCAATTACTATTACAGGCTCTGAAGGCAGGCTTTTGCAAAGACAAAATTTGAGTCAGTAAGCTAATAAGAATCATAAGCTAATTCTAAATTTTGAGTATGTAGATGAAATCCCAAGGTGTGACCATCAATGGAAACTGTTGGGTGGTACATTGAATGTGTAGTTCCAGAAAAATATCCATCCTCCCCCATGGAAGGGTTTTTGTTTTCCAACCCCTGTCCCTCCAGGAAATTCAAGTTTAGCTGGAAGTTCATACTTTGCTTCTAAAATTTTGACTTTTAAGACCCGCCCTCCCCCTAGGAATTTGCAATGGCCTTCCATGGGGTGGGTATGGGTTTTTCTCTGGAACTGCACATTGTACTTTAGTGTGGTGTTGTAAGGTGAGTCGAACATTTGAGTCTCTGGATAAAATCCTACAGTACAAAAAATCACAATTGAAAACTCTCAAGAAATGTATTACAGCAGTGCCATTCAATTTTCCATACTCACTAAATGAACATTTTTCCCTGTAAAAATAAATCCATGGGACAAGACACTCATAAAATTATTTGAAAGTTAAATTTATTTATCAGTGAACCAGGAAACTATAACTTCTAAAAAAATCATTCATGCAGACCCTGCTTTGTACTGAGTTTCGAAACTTAATTTTTCCTTTCCAGTGTGTAGATTATTTAATTAAAATACATGTACCTAAAAGGCAAAAGATGTAGCATGCTCCCTGGCTTTGGTGTTTTAGACTTTGACATTCACAGAAGACTGCTAGCTAGATTCAGAAGCAACTTTACATCAAATTTGACAATAAAGATTCAATATTTACATACACTTGTATTAACATGTTCTGTACGTGCAGGAAATCAACCATAACAAGTCAGGTTAAATCTTGTATTAAATAAATGTTGTACATGTAAAATTAAGTATTTCTCATCTTGAACTAAAATGCCATCTGCCATCATCATCATTTCTCTTACTTTGTACCCAAAAAATGCTGAGAAACACATAAGACTGAAACATGTCCTGGGCAAGCCAATAAATATTATTGATATGCTGCAAGCTGTGCTAACTTACATAATCTACTGCGTGTTTTACTTATGACAAGCTGGTACATGGCATCTGTAGTAGATTCTCAATACATGCATACTGAAAACTCAAGGGATTCAACAGAAATTTGTTTCAGAAAGTAGTATTAATTGGTAATTATTACTAACAGACAATATCACTGACAAGAAATGAGTTTCTGTTCAACTTTTTCTAAGGCGTAATACACCAATAAACAAGCGAAGCTTATTTTTTCAAACAACAATGTGTTCAGAACTGACATCTGACTTACTGTATCAATGCCTTTCCACAGAAGTTGTAATTAAAAGCTTATTATTTTTATAAACCGCAGGTTTTTCCTGTTGGTTATGCTGAATTTCCAAATTCCACTGCTCTTTCAGAATGCATATCTCCAAATTCCAGCCAAATGCTTTCATTCTTTCTGATGTACAGTGTACATTTTACAGATTATAGTTCTCTTAGGATATGTGAGAACTTTTTACCAGAAATGCTCCTTGTTGAAAACTAAAAAGCAGCGCACTCTAGCAAGTCTTTTCAAAATATGGCAGTTTAGCAGAATTGAATGTTTGCACACTGTGAGTGTGCATCACACGTTTCAACGTCTTGTAGCTTTCTAGATCAGGCACTGGTTGTTCATCAAAGAGCCGATAACTCTATCCAGTGGATAAAATTAATCGCTATATATCCAGCAATAAAAATTAATGCATGAGTTCCAATTGCAACTGATACATTTTCTCCGCTGTATAGCAAGTTATCTGCTGGATAAAGTTTTCCTCCCTTTGAACAGCTGGCCCCTGTTGTTTCATCGTAAATTAGATGTCACAAAAAAGTGTCAGGGATGATTACATAATTAGGTGTCGATGGTCCCTATACAATCACTAAATTTAGGCAATATCTTGGGATCTTGGATTTTGCTGACCTACAATGTTACAAAATCTTGTTTTCTGG
Organism: Pavona decussata; assembly: GCF_977016875.1. Classification (NCBI taxonomy): domain Eukaryota; kingdom Metazoa; phylum Cnidaria; class Anthozoa; order Scleractinia; family Agariciidae; genus Pavona; species Pavona decussata. Next base: position 92,975 of record NW_028145538.1, on the reverse strand, counting down.
GCTAGCTTGCTACCTTTACGGCAACTGTATTTCGCTGCCTCAGATATACAAACACAACAGATAATTAAGCTGCTCTTTCAGCTGGAAATTCTAATCAACTGAAGTTTTCAACAGTTAGAGTGTTTTTTCCCTTTGCCATTTCAATAACGGTTCAAGTTTCAAAAAGATAAACTATTATTATCCTGTTTTATTGTACTGTTACAAATAAAGGTGTCCACTGAATTCACCTGCATCGTCTCTAATGAGGCCAAACACTGGCTTGCAAATGACGGCGAAATCTACAAATTTTGTGTAACTTCCCTTTATGTAAGCTTAATTAAAGATCCAAGAACTAAAATTTCTACAGACCATGCAGATTGTGCACAACAGGCTGAGAGCAAATGCAAATAGTCAACAAAGTAAGAAATATAGAGGTATCACCACAGCAAAATGCATAACTACAATTACTGATAAACAATACACGAACAAGTCTGATCTTCTTTTAAGCCTGCACATGCGTCAAAGTTGATGAATTGAGGAAGTTCAGCTCAACTTCTTTCAGGACTATTAAAAATTGTTCTAAATAACAGATGCAACAATGGCAAAGTCGATTCCAAAAGGAAAATACGCCTAAAACAGCGCCATTCGCTGGCAATCTCAATGCGGAAGTCTTTCTTAAGACCATGACATCATGCAAAATATTGTCTTCCCACTAATTCATGCATGATTTTGAATGCAGCTTCAACTCAGTTGCACGCAATTCCGAACAAACTTCACAGCTCAAACTACAACATCAGTGCTTACCGTGTTCACTTTGGGAGTCCTATCCGGATTCAACGATCGACGAACACGAGAAAACACTTTATGAGCATCTTCGTCACCGCTGGACTTGTCAAGATCGGGTTCGTGTTCTACCTTTAACAACTTTCGCGGGGCGCCTGGTAGTGGCGATTGCCTTTGTACGAATAAATGTCTCACTCTAGGCTCCTTAACATCATCTGCCTGTATTATCCCAGCTGCTGAGAACATCAAACAGGCCAGAAATACTATACTTGCCCGCACTTCTTTCTCCATCTTCAGCTTCGGCGAGCGAGTTTTAGCGTCTGGCCTGAGACTGGTACGAAACTGGGAAATTAACGAGGTCACGTGAAGGTGATGTCACGTGACTTCTCAAGCGCAAACGCAGCAATGACTTGACAAATTCACGAACAAAGGATGTGGTCGAAAATGGAATGGCTGGGAGTGGGTTATAAACGACAGAATTCACAGTTGACTGATTATTTCCCTGAACTTAAACAAAACAACAGTAGAACCTCATGAAAACCAAGCAAAGAAGTGGTGAAACATAGCACTGTAGTACTTTTAAAAATTCTTGAATAAAGCTGACAAACAGCAACAAAGTGAAGCCGGATCTTTGTGTAGATCAGGATCAGCAATATTGAATAAAACGTAAAACCAAATGCAAGGCTGATCGGACATCTAAAAACGATAATTTTATTGCCCAATGACAGGAAATAAACGTTTACAATATTTAAAATGATACTAAGTGCGCTGAGATATGATTGGTTGACAAAAATAGAAAGTACAAACGTGCACAAAAGCCACTATAAAATAGAGATATAAATAGATAAAGTTTCATCTCGTCTGTTCATCCCATAGAGTTCAAGAGTCTTAACCTTGCAAATTTAACCCGAGTTTATTCAGCGGAATTTAGAAATGCTTCTCTAGCTTTGCGAAACGGCCGTCTCTGTTACAGTTGATGAGTTCTAGGGGAATGCGTTTTATGTTGTTGATTGACCAGCAAGAGTAAAATGATCTGAAACGGCGGTAGGTTGATCAATATGTGTAAATTATCTCAGCCCGCGATTGAGGTCAAATATAACCTGCAAGACGTATCATCTCATCTAGGCTAGCCATTCGTTATGGGGTTCCTCAAGGATCATATTGGGCCCAATACTGTTTGTTGTTTACTAGGCATACATGCTGATGATACAGTCATTTATTTCTCTTATTTCAGTCCAGGTCTCTTCAAGCAGGTTCTTCAAAATGATCGGCCAAACTATGTTGAGCAGTGGTTAGCAAGCAACATGAGGCTGGTACTCGATCAGAGTAAGACCATATGTATGCTGTTTGGAACTAGGCAACTGAAAACTTAAAACATTCCTCACACATTGAAACTAATACAAACTCATAGGGAAAACGATTGAAAGAGTATCCGACAAGCTTTTGTTATCGACAAGGTAACGGTAATGTCGAAAACGAAGACCGAAGAACAACTCGAAAACGAAGACCCACTCGAAAACGAAGACCCGCTCTAAAACGAAGACCCACTCGAAAAAAAAAAAGAAAGAAAGAAAAAGAAGAAGAAGAAGAAGAAACAGATGCAAATACATGAATTCCACTTTCTTGTCAACGTTTGTCTCTTAATTTTCGTAACTAAAACCCTACACCAAGGACTGAAAAAAAAAAACTGAAGGTTTTCCGCTGTATTGTCAACGTTCCCACCCCATGATGTCTTCCATTGTACGTAAGATGCACTGCCTGGTTCTTTGATTTCTAAAGGCGAGTGAGTTTCCGGGACTGACTACTGCATGAATATTTTTAAATGACGTTTTCGTTACCGCTGCCGTTCTCGTTTCTTAACTTCCTACAGAAAGCATTGCGCTAGTCACTGCAGGCAATCGCCCAATTTAGGGATGGGATAACCCGCATAAATGCTTATACTCTTAACATACTCCAAGAAATATAAACCCAGAAATTTCTGACGTTTTATTTTGCACAAATAATGTTTGGGTCTATAAAACCTTTGTTTGTTCGAGCGGGTCTTCGTTTTCGAGCGGGTCTTCGCTTTCAAGCGGATCGGCTTCGGTCTTCGGTCTTCGTTTTCGGCCGGGGGTCTTCGTTTTCGACACTACCACAAGTTACGTTAGATGGGCATCTTTTAAGGAACGAACACACAGAATTTATTTGTAACAAAGTAAGCAAACCGCAACGTCTAGGCTTACTGCCCCATATACGACCTTACCTTACTTTAAAAGCTGCCAAATGCGTATATAATTGTTTAGTTCAACCAGTTTTAACCGGCTATACGGACACGGTATGGGTTGGGCTGTCAGTCGGCTGCGGTAAAAACCTGCAGCGTTTGCAGAATTGGATGGACTATATAATAGGCCTTATCACGGCTTGCAACGCCATTCAGATGAGTAGGCAAACACGTCTGGAAATAACAGTATTTGTATGGAAATCCGATGTCAAACAATTTTTGTAAAAAAACCTCGCTTCTGAAAAATTCATGAATTGGTAACTTTTGGCAGCCAGGACTCGGCCACGTGGCTCTCAGTCTCTAATTTTAAGAACCTTCTTAAATAACATTTTACTAGATTTTGTGGTTAGTTTTAATCGTTAATTTTAAGACTTAGTCAGTATTGTTTTTAATCATATAAGAGGATTAACTATTTTTTATTTACTTTGATTGTACATGAGCTTTTTATTTTGTAGTAGTCATAAATCACACAGGGCCTCTATTGACACCAGCCTTACAAGTGCTGAAAGGGCCATCCTGCCTAAATAATTAATTGACTTAAATTTTTCAGTTCGAATTCTTCTCTGTGTTCACCAAATCTGTCGCTGAGATGTCGTCTTTTTCAGTCGTACGTCTCTCCTATACGTACGTTAGTTAAAGCTACGTATTGTGACTCTCATCTGGAGCACTGTATCATATATACGAGATTCGAAGATGAACAAGTGATGTGGAAAGAAGGCTGTGCAAAACTTGAACTGAGATTGGAAAGGCACCTAGTAAAAAAACAAAGAAAACCAGGCTACCCACAATGCATAAGGACAAGACTGTCAAGACTGATGACGATCTAAAAATTACGTGATAGGATTATCGTTAAATTCAAGAATGTACAAGGAACAGACTCACTTACCGAGAAAATAGTTGTATGGTTACTCTGGGTTACGATGATGGTCTGAGGTTGACGTACTCGCACGAGGTAAACATAAACATATTGAAGCACGAAGCATGTTAGCAGAAGAATGTCCACACATGCGACGCTGAGTACAGGTAGGAGGCGTGCACAGTGCTTTTCAAAATAAAATTAAACTTGCGTTTAGGGAACTGGTCATAACAAGTTTGTTCGAAGAAGAACCACCTTGTCTGGTATAGGGGGGTTATTAAAGACACCACCTATCTCATGAACATTACCGACAAAATGTTATGGGCTTTAAAATTTGAGCTGACACCGTAATATTCAGCTAGGAATGACTAGCATTAATAGACAAACACGAAAAGTGAGGTTTGAATCTCACTGTCATTTTTTACTGCTGGATAGAGGGGTGGCTATGCAATAAAGACACCGTCTTTTGAGGTTGAGGAAGGGGGTGCAGGCAGAGACCACCATCTATTTTGGGGTTTGGTGGGTCCTGTTTGAGTATAGTAGTTTTGACCACTTCCCTTATACTTTCGATTCCTTATTCTTGCGTCGCAGCTGATTACCGGTATACACAAACATCGTGCACTTATGCTTGTACCGATGTTAATGCTTGCCTCGACTGGTTGATAGTGAAAACCAAGCTTACTGAATACTGGATATTTTAACCTTACATAGAGACAAGGCCACGTGACTAATTTGGCAAGAAAATATTGACTGCAATTTAAAACAAAGCAATTTAATTTCATTTGAAATACATTTGAAACAGCTGATGTCGCTAACAAAATGGAGGCTGACGAAGAAGTTCACATACAGCAGAAGAAGGTAGATGCAAATGAAGTAAATGACAGTTTTTTTTTTTTTGGTTCTTTTAAAAATGTATCAAGTTACACATGTAGACATTGTTTAAATCATGCGCGTTTTCGTTTTCCATGGTACTTCGTCGCCCCTGCGCCTTTGAAGTTTCCACCCCGCACACTCCCTTGTATTATCAGCGCTTGAACTTCTTCAACGGTCAGTGGTTTAGCGTCGTTAATGTGCCACGGCTGGTCTGCGTCCTCTTCAATCGGCGGAGGTGCGATACACAGGTTGGCATGCGCTGGCTGTGGTCCGGCACCCTGTAGTCCATCAATGGGCATCTCTTTTGTCTCCTCTACTATCGTCTTCATTTTGCGCAGCGCTTTAGTTTGTAAAAGCTCGTTGCATTTCTGCTCAATAATTCCCAGGTATTGCAGAATATTGTTATCGTCAACAGTTACTCCACCTCCTAGAAGACCTGTTATTGTTGAGCGATCGCACTTGGTCGAGTTGAAAATGGATTCAATCTTTGGCTTCAACTGTTCTAGCAGCCTTCTACTCACTTTGTATTGCTTTCGCACGGAAGTTGACTCCTCTGTGACGTTTGCCATTTTTTCTTCCAGTTCTTGCAGGATTATCTTTCTGCGTACATCGTTCTCGACTCCTTCTGTCTTGATCAAATCAATCTCTTCCTTCAGGTGTTTAATTTCGTCTTGCAGGTTTTCAATATCAGTGTTCATGTTATTGACGTAGTTAAAAAGCGCGAAGTTTTGATCCTCATTCTCAATAAACGACTCCACAAGGGTGTCCGTGTCTTCGATGCCAGTGGCGTCCTTGATCTGTTCAAAAATGTCCTCATACTTATTTGCTTCTTGTGTCAGCCCGCTCAACTGCGTCTCAAGCTTCTTCAGTGTCCGCGCCAACAATTCCTGCTCGAGAATTGACACACGATCTTCGGCTTTGGTCGTCATGAAATCGTGTAGTTTACGATCATGCTCGAGAATGCGCATTACGTCCTTGATTTCTGCGCTGTAGATGGCTAGGTCGCGGTCTGCGCGCTCACGTAAAGAAGCCATTCTGTGTTGTGCCTCATCTCTCGCATGGTACTGGGCAGTAGCCATTTCCAAGATGGTATTGATCTCCTTTTTTCCTTCGGCAATTTCAATCTGCAGACGTCTTGAAAGATCCAGAAACCTTGTTTTTTGCCCTTCGATGTGGTTCAGGTGCTCCCGGAGATGCAAATTATCGGTTAAGGCCTTGCTAAATTTCTTAGTCATCTCATCCAACCTGTTCTCCAAAGCCCGAGTTAGCTTCATGTTTGCAACGTGTTTCTTGTGATAATTATCCTTGCTTCCTCCCAGCTGTTTACATTTTTGGTTAATTGTTTCTCGCACAACGGCAACCTTATCCTCGACGCGCCCAACTGCCTCCTTCTCCTGTCTAATTTCCCCGTGGACTTGTTTTTCCCTCTCAAGAAGTTCCACTATCTTTCCGACGTTTCGTTGATCGAATACTTCATTTTGTAGGCTACTTGCCACGTAAATCATCGCCTCTAGTTCTTCGTTATCCTTCACAAGTGCTTCAATTGTCATCTTCTGCTTGCGCACTGTATTTTCCGTTTCTTCCGTGTAAGTTCTCCTATCATTGCGCATACAGCGATACATTCTTTGAAGATTCGTCAGTTCCATCTGTGCTTCCAGTTGAGCTTCAATCGGGTCTACTTTATCTTCGTCTCTAAGGCCTGGCATATTTCTCTTTACCAGACGCAAAATGAATGACTTGTTACACGATATATTGCACTGCAACAATTGCAAGACTGTTTTTAGTTGACAAACTTGTTACGAAGCAACGACAGGGACGCCTTTGTGACGTGTTAGTCTGCGTAGGTTTCTAATCGTTGCGTTAATTCGAGCGCGCGCAATGTAGAGCTAGAATCAGATCATCAATCCTTATTAGTCTTATTCCGTAAAAGATCTTAACACCATACCCAGAGGTATAACGCATTTTTCAGAGATAATTATAGCCGAGCTAGGATACTTCTAAAAAGCTTTAAAACACATAATAATAATCGGAATTTTTTCCAAACTGAAGTTTATCTCTAAAAAAAAACGTGGCTACCCCCAATTTTCTTTATGGATTTCAATAGCCGTTGCTAAGATGTGATTTTCCTGCATAGTCATAAACCGCGTAAAAATACCTTTGAATTAAGGTTGCGTTCGATTGGCCCTACTTCGGAATATGAAATGACATGAAATCCCTCATAAGAGGTCAGTTGGAGTTGCTGGAGCACAATATGGCTCTCAAAATATCGTGTATCTACGAAATTTTGCAGAACTCGGTCCTTCCTAAATGTACTTAAAAAGAGAAATCTAACAGCTATTCCGTTTATTCTTATTCCGGAATAAGGTGAATCGAACGCAACCACCGGTCCGAGAGTCCACCAAGATGCGCACAATCTCTGCGCAGCAGCAAAAGGAAGCATCCTCCTGATTTGATGAAGTGACTTGGAAATATTGACAATATGTCATTGAAGTAATCGTTTCAATTCAAATCTGGATTACGCAAAATTTACACTTTACTGATTTCGAGGTATTTTTGTCTATCGTCATCATGGCAATATCGTTTTTTCCAAAATATCAATCTTGACCATCTTCAATCCATAACCAATAACTGATGTAAATTTTTCATTGATCGGTATCGGAAAAGACTGCCAAATATAGCTGGTTGAAAAAGTAAGCTATGGTCTTTCACAAATTGTATCGAAACACCTTAAGTTGCGTTCACAACTTCAATATGCGGAAAGTTTCAGTGGTTTACAGAGTTGATAAGGAAATTTCGAATGCTGACGCGTTTCGAGCATTGGCCCTGCGCTCTCATTCGTTTCCACTCTCCCAATGACGCAGCGTCACAGTTTCTTTACAAACTAACCCTCCTAATTTTAATATGATCTTTCAGGTGCTTTTAGAAACGTTCGTCCGCTGTTCAACTCTATATTTCATATATTCATTCTCACGGGGAATAATTGCTTGATACCAAGATTAATTACCCAATATTGAACGCCAACAAGCTATTTTAGTCGCTATTTGTTTATGGTTGTCTTGGTAGGTTTTCTTTTAAATTTTCCGCTGGTATTATATCAGTAGTCTCGATATGGCATATTTTGTTATTGGCCGGGTACAGTACACGCCAATTTTTTACATAATACGACTTTTGTGAGCGTTCGGACAAAATTGCGGGCTGTACATAAAACATTCAAATCACCTAGCGTGCGAGAGGTCCACTCATGTTAGCCGGCTCCCCAATCTGAGGACTTTTCCCACTAAGGAAGCCAAACAGAGTGATCTAAGGCTTTCATGACTAATGTATATGATAATGAATTAAACATTTGTCGAGTCGAAAAAGGAACGAAGCCAATATTTTCCAAACATGATAGATTTCGTTTGTATGGTTCTTTTATAAAGCCTATTCAAATTAAAGCACACCACACAAGAGAACGAAAAAGTTATTTTTTCTAATTTGCTGATTGTTTTGTAACTTTTGCAGATGTTCAGCCAAAATTATAGGCCTGATATCTTTTGTCTTAAAATACAAAATGTAAAATCCAAGCCATAAGCGATCCATCCTAGCAGTTCTTATTGAAAACTTCGGGCTGCTCAGTGAACCAATCAGAATAACACTTTTTACTGTAGACCACAGCAGCCGTATAATAGTTTATCTACAACGCGTGCTTCTCGTGCTATTGTCTGTGTTATGTGCTCTAAAATCTACTGCCTTGAACTAGCTAAAATTTCTAAACGCTGAATGGGACTAATTTTTGTCTTTACAAATCGGCAGGTATTTTAGTCCAAGAGCAGGCTCCCCTCAGCTCCTTAATTGGTTTTACCACCAATTTCTTTATAGGCTTATGGCAAAACTTCGTGGTACAAGCTCAGTGCCTGAGGGGCGAACCTCCTCCCCTTTCGCCAACGTACATTTTCACTAGTCCATAGGGAAGTTCGTGCAAAACCCCAGAAAGGTAGGGAGAGCCTGAATGCGTGCTAGTTTAACTGGTTTTCCACAATGGCAAAAGTAGCTAGGGCTTCTCGCCGACTTGTCGTGAGAGTTGGAAAACTGGGCAAATAAAATTAATAACTAAGCCGAGATACAAAGTAGAAAATCAACAATACGAGAACGAGGATGGTTATCACTGATTAAAACTAAGTTTTGGTTCATTACAATGAGAAAAAAAATCTTACAATTTCTCGGCTCTATTACGTTACAGAGTCATAGTCATGTTATTAAGGTGAACAAATGAACAGCTTATACATCAAGGCTAATAAAGCGTATTAACAAGGAAACGAATAGAGGTGATTAAGGAAACGAGCATGATGCAATTGAAGAAAAAAGGTATAATTCTCTAATTCTCCAATTCTCTTATTCTCTAGAATTTTCTAGAATTCTCTAGAATTCTCTCGTTTTGTTCATTTTCTATTCCAAATTGTCAGATGGCTCTGGATATTGAGATACATTAGTCATACTGTATAAATGGATTTTCTAATTAATTACGCCCTTTCGGAATCGATCTGAACGTCTCCCAGCCGTTATTTATCATTATCCGACCCGGACGAATCCGATCCGTTCCGATTAGCATGCAACGACTTGTACTGCATCATCAAAACAAGGAACGGGTCGCTCCTAGCCCCAGACTTAAACTCCTCCAATGAAAGCTTTCCATCTTTGTTCAAGTCAAACTTTTCAAAAATCCTTGCTGTGCGTTGTTCGGGGGTTTCCTTCTTACCCAGGCGGCTATTCGCGTACATTTTGTACACAGACGTAATGATCGCCTCCATCTCGGATTTTGTGACGTAACCGTCGCCGTCTACGTCGTAAATCTGAAACGCCCATTCCAATTTCTCCTCTAAATTCCCACGTGAGGTGACAGAAAGCGACGACATGAACTCTTTGAAGTCTATATACCCGCTTTTGTCTGTGTCAAACGTGCGGAAAACGTGGCTTGCAAAGTCGGATGCGTCGCCTTCAAAAAAATCCGAATACATGTCTTGAAAGTCCTTATTAGACACTGATCCATTTGGACAGCTCTTCATGAAACCCTTGTACCAATCTTCGATTTCTTTCTTGGAAAAATGCGTGCATTCCAAGAGGTCGTCCAATTCTTCTTTCTTCAATTTAGTTTTCTTGTTTCCCATGTTACAAGTTAGAGCTGGCGCTTTTGATAATAGTCTTTCCCCGCACACTTGTCTTGTCGTGTATGTCGAGTCTTGTGATCTGTGTTGTGGTTGTAACAAGTGGCCTGTTATTTCCGTTTGGTTTTCTCGGCTCTCCCAGAGCAACCACCTGGAATGAATAACAGTCATTTGTAAGTGCCAGTAGCTAGAACTAACCACTAATTGGTGCTGTCTACTTATAAAAACACCATCATGATAACGGAATTGTAACCTGCACAACAGAGTGGGTGTTGTGTTTTTAATAAGGAAGACTCTTGGGTGGATGATGCCTCTCTCTAGCTAGAGGCAAGAGGTGCTAAAATTAGATACTAAACGCGTTCATGTGTCTATTGCTCTTGACTGAAGAAATTAGAGGTACATTTTTATACAATCTCGATTATTAATTGTACTTGTCGATAAAAGTTCACATCTTGCATACTGCTTGGATTGGAATGTCATGCATTTGTGGCATTTGCGCAATGGAATAAATTTAATGGAACATTTTAAGCCTCAGGTGATGTTAGGCACTCACTAGGCTGTATAAGCATAGTAGTGACTCTGAATTTCTTTCAATAGGGCACTCTACTTTATTTCACAGAATTTCACTGCTTCTTGCACCGCACTGAAACTTCAGGACTTGATGATGATGATAATGGTCTGGACGAACGGGCGGACCGGACGTCAGCTTATAGGCGCCGATGGCTGCCGTCATCAGTCCATTTGTTGGCCCCAACCCTTTTTTATGATTATGAATCAGGGAAAGTGAATGAACGAACTTGAGATAGGAATCAGGGATGGTCACGTCAGAGACCACTTACTTGTTGTGCTGTAAACATGTTTGCGACTCTATGACAACCAGGACCAGATGGTCCATCGCAAGATAAACACTATAGTTTACAACTACATCAAAGGGAAACAATAGCACAACTGGGGTAAGGACATAGATAAAAAGGCAACCAATCAGATTTCTATTGTTAAATACTTAGGTATTGAACTAAATACTTTATTGTTGTATTTTGCTTTGACGTATTGCATATTGTAATTATGCAGTATTAGGTTTTTGTTCGGTCTACTTTTTTTTACTCAAATACAAGAAAGATCCTCGCAGTTACTACGCAACTTAAGCAGTTGCGAAGAGAAAGCCTGAAAAAAAAAATTCAGGCTTGAACGGGATTCGAACCCATGACCTCTGCGATGCCGGTGCAGTGCTCTACCAACTGAGCTATCAAGCCAACTGGGAGCTGGTCATATTGTGAGTTCGTAACATACCCGTGAAGGATGAATAAATAAATGTAAATATATGAAACATATATTTTGAACTGCGGATGAAAGATCAAATAGAAGAAAGATCCTCGCAGTTACTACGCAACTTAAGCAGCACCGGCATCGCAGAAGTCATGGGTTCGAATCCCGTTCAAGCCTGAATAATTTCAGGCTTTCTTTTCGCAACTGCTTAAGTTGCGTAGTAACTGCGATGATCTTTCTTCTATTTGATCTTTCATCCGCAGTTCAAACTATATCATTTCATATATTTACATTTATTTTTTCTTTACTGTTGCATACTGTCAATTGTTGTCGTATGTAGCTTTGGTTTTATACATTATTGTTATTGTTAACTGTATTACACATTACTAATTTCGCAACAAGTGGTTCAAGTTTGATAGCGTATAATCAATAATGTTTCTGTAACCCTGATCCCAGAAATAAATTTTTCATTCCAAGAAACTGAACTTGTCAAAGCATTTTTTCGCACTGAATAAAATATATGCCCTAATAAGCTTACCCTAACTGAGTGATGACTTTATTTTCATATATAGGCCGTTGGAATTCAGCCAATTCATCAATCCTGATCAAATTGTGCAATATACATCGATAAAACCTTCGCGATATCCGAGGACTGAGTTGGGTGCAAAACTAAGACCCGTTCACAGTTCGAACTTCTAAATTAAAAATTGGGCTTAATTGTCAACAACAAGCGACGTTCAATGACATTACTGACATCACTTCATTAGCGTTATGTCAGGTAGTGAAGAAAACATCTTCTGGCCTTTAATTCCTTTTTGCGAATTAATCTTTACCAACCTTTAACAACGACGCGTATAAATATAAGACAATAAACCTTTCGCAAAAATATAATAAGGCATAAGAAAATTTTTCCAAGCGGGCGATCGCGAAGCGTTGTATTTCGCGAATTCAAAATTAATTTGCATGGGAACAAGATTCATATTGTAAAAAAAAACCGGCAGGATTTATCTTTCGTTAACGGTAAAGTAATTTACCATCTGATAGAAGGTGACTCTGGAACATTTTAGACGAATCTGCGTACTGTGGAAGTAATGTATCTACAGAAACATTCTGGAAAGACAAGATCAGTGGATGACGCTCAGATTCATTCAAAACTGTTATGTCTTTGAGTTAGAAACTAAGCACGGTTCAGCGTCCGTTCTGATTATTATCGTTAAAGGCGAAAAATGTGCCAAGGTTATCATGTGAATAAAAGTCGAAAATAAAGTAACCTAACTCAAGGTTTGCTTTGTTTTAACGGTTTGTCGTTAACCAGTGCACTATCGCTTGAATGTGTTCCTTGTTAGTAAACCGCCTTGCATACAAGACCCACATACCATCTGCGCGCAAAAACTCAGGTTGAGTCTCAGCAGTTAACGGTGAATTCAAAACTACTTACGATTGAATTTATTATCTCTCACCTTTTTTCTTTCCTGTTTTCTGCAACTGGATCGGAGAAGATTGAATTTGCTGTGAGGCGGAACGATGGCTCAAGTTGTTGTATATTCAGACCAGTTTTAAATGGAAAAGAAACTTCCAACAATTTATTAATGGCTTGATTTGTTTCGAAGTTTTTTGTAATTCAGTAGCGCGGCTGTTTCACGATTGGTTGTTTTTCCTATTGTTTGAAATATTTTCTTTAATTTTTGACAACCTTGTGGCTCGGGAAACAATCACCTCTGTCTATTAGAAAACACATTACTGCCCCAGTTAATGACTACTAGTTTAACGAGAAACTAATATGGCGCTTGATTGAGAATTCTACGAATAGCGGGCGTAATTTGTTAATTGTGGACAGCTACTAAACTTTGCGTTTAGCCATTGCCGTTGGCATATCACTTAAAGCGAAAGCTAAATTAGTAGCTTCAAAGTTTTATCCCAGAAGGAACATTTTTTCTGCCGTGGTTTTAATTTTCTTTAGTTTCAGTTCCCATCTTAAATAAAATTTTATCAGAAATGTGTGTACGAATTTGTTCAGCAATGTTTACCAAAGCAAGAGTAAGAGAGCCTAGAATTTCTCCAATTTCCATCTGCAAGGTATTTGCATGACTATAACAATAAGCTTTTTGATAGATTATTTAAAGAACTTTCCTCTCTAACTGATGTTTCAGTGGCTCTCCACTGAAACTGTTTGCCAAATTTGAGAATCAGGTGTTCTGTATCTAAACAACAAATCGCCAATTCGGCAAGAAGTGTAATCTTTGTGTAAGATCTCTTTTTGACGCCGTATTTTGAGCATGAAGCTGTGAACGCTTTACTTAAGGTTATAAAAAATTTATCACATTGCATGCGGAGGACGTATGTTTGCGTAAGATCAGGGTAGACGTAATTTCCGCAAAGGACACAATTCGCATAGTTAGTGTTTCAACTGAGCTTAAAACAAAGCATTTTCTGGAAGCATATTTGAGTCTAGCTGGTTTACTGCAATCAAAACAATCAAAATTACTTTCGTCACTCCGACAGCAACTAGTGTTGCATTCATTTTAATTAAAATCCTTTTATGTCAATTTTTGAGGTCAGTACCTTTACCTAAACTTCACTCTCTCTTTTTACAAATGTAAATATATTATCAAAGGTAATTACCTTTTAGTGGTTTATATTAGCGTTGTTTTCTATGAAGGAGCAAATATATCAATTTTTCAGTGCAGAAACTCTCTATTTTCGCGTTATGTTGCTTAGCAACCTTTTTCGCTGACTGCATAGGCAGCAGGCTCAAAGAATCTTTCAGGGGATGGTATTTTAGCGGAGGGCTTGTTGCGGGGCAGGACTGATGAGAATGGGGCCAAGGTGCGCTAAATACCGAAGGGTATCTTTTCTTTCAAAATTGTTTGTGGTTGACAATGAAAAAGGCTTGGCATTAAGATATTGGGGAGAAGCGTGAAGGAACTATTGCGATGCAGCGCACGAATCTATTCTCGCTTTTTCCCACTCGTGTATTTTCTTCGCGCCGCTCGCCACTACATGAACGCCTGAAACAGGCTACCAAACTAAACCAAAAGAAAAACTAAACAAACTAAAAGAAAAAACTAAAACACCAAACTAAAAGAAAAGCTAGTCCTTGCAGTCCATGTCGTATTTGGATGGGCTTCATGATCGAAATTTGGAAGACATATGTAAGGGTGGGACTAAAAGAAAGGTTGACTAGACTCAAATTCCAAGGGTTTTATATCAGGAATTTTATTGTGTGAAGAGTGCTTATTAAACAACCACTGATGCATGTATGTAGATGTACGGCGAAAAATTGAGGAGTTGTTCAGTACTGACAAATGAATAGAATGAAGCTGCGCAGTATTTTTCTCGACAACGGAATTGTCCTGATACTGAAGAAAATTTCCAAGGGGTGGAACTTTTACCCTTTGTATTTTTAAGGGTCAAGTTGCAGTTAGAGCTGTAAATTAATAGTTCGTGGTTTAGATATGGTATCCATGAAATCATTATAAGAGAAATAGCGGGGAAATTTTTCAATGTTTTTCTTTTTTCGTTTTGGACACTTTTCAATCAAACATGTGACGTCCTCCAGATTTATAGCATATCCCAGAAAACATCTTTTAAATGGTAATTACATGTGGTCTCCCGGTTCATAGTTACCAATTTAGAAAAATGTGGTATTTCTTTCGCGAATGCCCCAGGGTGAATTTGGTGAACAAACATTCATGTTTTGGATATGGTTTCCGCCAAACGTTTCGGGTTTAACCCTTCATCAGTGTTTTTTTTCCACTGATGGAGGGTCAATCCCGAAACTTTTGGAAACCATATCCCAAACGCGACACTTGTTGTTCATGTTTTATTTTAACTGAACACTTCCCTGCTCGACGGGCTTTTTTTGTCCGAAAATCGTTTTATGAACAAACAGTAATCCAGCGGTAGCCTGAGGGTAGTGTGCGCAAGCGCATAGCCACGTAAGAAGATTTCCAAGATGGCGGAAAGCAGCGAATCCCAACCAAATAACCCGCTATCGAGAAAATTAAACAAGATCTTAGAAACTAGGCTCGACAATGACAAGGTAACAACATTGTTATCACCACCTGCATTTTTTTCGTGGAGAAAAATTGCGATAATCGAGCTAAGTCTGTTGTTATTCCGTAGGAAATGGTGGAAGCCCTCAAGGCCTTGTCGACTTTTTTCGTGGACAATAGTTTGCGATCTCGCAGAAACTTACGCGGTGACATTGAGAAAAGGAGTTTGGCAATCAATGAAAGCTTCGAGAGTGCATTCAGGGAGGTAAAACAGGTAAAAAAGCAGAATTGGATTGTTTTCATTGATTGCATTGGGAAGTTTGTACAAATATATTGCACTGTTGGAGATGTGAACCATTGAATTCAGTTCTGATTCCCCCCCCCCCCCCCCCCCCCCTTAGTGACAGGATCAGAACTGTCATTATATGTAAATATGTAAATATGTAAGGTGAAAGAGTACTCAAACATTTTAAGTAAAGTTTAAAAAGCACCTGTTAATAAATGTGCATTTAAAATGTTCAGAATATTAGGGGAAATCTTGGGGAGGACTTAAGTGAGCAGAAAATCATGTCCATGTTTGAAGTTTCCTCGTTCTTTCATGTGGTAGCAGCTCCCTTAGTTGGTTATATGGATCATCAATTTTCTGGTTCCACATCTTTTTATCATAGCCTTTGATAACGTCTTGGATGGAAATGGGTTCACATGTATAAACAAACGTGTATGCACGGCGTAGGAAGCTGTAACAGGAAACAGAAAAACTGAAAAAAAAGAGAGAGAGAGAGAGGAAGATATATATTCCTTTAAAATAAGTGTCTTTGCAGGTAATGAATCAACTTAACTCTTATACGAACCAGTGCGGTGTATGGTTTAGTCAGTCTTTGGTAGGCTATCATGCATATGCCATGTCAGCTAACCAACATGCTGATAAAAATAGTACTGTATTCCATAGCTAAGCCCTTCCTTCAGTAGGTGATCCTCTGTATGCTGGATTTTTGTGTCTTTCAGCAACTGGATGGTGTGCATTCAGAGATTGAACAGATGAACAGGTGTTGCACAGAAATGACAAGCAGACTTCAGGTACATGTTATTTTCAGAACTACACTCAAAACCCATCTGTTTTCCATGATCTTGAAGAGCAAATTACGCAACGGTGTTCCAGATAAGAGAGGGATCTCAGATCAAAAACCTGAGAAAGTTGTGTATGGTAAACTTAAGAAGATTTGGAGAGAACCATTTCTATTGACCCCTTGAAAAATTCTTCATCAATTGACTCCCTTACTACGAAGGTTATCTGAAACACTGATGCAATTGGATATTTTAACTACTGAGTTATTGGGAGACTTGTGGTGAGCTAAGCCATTTACTAGGCCAGGTTCATCTAAAGGAGGAGAATTCAGGTATTATCGACTAGAAGGTGTCAAGTATCGATGCGAAGGCGAGCACGCAGTCCGAAATCGACTGAATTTCAAGTGGCTATTTTTCCTTATTCAGGATCTGAGAATGTAAGTTAAATCGTTTTGTGTATTGCTTTGGCAATTAAGTTCAAGCTTGCATTACAATTTTGCAGCTACTTTGCATAAGAATAAAGAAAACCATACAATTGTTTGGAGTGGTATGCATGATCGACTCGCTTTGTTCGTTCGCGGCTCTCAAATGCTAGACCCAAATTTGACCCTAGCGAGTTCAATCCTGGGTACATTAGCGTGAAATCTTGCCTGTTGTTGCTCGAATAGTATCTCCTTTGAATTTTATTCAAGGTCCCCTTAAGTCCCCATGTTTTGAAGGAATTTGTGTTCGTTGAAATTGCCTAAATTGGCGCCAAACATGTAAACAACTGCATAATCCTTTTATAGTAACTGCTTTTGAACGATCACTCGTTTTCCCGGTCGTAAGGAACAGTACTTTAAGCACGATTCTGTTCGGTTCTATTCGTGTAAGGACATCAAGTGGTGACATAAATGCTTCCTTTTAAGTTGATATTCAAGCAAACGGTAAATGCATGGAAGACGTCGAAGAAGAGTCGAGTGGCAAGCGGCCGTTCAATGTTTCTGATCGCACAAACAAGCAAAGAAGCCACTCTCGTAAGTCTTTTGGAAAACTAACGTGTCCCATGATCGTTAGAAACCGACAACAG
Organism: Pavona decussata; assembly: GCF_977016875.1. Lineage (NCBI taxonomy): Eukaryota > Metazoa > Cnidaria > Anthozoa > Scleractinia > Agariciidae > Pavona > Pavona decussata. Next base: position 75,688 of record NW_028145538.1, on the reverse strand, counting down.
GCTAAGTTTGACGAATTGACATAACTCTGACTGTCTAAATCTAAGCAATTCACGTAAAGCAATGGCAACGGATAGAGCAGATCAGCGTTCACTCCGAGAAGCACCATCGCAAATGCGAGATCGCGTGTCAACATCGAGTTGATAATATAGTTGGAAGTGAGGCATTGTGGGATACCCGAATTTTCCTCCTTTGGTTCATCTGTTTGAAATCCATCCTGGGCCAACTATGTTGAAAGCATTGTGAGTGAATAGGCAAAAGGAAAATGATAAATTTTAAATTTTATGCTTGTGATAAGTTGGAAATTTTATCTGTTATATTTCATGACTGAAATTAAAGGGGAAGCGTTATGGGGTTTTTGGCCGCTTCTGTCAAAAAGGGTGAAATAAGATCTTCACTTAGTTATAAAATAATTCTAGAACAACAACAAAAAAGAAATCAACTCAATCCTTGAAAGGAACAACTTGTTATCTGTTCTAGTGCATTTTGGAAACAAAAATGCAAAAACTTGAAAAACATTAGCCTAACATTTTTCAAGTTTAAATCCATTCCGACCTGATTCTGTCTTTGGCCAGAGGCACTAATCAACAGTTTTATTGCACTGGGGGGATAATTTATAACAAAACTAGACAATTGCACCTGTTGTGATTGGCCAGAATAATATTGTTTTGGTTTTGGTGTTACGTCACTCGATTGAAAACTGCTCTATCTGACATGCTTTGCTTATTAATTCTTGTCTTCAGTCAGCAAGAGACCAGACGTCTGACTTAATCAGCAAAACAACAAAATTGCAAAGTGAAAGGTAAGGCAGGAAAATTATCATTTCTAGTGTAATTTCCATTTAGCTATAATGTTCTGGGTCCTCCAATGCAACAGTAGACATTTGTGCGCTCTTGAGTCCTGTGAACATTTCTTCTCCTGTTTAACTTATTTGTTGTGGAACATCTGGATTGTTTCATAGGTGAACTTGGACATTGACAATAGAACTAATTTGTGTTTGATTCATAAGAGATGGAAGGTCTCTTTGGTTAATGTCCAAGTCACATTCAGTGGCGTCCACCATGATACTGTTTCTTCACTGAGCTCTTCTTAAAGTAAAAAGTAAAGTAGAGTAAAATAAATTTATTAATACAAGGTTATGTTTAACCCTTTAACCCCTAATATCAAAGTACAAATTCTCCTATCTTTCCCCCTTACTGTTCTTATAAAACTATTGTGGAGAGGTTATTGAAATATATACAATAAAGAATTATCAAAATAGCAAGAAAATTCACCTTGGTTGATCATATCCTTAATTCTCATGACCTCAAGGGGTTGAAGAAGCATTGTTATTACAAGGCGAAATTTGATGCTGATCACTGCTAGGGATTTTGAAAAGGGTTAAAGCTAGAAGCTTGTGGGGCTGTGTTATCAAACAAATATTTTAAACAGAACAGACACTCTTTAAAAATCCCAACTGGCAGGGAGGCTTACCAGTTGGCTATTTACAAAGCTGGCCGTGGATTTGAACAGGGGACTACCATGAAACAAATCCAGCTAGTGGCCAGAGATGGGGACTTGAACCTGGGGCATCCAGATTATGAGTCCGCGCCTCTAACCACTCGACCACGTCGCCATGTCCCCCCCCCCCCCACCCCCTGACTAATACTTTGGAAGATCTGTAGATCTGTGGATCTGAAGATCTGATGATAACGTTATGCCATCTTTTTGACAATGTTTGAAGCTTAATTTACTCACACTTTTTCATTATTTTGAACCTCTTTAGTCAAAGGATACAGATGAAAGAAACAGTAGCTGATGCTTTTATTTCAAGATTCCAATTAAAACCTGAGGAGACACAAGCTCTGAAGGGAACAAAAAATGGACCTATTTCAGAGGTTCTCATCAAACTTTTACTACGAATAATGATGCTAAAGTTAAGGAGACAGATGCTTCCATTTGAAGGTTTCAATTAAAACTCAACGAGGCAGAGGCTTGATCTGAAGAGAACAAATAACCCTGTTATGGAAGATGCCTCGTATTTGTAAAGTCCAAGGTTGGGTGGGGGATGGGTGTTAGGGGAGGAGTGGTTCTCATGTAAATTAAGCCAGTGACACACCTGGCAATTTTATACACCGATTGCGGCAAATTTGATTGCCATTGATTTTGCCACCGATTGATGCGGACACACTTGGTAATTTTTTTCGCCGATAGCGGCGATGTAGCAGTTTCGAAAAGTCATGTGATAAAATCCCCCGACCTGATGGAGTTGGCTTTACTTGCGATTCGCAGCAAAATCGCGGGAACGGGCACACATGGTGAATGCCAGCAAATTTAATCACCAATATCTGACATGCCAGATATCGGCGATTTTATACACTGATTGCAGCGATTGGCGAAAATAGCAATTGCTGGACCGGGCACACCTGGCGATTTTCGCTGATCATGGCGATCAGCTGGCTTTAGTGACAGCAGGAGCTAATTCACTCCTGACTTTTTTCAGGGTTACATTGTGAGCCGTCAGACCCATTGTCCGTCTAGTTTTAACCTTACAGTGTATATGACTTTTGGGTGTTTGATAACTTTAGCTTCCGAAATGTGCAGCTTTTTAGTATTGTTTAACACCCCACCCCCTTTATCCAAACCCTGTTATGGTAAGGTTGTCATCAAATGTCCACACTCCAGAAATAAAACATCACACTTAATGACACAGTGAGAACAAAACAACATCATGGCATCTCTGAACACTAAATATGGAATAATGATGCACATACAAGCTGGTCACAATGAGTTGAAACTCATTAGTTTACAATCCTATCTGTTTCTGTATCTTCGGCTACGAGCATGCATGCTACTGCAAATGAGAGAAGTTGAATTTACTCATCTCTGATTAGATCAAAACATGTGAACATTTTTTATACTCACTCTGACTAATGTTTTGTTTTTCTCATCTTTGTGTGGTAGAAATTTTTTGAGGCACTTGGAAGAGTAAGAGAAATTCACAATGATTGTAAAGTTCTTTTGAGAACAAAGCAGCAAACTGCAGGGTAAATCACGTGTTTGTTTCATTTGTACATGTACCATTTCATCCTAATTCCATTCAATTTCAATTAAATGTAAATTAATCATGGTCAAAACTGAGCTGAAAGTGAACTAGTTATTATAAGTACCTTTTGTTATTCTCACAACACCATTGGGATAGCATTTACCATAATGATTTTTTGTTTTCACTTTTACATATAAATTTTTTTATAGATTTTATTAGGGAAGAATTTGAATAATCTGGGCAATTTTGTTTTTTCAAGTTTTAATCTATTTCCATGCTTGACATCTGTGGTGAAATACACTGTCTGAATACTAACTTTAATTTCAGTGTACTACATGAAGTGTAGCGACTTTTGTACAAAACTGGACTATTACATGTAGTTTTGGGTTTCCATAAGTGTAAAATTCAAAGTGTTGTTAAAAATAGCTGACATAGATGTCCTTATTTAAAAGACCGTGGCCTGAGTCTTGGTCTAGCTGCCCTGTCCTGCAGTCCAGCATCCTGTCAACTGAGCTAACAGGGATGTAGTGACATTTGTACTCCAAACTGGCTTTGAAACAGAATTGAAATATACCCTTTGAATTAAGGGAAATGCTCTACATGTATTTTTAGAAAACATTTCTTTCTCATGTTACATGTAGGTTGCAGATTATGGAAGCAATGGCTTTACATCTTGAGTCAAGTTATGAGAAACTTTACAGGTGGACTCAAGGTAAACAATTTTTTGTATCGGTAATATGGATGTGTTGTTATAAAGATTCTGCGTACATGTACAGCATGAAAATACTGTTAAAGTTTTATTTTGGGGGATTGTCTTATTGTCTTTTACGATCTAAATTCTGTACTTTAAAAAATCGTTATCTTCCTTTAAGAGCTGACTAATGTTTACAATTCTCAATATCAGAAAGCTTAAATTATTGCCAAGAAATGCTGTTTAAATTACCAGTGAGTATAGAAATTGTTTTAGAAGTGCAGAAATGTAAAAAATAATACATGTACTGTACATCTGCATCCATTTGAAAACTTTGCTAAATTTTAATAACAAAAGTTAATTTTTTTTATCTGAAGTCATTTGGAATAATTGTTCATGTTTTGTTCATGAATCCTTCTGGAGAATATTGCAAGCTTTTTATACCTTTAGTCGTTTGAGGATTGGAGCTAGTTGAAAAATGGGAACAAGTGACAATTTAGCCTTTAGAATCCAAATTTCAGCAAAAAAGCTCTTCTTGGTCAACAGACTTCATATCTTATGTTAAAAATGAAATAAGACCTTCAATCAGCTGCCAAATAATTCTAGAATGACGAGAGGAAAAAAGGAACAACTTGTGATCTGTTCTAGCCCATTTTTAGCCTTACATTTTTCAAGTTTCAATCCATAACGGCCTACTCTGTTTCTGGCCAGAGCCACTAATTGACAGTTTTATCGCACTGGGGTGATAGTTTATAACAAACTTGACAATTTTTTCATTATTTCTGCTGACAGACAAACATTTTTGGGTTTTGAAATGACAGCAAATTTGCATGACACTTCCCCTTTAAGTCACTGTAATAATAAAACTATGTTTCTGACACAATAATCAGTCTGTATGCTTGCCAAATTAGAGGGAATTTAAAGAAATTGTGAACTCTTTCTACTGGGTCCTTCATTTCTAATTTCAGACGAATGTAGGAGTTTAACAGGGGATCTTCCAGATATTTCAAACATGCTCAGCAAAGCAATGGCTGCACTGCAAGACAGACCTGTGTTATTCAAGTAAGTTGATGTTTTGAAGACTAGGGCACAAAAGTAAAGGAATTCTCAGTGTTAAAATAGTCATGTAATGAACAGTGCAGAATTCTTTACCAGTTTAAAACACCCTCTGTTAAGGACAGTGCCTACTTTTGTTACTGCACATACGTTCTGCACATCTCGAGATACTCGGGTTTCCTATGGGTGGTGCCTACTGAATTATACAGGGATATTTTTGCACGGTTTAAAACCATGCAGAGAAAGCAGAACTTAGCTTGAGTGCTCTTGATATTAAAAAGAAAATTGGAGGTAAGCATGCATTTTACAGAGATAACAAGATGCCCTTCTAATGGCATTGGGTTATTCCAGAAAAAATCCACACCCCCCCCCCGATGGATGGGGTCTTTCGTTAACCCCTTCTCTCACCTGGATTTCCTTAAGCACAAGATCTCCCCCTCCTGTCTGGATTTCCAAAACAAAAGACCCCCCCTCCCGCCTGGATTTCTGGAAAAAAAATATTAGCCTTAAATTTAATTTATTTTTAATATAAAATATGCACAATCACGTCTAGAAGATGTTTTTTTTTTTAATTTCTAAAGCTTCTGCTAATATTAAAAACTCTATTGTGTGGAAGTAAAAAAAGAAAGGAGCAACAATGCGAAAAAGCGAACGAGTTCATCCTTTGTGCCCAATGGACAACACCCATGGAATCTTAAAACGGCACGCAGAAAACGCACTGGCTGCTTGTTGAACTGTGCTACGGACGATGGGACTTCAGAGAGGTTACCACTGTATATGTTGCAGGAACCCGTCCAAGAACTTTCTCCTTCTGTTGCTTTTGCAATAACTTACGTTTCCAAAAGTTTTCTCGAGGTACAGATGGCTACAAGTTCCTCTCGAGTATTTTCGACGAAGAGGGAATGTTTGGACCAAAAT